>NC_047534.1:17234012-17536096 GCF_012275295.1 Melopsittacus undulatus
TTACACATGCCAGCAGAGACAGGTCCCATGGCTGGAGAGGCAGCTGTGCAGAGCATGAGCCCTTTACCAAAGTGCTGTGGGGCACATGAACCACCCTTGGGTTTCAGAGCCATGATAAAGACGCTTCTTACACCCTGGCTCCTGCCACTGGGCTGCTCCTCCAGGGTCCAGACACTGATGAGAGGTGGCTGCTCCTGATGTCCAGCTCTGCTATTGATGGCAGCTTCCAAGGCTGTGGTGATGTTGCTGGACCCTGTCAGGAGGGTGAACTTGCAGTGGGGATGTTCTCACAGCTGTACTGGAGCTGGGGCTTGTCCAGCCATTGTACTTCAAAGGGGATCTCACAGGGAGAGCACTCCAGTAACGTTCCTTTCTAAGCACAGGCTGAGACACCCACAGCAGAATAGAATCCTTTCCCATCATGGATGAACTTGGAGCTGTTGTAGTGAGTCCAGAGGAGGCCACGGAGATGCTGTGAGGGCTGGAGCAGCTCTGCTCTGGAGCCAGGCTGAGAGAGCTGGGCTTGTTCAGCCTGGACAAGAGAAGGCTCCTTAAGGGGAGACCTTAGAGCAGCTCCAGTGCCTAAAGGGGCTACAAGAAAGCTGGAGAGGGGCTTTGGACAAGGGCCTGTAGGGACAGGCCAAGGGGGAATGGCTTTAACCTGACAGAGGGGAGACTGAGATGAGCTCTTAGGCACAAGTTCTTCCCTGTGAGGGTGCTGAGGCACTGGCACAGGTTGCCCAGAGAAGCTGTGGCTGCCCCATCCCTGGCAGTGTTCAAGGCCAGGTTGGATGGGGCTTGGAGCAACCTGGTCTGGTGGAAGGTGTCCCTGCCTGTGGCAGGGGGTTGGAACTGGAGGAGCTTTAAGGTCCCTTCCAACCCAAACTATGACTCTGTGGGTTTAGTGCTGGGGAAGATGGTGGCTCCTTACCTATTAACCTACACCTTTCTCAGAAACTTTGTCTCCACAACTGCTCCAAGCAGTACCCTCTGTGTTGTGTCAGCAGCTGCATCCTCTTGATTCTACTGCTGCTGCTTGTGTAGAGCAGGGGATAGTGGGGGCTTTTCACAAGTGGTTTTTAAAGGCGTGTCAGGCAGTGCTGGGGTGCCTGGGAGCTGGAACAGCATGTGAGATGTCCTGTGGAAATGGCAGTTCTGCCTCTGTGTCATGGCACTTCTTTTCCTCCAGGTATTAAAGTGATTGGTGGCATCAAGGAACTCACTGGAGATGAATATGGAGTTTATGTCAAGAGGATCCTTCCAGGGGGTGTTGCTTATGCGGATGGTGAGTTAAATCTGGTGCTGAGTCCTGCAAAGTCTGAGAAAAGCCCAGATCCAATGTGTTTATTTTATACATTGTCTTATTAAACATTTCAGGTGCTTCCTTCAGATTTTCTAGCAGTGCAGGCATTTGTTTAGTGTGGCAGTCACCGTAACATCCACCTGCAGCCTTGCCTTGGCTTCTCAGTATATGCATGATTGCTTCATGTCTTCAAAGCAAGATCCACCTCTTCCACACACAGAACTTTGCTTTGCTGCCTGTCCCTTCCCACATGCCACTCAGTGCTTGTAGCTCCAAAATGACCCGAGATCCTTCTGCAAATTCAGCTCTGCTCTGGGGCACTGATTCCATTCTGAGTAGCTTCAGATGAGCAGGTATTAGGCAGGGCTCTGCAGAGTTCACCTTTTGTAACTTAAACCAAAAAGATGCTTTGGTTTGGTTTTTTTTTTCCCCCAAATGTTACAACATTATTTTTCCACCTAATAAAGAAAATGGAAGGGAGAACAGGTGGAAATGCCGCTCATGGTTTTCTACCTGACCTCAAACTGCACATAGTAAAAGCTTTATTGTGTTTTTTGGGTACTGACTTTCGTAACTTCCCCCAGCTGAGGAAGTGCTGCAGCACTGTCATCAGCTGCTCAGGGAGGTTGCAGAAACCTCATCTCTGGACATCTTGAAAAACAGGTTGGAGGAGCATCTCAGGCACAACCTATGCATATTTCATCCTGTCTCTGGGCAAAGGGAGGAACTGCCCAACCTCGCCCAGTCCCTTCAAGCTGTATTTTCTGAAGTTTCTACCCATTAGTTTTTTTTTCTAGGGCGCCTGCAGCCAGGAGACCAGATCCTGGAGGTCAATGGAGAGTCCCTAATTGGGGTTACAAGTGAGAGGTACCATATCCGGATGGAAATTGTGCATTCCTGTTGCTTTTGTATAATTCTGGGAAGTGGCTCAGTCTGCAGGTTGAGGACACAAGAACACTGTTTTGTCTGTACTCCGAGGCAGACTATGCTGTTCCTAAGAGCCAACTTGGGAATTATCAGACACACTGTATAAAAACAGATGGCTGAACTCAAACTGTGCTTGTGAGATATTCTGGCATTCCCCAAAATACAGCTCTCGGCACCCCCACTCCATCTGCTGCAGCTTCCCAGCAAGTCCCACAGCTCCCAGCACAGGAGATTAGCCAGTGCCTAAGCAAGAGCTCTGTGCAGGGATTCCCTCCGGAGCTGCAATCCAGCCCCTCAGCTCCCTGATCCAGAGGAGTACTACACTTCTGGGGCACCTCTTTTCATTAATCATGGTGTTAGCCTGCTGGTTGCCTTCCATTCCTGCTGGATGGATGCTTGGGAAGCAGCACGAGGAGCTTCTCCTGTTCCCAAACCCCCAGAGCAGCTGGGTTTGAAGACAGTCCCTGAGGACATCTCTGCAGTGTGTGTCTCAGCACACTGCCCTGACTCCCATGGGGACACATGTATTTTGAACCAGAAAGCAGCTATCCCTGAGATGGAAACTTCCTAAGGAAGGAGATGTGCTGGGAGGCATCTGCCCACCGCCATGTGCATCTTCTGGGTCTCCTTGTTACTGGGGACTTCTTGTTTATTGCAGAAGTGAAAAACCCAGGCTGCGACTTGGCTGCCCTGTACAGGGCAGGGAATGGGGGTGTTCCACAAGCATCCAGATATAGTGATGGGTTGATGCCCAGGCCACAGGTCTCTGCCAAGTTTGCTGTGAGCTTTGGTAGGTGGCTGGGTGAGTGGTGGAGCACTGCAGTGAGCTGGCACTGACATGGGTCTATCCTTATCTTGCAGGGCTGTGGACATCCTGAGGACAGCATCGGCCACCAGCCACATGCGCCTTCTCATAGCCCGTGATGACGATGCCAAGTAAGAGGTGTTACCTGCACTGGGACTGGGGATCACAGCACTTGTGGGCACCTGAGCTGGGCTGCCTTTGAGCTAACACGGCTGAAAGCCCATGGTGAAGACAGATGTGGCCAAGGGTCTTTGATAACCGTACACTGGTGGGAATGCGCTGGAGCTGTAATGGGGAGGAAGCAAAGCTGGTGGCTTCCAGCTGCAGACTTGGCTCCAAGCCCAGACTGTGCCAGGTCTGTAGGGCATCCCGGCATCCAGCAGGTTTCTGCAGGAGGACCAGGGCAGCTCCAGCCTTGGCTGAAGGGGGGATATGGGCTCCTTCAGCTCCCTGTGGCCTATGACATCCTGTGCAGACCTTTGGATGAGTATGTACAGGGGCAGCAGGATCTTCCCTTTCCTTTTGTGTTAGATACATCGAGTTAAGGTCTTCCTGAGTGGATTCCTCCTTCTCAGGGAGGACAAGCAGTTTCTCCCTTAAAACTCTCCCCCTGCTGCTCCCTAGAAAACCTTGTTTTCTCTAGACTCTCTTGGAGGTTTCGAAAGGAGAAGGAAAGGGTTCAGTTTTGTCTTGGCTGGATTTAAGCTGTATGGAACAATGAGAGAGGGCAGGGTTGTGGAAACCAAAGTATGGGATTAGTAGAGTCTTTGCCTGCATCCCCTGGGAGATCTGGCACTATGTGCTGGGGCATCCCCTCCCTTGCATAGAAGCATATGTCTGAATACTTGAGGTGCACCAGGAACCACCAAAATGAGAGTGGGTCTGGGCAGAGAAGTCATGCGCTGGTGGCACTGAGGCTTTGCACTGCATATGAGTGGCTGGAGATTACAGAGGAGTTTGCTCAACATTCCCACATCCCGTTAGCATCAGAGGTGATGGTTCCATTCCTTATCCATCAGCAGCTGTGGAGCGTTACTGCCTTGGCAGGGCAGTGAGAGCGCTGTAATGACAGGGATGAGACTCATTTTGACACAGCAATACACTGGTGGAAGAATTATTTGCTATTAATGACACTATTACCTACACACTTCCAGCGAAAATAGCACCTCAAATGGTTATATTAAGTGCAAGTGGTTCAGCAGCTGCTGAGGAAGCACTGGGTGAAGTGAGCAGGTCACACAGCCAGACTTCTTTGGAGGAAGGATGCACAGGATGCACTGCTTCACCCCTGCGGTCCCTACACTTGCCTTTGTGGGGAACCAGCAGTGGGCACAACACACTGTCCCCTCTGCATGGCTGTTTCCAGGGCTGGTCCCCAGCAGGAGGGATGGGTTGCTGCAGCTGAGCACCTCCCTGTGTCCATCAACAGCAGAACTTGCTTAGGGAAACTTCATTTCTCAGCCAGAGCCCCCAGAGCAGGTTTTCTGCCTTCACCCAAGCTTTCCAGTATCTCGGTGTGCCTCCTGTATCTTAAATTGCAGCAGATATTTCTTACAGCCCTTGGATTTGTCAGCAGCTCTAGCTCCTTGCTGCATCTCCTGGCAGTCCCTGTGAAGGAGCAGCTCCAAAAACCCACTGAGGGACACTCAAAGGGCAACAAAACAATTTATTTGGCCTCCATTTGCCATTGGTTATCTGTTAAATCTGCAAAAGGTTAGCCAGCGGGAGAGCGGGGAATAATCACTTTAGTTAGTTATTTATTTTGTTTAAAGATTTGCAGAGATTTCACTTATGTAATCATCTTGCAAACTGTTTAATACACAAATACACAGTTCCAGGATTAAGGGCTGCAGAAATGGGGGAGGTATTTTTTTGCTTTCTACTTTCTTTTCCCCTTAGTTTTGTTTTTATGGATGCCCTACTGTCTTTTAAGTGTGTCCTTGAGAGGAGATGGCTCTTTGGGTGGGGACTGTCATCTCTGGAGGTGGTATCACAGACATGCTGCACCATGAACCCCCACGAGTGGAGGGCAGCCTTGCACCTTCCCACTGCTCAGCAGTGTGGCTCATGAGGCATGAAAGCTGAAGGAAGACACAGGGAGGAGTGTAACTCAGTGTATTCACAGACACATACATGCAGGTTATCTTCATAAACTCTGAGCACACAAGGCGTGCTGGAGGAGGAAACGCAATAGCTCTGGGTTTGGAAGACGGTCCAACCCGCCTGCCAGTTTTCTCAGTGACTCAGCTGAGCAGCATTTTGTTGTGGTTGCCCTTGGATGAGTTTGACTCAGAAACACTATTATTTGTCCCTGGAGTTAATTATAGGCCCAAATTACCTGTGCTTTTAATGGAACTCAGTCCTGGCGTGTATAAGATGCATGTTTTCAGCCTGTCGCATCAGCCATGCTGCAGAGAGCAGCTGTAATGCTAGGGCTTAAAGCAGAAAATTCAGATTTTGAGCTGGACATGCTGCGTTTGGAAAGTGGTTGGATGTGATTTTTGTCTGTGCTCATCTTTAGCTAATGAGGATAATTCTATTGCATACATGTAATTATTGTTTATTCATTCGCAGCCTGAAAGTTGCAATAGTTCCTTGTTCTGGTGCATTGCACAGATATCATCCTGGTCTTTCAGGTTTATCACTGTGAGAAAGCCAGTTTGCAATGCACCTCGTAGTACCTGCATGATAAAACACTAAATACATTGTATCTCCACATGACTTGCACTGTCAGCTCAGGGGGAACGGGTTCTTGCATTAACAGGGCTTGCTCAACAAGCAGGAAGGAAAAGGAAAGCAGTCTGCTTTTCTCCAATATCCAGGAATCAGCAGAGAGGCTGTTGCTGGGGATGATAGAATCATAGGATGGTTTGGGTTGGAAGGGACCTTAAGGCTCATCCAGTTCCAAGCCCCTGCCATGAGCAGAGACATCTTCCACTAGACCAGGTTGTTCCAAGCCACATCCAACTTGGTATGAATGCCAAGTTATCCCATTTTTCCTGTGAGCCCTGCATGTGAGAGTGGCAGCTCAGCCCATGGGCTGTCCATTTGGTGCTAAACTGGACAGGAGCTTGGCCAGCTCCAGCAAGCCTGGGGTGTCCCAGGGTCATCGGCTGCTCTTTGGGGAAATCCATGTATCTTTCTACCCAGAAGCTGGGAGGCATTGGTGCATGTCACTGCTTCCATAGCGTAAATGGAAAAGTAAAGCCCAGCAGCAGTGTGATGTGCTGCCCTGTGCAGCCAGGACTTGGGCTCTGTGCCAGAGCTGCTGCTCCAGAGCATCAACCCAACTGGACAATGGTGGAAATGCTGCAGCTGCTGTGTGGGAAAACTTGCTTTTGTGGTACTTCAGGTTCACGGCTCCCACTGCCCTGCAGGCTTTGGTTTTTTTGAGACAAGCTATTCATTTATCTGGTGTCACAGTCTCCTCTTTCTCCCCCAGCTGTGGTGCAGAGCTGAGGTTTCCAGATGCTCTGCTCTCATACAACCTTTGAGATAGGATTCACCCTTTGCTCCCCCAAGAACAAAAGGGCAGGACAAAAAGGTATTATGAGATAAACCAACAATGTTCTGCAGGAAAATTGATCCCCCATAGCTTAATCTGTAGCAAAGTCGGCCTACAGCTGGTTGCTGCTGGCAAACCCCATTATCCTGCTCCATGCCATGGGTGCGAGCTCTGTTACAGGGATCCTCCAGACCTCAAATGAAAAAGAGCTGTGGAAGCAATTGTTAAAATGAGCTTTCCACCTAATGCAACCCCATGGTTTGATTTTTCTTAAATAAAGCTGGACATTTTAGCCCTGCAGGAATCTGACAATTTAGAATGTTTTATTAAGGGTCAGATTTTAAATATTAAAGACATCTCCTGGTGTTTAGAAGTACAAAGCAAGACCCGTTGGCATTCCTTCAGTGTACTACATTCAGTGGCAGCGTCTGGGCATCATCTGCTCACTCACGAATTCCTTCAAATATAGCACAAAATTAATTTCTGGGAGATTGACACCAGAAAGTGTGCTGCTTGCTGCTGGGAGAAGCATGTACTTCAGGATAGTCATGTGTTTATGTCCTTGCTGGAGCTGGGGCTGCCAGTATTGACCAACAAAGCAGGAGCTGGGACAGAGCTACATGATGCAGCATTTAGTCACTTTGTCCCTACAGCGAATGGCTGCGCTGGATCTGGGCTTGACAGCAACCCTGGGCTGCGAGCAAGTAGTTCAGGCTCTGAGCAAATAATGATGAATAGTCTTTTGTGGATAGACTTAACTACATGAAATAAACAACAACAAAGAGTGCTCAGGTCATACCTGCCCTTGCTTATAACAGAGGTTGACGGCCTGGATCTGTGATTGGGGCTGCATTGTTTAGTAAGATTTAAAGAGCTGCCTGACTAGTTGCATTTGCATTGACTAAGAGTTTTTCAGCCATTGTTTTAAGTTCATAACCTGTTCTGTGCTCTGGTGAATTATTATCTGAGGAAAACGTAACAATAGATGACCACAGAAACATCCAGCCCAGAACAAAAACCCGGCTGCTCGTGGCTTGGTAACTACTGGAAATAATATGTTAGCTTCCAGCATGTTAGACCTGCATTGCAATAGGTCAGGGAGGGACAAGGCCATCCCTGTATGTGTTACCAGTGAAATGGGAGTGTGAATCAACAATAGGAATACAAAGGCTTTACTGGAAAGTTGGAAAAACTCTGCTGAGGTAAGACCTATCCAAGGCTTAATCCAGGGAATCACAGACCAGCAAACCACTGTCCTGCTGCTATAGGATCTAAGTAGCCTGTCCACTCTCTCAGTGCTTTTACACGTATTTCAGTGTCTGATGCTATGAAACTCCCTGTTAAAACAGGTTTGTGGAAGGTGGGCATTCTGAGCAAAGCAGTTGTCTGTCTTTAAGTCCATGGGTTCAGTTGACAAATACAACAGTGTTAATGCAAAGTACTGGGATTCCCCAAGACATTCCACTGAGTATTGTGTGACACTTGGATTTGAAATTAGCATTAAATGGAATAAATAAGGCATAGATTTGATGGCAATATTAGATAAGGCAGGCATTGGTCTTTGAAGTTTGTTTGATGAGCTGGTTGTTAATGGGAAGATGGAAATTACTGAGAGCACTTCCAGCAGGAACCTAAGGAGCTGATGACTCATTCATCATTTAATATTGTTGACTCTAATCTAGCCAATAATACATAACTTCTGTCCCGGTAAAGTACGCAGATGACACAATGTCTGCTTGTGTGTAAGAGCAGTCTTCTCACTGAGGAAACTTTGCTGTGGCTGGCTTACTACAGATTTATGTCTTGAGCTTGTCTGACAGTCAAGTCTGAGAACTATTCACTCATAACCAGGTTATTCCTGTGGCTATAGCATCAAGAAGACACCTTCCCATGGGGATTCCCTCATGCCTTCAAAGTGGACATCTAATGTGGCTACAGAAGCACTTTCAGGGTCCCTCCCCATTGCTTGGCTGCTTGTGTAATGACACATGTAAGAAATGAGTCATCCTTGAGGCTCTTCTCTCTGCCAAAAGGTTGGATCAGTCAGGTAGTGCTGGGTTATGAAGGGAGAGGACCACACAGTTGCAGAGGGGCAGCATGCTCCTGGCAGTGAAGAGCCACCATGGCAGAGATGGGCACAGCAGGCTGATGCTTGAGCATGGCACCCCGTTTCCATGCCTCCTCATCCCAAAGGATATGAGAGGCTCACAGCAGCTCAAGGAAGGGTTTCAGAAACACTGCAGGAAGTGGTAAACATGGTTTCTGGGGGTTCTTAATGGGCTTTAAAACTCAGCATGTTCCATTTGACAAAAGGAAGGTCAAGAAGCAGTTCACTGTTGTGCACAGGTAGTTGCAGCTCATCAGGGGCTCAGCATGCTTGAGTAGTTATATGGTGGTCAAACTCAACCTAGAAGCAAAGCATTAATGAAGGCACTTGGGCACTGAGCCATCTTTCCATGGATGGTGTGGATGAGGCTACATTGCAGGGATGTAATTCAGGAAGCAGGGGTGGCTTACCTCAAGACAAAGGGATCACACTAACTGTGGGCTGCCATTCTTCCCTGTTCTTGAATTCCCTGACAAGCCCTTCTGATCTTGATAGCTGTACATTTACTGCACACTTAATGCATGCAGGTCTTTGTTAAGGAATTACACTCCAAGAGTTTAGCCTAAGAAGTTCACAAAGGACATTGCCATGGATTGATTCAGAGTAGTGGGATGCTTCTTTTGCATGTGCTTCAGAAGCCATCTTCCACCTTTACCACAGCAAGAGCTAGAAGGATCTGCTTTCTGTCTAGGAAAGGAGAATTAATACCAGAATAAACTACACTTAACTATTCGAGAAGGAGTCAGCAACAGGCCAAGCATTTCTGGTTTATGTTTGCATAGTTGCAGCTCCTTCTGGCAGTCTGTGTGATTTGTGTGGCCTCTTAACAAAACTTTGGAGTCTTTCACTTGGGGGTGAAATTATTCCAGCTGATTCCTGGGAGGCTCAGTGTGGTGGGGTGCAGGGCTGGGGTGCGAGGCAGGGTTCCTGTGTTCATCAGGCCTCCCTCAGGAAGAACAGTCCCCAGCACCAGTGCTTGTCCATATGTCCCTTCTGAGCTCCTTTTGCCCAAATTTGCCCTCAACGCTTCCCAGAGCAGGGAAGGAGCACCCCAAAGCTCCAGCTCATCACCGGAACATGCATTGCCATGGGATTGATTATTTGCCTCAAGCCTTGCACAGCCTCCTGAAACCAGTGGGGTTACCCTTACAAATGAGGAAGCTCTGTCTGCTCCCCACTGCTGGCAGGTGCTAGCCCTACAGACTTGGTGGTAAACTGCTGCCATCAGAGGCACTGCTGTGGTATAATCAGGTGAGGAACAGTTTTGAGCAGCCGCTGACTATGCCCTGGTTTTGTTTGCAGGAGAGAGTTTTCTGAGCTGCTGGAGAAGTTCGGCTCCCAGAGCAACACGGGCTCAGCACGGAGCTCACCAATCCTGCATGGCAGCAGTGAGTAGCTCAGGATGCTTTTGGGGGGAAACCAAAAGCCCCTCTTGCTGCTGAGACAGTTTTCCTTTGCCCAGTGTTGTATTGCAGGAGTGGTGATTGGATTTGTGTAGGTGTTTGGGTGGAGGTTTGAGGAAGAGAAGTCCTGTAACTGCTTGCCAGATCCCCACACTCTGCTTCATTGGTGTGCTGGGCAGGTTAACTCATCAGCACCTGCCTCTGCAGGTGCAGCTTTCTGCTATGGATTTCAAAGCATTTCAGCAATAATTCATTCAATGATTATTAGGTTTTCATTTGCAAAAGGGAAACATTCAATGACATAAATGGGGTCAACCCAAGCAAGGTGCCAGGACACCAAATCATGTGTGCATAGGGAAAGAAGCCATCCCTCTGGCTTAGCATCCTTCCCCTATGCAGAGGTACATAGGGCTGGCAGAGGGGTGAAAGGCCCAACTGGAATTATGCTGAGGCAGCTCCAAGTTTCTTCTCTATGAGCAATAAACTGAGGTCTTCAAATATGTGATTTATCCCAAAAGGCTGGGAAAATGGTGTCAGCTCTCAGTGTTAGAGTATGTAAGGAGGATGATCCTGGAGTATTTGTGTTCCCTGCACTGACTCTGACTTTGCTGTTCAGGTCGGTACCTGGAAAGTACATCCTCAGGCTCCTCCTCACGCTCCCAGAGTCCGCTGCTGCTGAGCCCTGCCAATTCCCATGGCCCCTTCATCGGGAACCCGGTGCATCCCCTGAACGCACAGTATGTATGGGTCACGTAGGGCTGGCCCTGCAAACCTATCCCTTGGTCAGTCATGAAGATCGTAGAATCATAAGACTGGAAGGGACCTTAAAGCTCCTCCAGTTCCAACCCCCTGCCACACGCAGGGACACCTTCCACCAGACCAGGTTGCTCCAAGCCCCATCCAACCTGGCCTTGAACACTGCCAGGGATGGGGCAGCCACAGCTTCTCTGGGCACCCTGTGCCAGCGCCTCAGCACCCTCACAGGGAAGAACTTCTGTCTAAGAGCTCATCTCAGTCTCCCCTCTGTCAGGTTAAAGCCATTCCCCCTTGTCCTGTCCCTACAGGCCCTTGTCCAAAGCCCCTCTCCAGGTTTCTTGGAGCCCCTTTAGGCACTGGAGCTGCTCTAAGGTCTCCCCAGAGCTGACACTGTCTTAGAGGAAGATCCAGTAAATAATTCCAGTGCTTGAAGAACTTCTTTGTCCATCCTTATGCCCTCTATATGGCCATATCACCACGATGGCGAGGAGACTACAGCATCTTCTAGAAGTCCTTGTTGCAGTGGTATCTTGACTGCTCCTGGGAAGCCTGGGCCCAAGAGCTGACAGCTTCCCTGTAGAGGCAGTCAATATGCCTGCAATATGGTTAACCACACAACTGCTCCCCTTCCTCTTCTCTGACACCCAGGGGGAAGCTGTAGCTTACAGCCCACGGAAGAGACCCTGCACATCACCTTTATCGACCATGTCATGAGCAGAGTATCTCTCAGCTCCAAGTTTCCTGTGTTTGAGTGTTTGTGTGAGGCCAGCGGTGCCTTCAGAAGGTGTTTCAGGAGCTTGTTTTCTATTGCCCTGCTTCCAGCACGTTGACATCATGCAAAAGCACAAGCACTGCCCTCTTGATGCAAATGCTCTGACACCCTTTGTTTTGGTTTCAACAGTGGCTGCCTACAGACACTGCATCCTTTTGTCTGTAGAGCATCTCCTGAAGCATGTGTTTTCATGTGGTCATCTGTCCCTTTCATATTTTGCAGGGTCAGAGGTTGGGACAGGCAGAGCTTGTTTGTCTGTGAGTCTCACCTCCGGGTGCTCGGGGTTGCCCTCCTCAAGAGGGACAGCTCGAAGGCTGTTAACAGTTGTGGAATTGGGACCATGCTGTCCCCAGCATTTGCAGCTTCCTTTCTTTTGCCAGCATAAACAAGCCAAGTTGCTGGTAAAGAGAATCAGCCCTCACTGCAGAACCAGTAAATCCTCTTGCTAAATACCAGCTTATTAAGGATTTGCAGAGGACAAATATTTGGCACCAGAGGTTTAAGCTGCTTGCGTGAAGTGAGAGACCCTTACACAGGAGAGACCAGCTCATCTCCTTGGCAGCTGGTTTGGACAGATGAGACATCCTTGCTCTGCTGTTAACCCACTCCAGGCTGTGATATAGGCTGGAGGGGACTTGGTTTGGTGACATCCTCACTCACCTGCTCTTCTGCTTGTCTCCATGGCACTGCCAGTCCCCCATGGTATTCTCCTGGGAGCAGCAAGAGCTGTTTCAAATCCCAGACCACTGATTGCCGCTGAGCAAGGTCAGCCACAGAAATGTCACTTTGGCCATGGGTCTTTTCATGCATGTGGCTGCCATCCCTTCTACTCACCACACGTTGTTCCCAGGCTGTGGCCTCCCATCGTGGTGTCATCTGAAGTTCCATCACCCCATGGAGCAACGGGACTCAGATATGATTCAGTCTTGCCCAAGATAGTGTCTGATACTTTGATTTTAAAGAAGAGGTTTAGAGCTAAATTTTGTGGTATTGTTTTCCTAAAATATTTCTTAGAGCAATGTTTTTTCATCAGACTAAGCTGCATGCTGCATGAATACAGTCCCTTTCCCCATCAAAGCCTTTCCCAGGGGCCCGCTGCCAGTCTGGGGGTGCTCTGTCACTAGGGTGTCTGACCACTGGGGATGGCACTGCTGTGAGCACAGGGCAGTGACACACTGGTGTCACTGTGAGGCATGGGATGCACATCAGTAGCTATCGTTGTGTCTCAAGTTATCAGGTAACACAGGGAGGAGCCTCTTTGGTGAGTGCTTGCTATGGAAATAAACTGAGAGAGAAAAGCCAGCTGACCCCAGCCCATGAGGAGGAAAAGGCTTGCTAATCCCACCAAATCCTTCCCAACACCTCCCTGTTGCAATGCTGTCCATCAGTGCATGTCTGGTCTGTGAAATCTCTGCTCCCACAAACACTCGCTGCAATCCCTAAACCTCCCTCCTGGCACAGAGCTGCCTGCTGTGGCCTGCTCTGGGTGGCTGGTTGGGTCCTGTCTAGCAGGCAGCTCTTGGAGGGTAGGATTCAACACTGGTGCTCCATCTGCAGCACATCTTTGATGGGGCAAGTCATCTCTACCACTGCCAACAAAGTCAATCACAGGAGGTAGGTATTTGCTATAAAGATGCTTAAGGGCTCATTTCTTAAGGTATCTTGTGAGATTTTGAGTCCAAACCTCAGGTAAGCCATAGCTCTGTGTCCTGAGCTTCAATTTAACCTTTGCTAAGGGCTGGTTAATAGCTGGCCCATTTGCAAATTGGCATCTGGTGATTTAGCTGGATTCAGACAACAACCACATTAATCCTTTGTGTCCTTTTGCCTATAAAAACCCAGGCTGACAAATTCCTGTTAAAACTTTAGTTTCTTCTCTCTTTATTTGCTAAATGCAAACAAGTAGTCCCCAGCATTTGGGATTATGTGAGCCAGTTATCTTCCTAAAGCTGCACAATGTCTGCTGAGAAATGGGAGTCCTTACCTCCTCTTTCCATGGTTGGTTGGAAGAAATGATGCAGAGGTAGGAAAAGTTGGGAGAAGTTAGAAGGCTCATGCATGGAAAGACTCGCAGGCGGTTTGTTCAGTGACATGGGAAAATAAACCAGATCACCTGGAATCACCTGCTAACATCTTTCCCTTGCAGCTACTCCACTGAATCAGGAATCCAGAGCATTTCTATAGCAAACTCCTCAGGCTTAGGGCTGACAATCAGTGGTGGATCCAACAGGCCTGATGGCCCCATGGTTTATGTTCAAGAGCTTCTGCCAGATGGTGACTGTTACAAGGTAAGGCAGCGTGGAGACCCTCGGTGACTTTGCAAACAGGGGCCTCTCCTAGAGGATGTAGCTGTTCTGAAGCAGCTTTTCTAAGAATAGATGAATAATGTGTTGCATGGACTAATGATGATTTTGGCTGCAGGAGAAGGCTTTGGGGAGAGAGACATTCCTTCCCAATGCTGTGACTTTCTCCTCTTTGTTTAGGATGGTCGGCTCCGACCTGGTGACCAACTGATTGCTATCAATAAAGATTCTTTGGTGGGCAGCACATATGAAGAGGCCAGAAAAACAATTGCAAAAGCCAAATTAAGGTGAGCATATTTCCTGTCATCATCATGGTGCTGTTGAGTCTTGGGCAGAAACTCTTCATTTTATACCAGTGTTTGGCTTTAAGAAGCATGAGGCTTTTTAGCCTTCATTGATGCTTCAACCTTTCACAAGGGCCTGTAGGGACAGGACAAGGGGGAATGGCTTTAACTGGACAGAGGGGAGACTGAGATGAGCTTTTAGGCAGAAGTTCTTCCCTGTGAGGGTGCTGAGGCACCTGCACAGGGTGCCCAGAGAAGCTGTGGCTGCCCCATCCCTGGCAGTGTTCAAGGCCAGGTTGGATGGGGCTTGGAGCAACCTGGTCTGGTGGAAGGTGTCCCTGCCTGTGGCAGGGGGTTAGAACTGGATGAGCTTTAAGGTCCCTTCCAACCCAAACCAGTCTGGGATCCTGTGGTCCTGATAGGTGGTCATATGAGGAAATCTTGAGTGCATGGATCATCCTGAAGTGTAATCCAGACCTTCCCAATGTTCTCGTCCTCATGAATATCCCCCATCAGTCCCCAGCAGAGTTCTGCAACAGAACTCAAGTTCAAACAAGCTACAAGGCGAGTGAAGATCCAGCTACACTGGTGCAGGCTACACAAGCTTAAGTGAGATTATCTTGGAGAAAGAGCCACAGGCATGGAAGTTCTGCAACTTGTGCTTCTTATTTTCTTGTTGTTACAATGTTCTGTACTTGTTGTTTGTTTAAGACATGAAGGAAGCACAGAAGTGGCCTTTATTCCTGGAAGGGGACGGTTACATCCTGGACTGTCAGTGCATAACAACATCCCATTGCCACCTCCAAAGGCTGTGGGAAACGGTCTGAGTTCCTGCAGGCTGAAGGTCCATGTGAGGTCCCCAGAGGTAGGTTGATGTTCATCTTTAAGACTTATCTTGCAGACATCAGTCTGTGATCTTTCTTTGATCAGAAAACTCTTCTTTAGGGACTGCATGGCAGTCCTTCCAGATGGTGGGAAGTCTGTAATGCTGATGTATATAGCCCTGGTTTACAGCCAGGTATTTTAAATCTGAAATATTGTTTCTTCTGTCTTGGATTTGAGACATCTGTGGAGGTAATGAAAGGAGTTTCATCTCCAGAGCCTGCATTCAGACCTGCTTCAGAAGTCTCAGGTTTTAAAAACACAAACCCCTTCTGTGGATAGGAACCTGCATCTCATTCAACACCAGTCATAGAGCTGGAAGGGATCTCCGGAGTCGGTTTGATCTAGTCTCCTACGCAAAGGCATGAACAACTTCCTACCCAAAGGCAGGAAACACTCTTTATTTTGCTCTGATGAGGATGAATCCACAGCATTCCTCAGCAGCCCAGTTCTGTTCTTCACTAGTCTAATGATAAACCAGGCTAATTCCTCCCATGAAGCCTTGCCCTGTATTTGTGTTTGCAGAGCCAAGTACTCAAGCTGTGCGTGATGAGGCAGTTTAACCACACAACCCTCATGATAATTTAGGTCTGTGGCTGGATTCTATGCATTTGTCACCCCTCTCCTGCACTGGTGCTGTTCCAGGTGTCTCTTCTGCTCTCTTTCACATAAGCTTCTGTTAGCAAAGGCCATCAGGGTGTTCCCTCCATACAAGCATCATTCATAAACCATCTTTCTTTCCAGACCCTATGGAGGCACAGATTGGCAGGAATGTCATACACATACTGGCTTTGGGTGTAACAGGCTGGAGACATGCTCATGAAAGTCAGCCTTAGCCCACATATATGTAGCTGGGTGACGCAGTTAGATCCTTCACTGGCAGAAGGCTGAACTTGTGTAAAGTTGTGCACCTGTATGAAATTACACTGCCAGCTGGAATTCAATTGCTCCTTTCCTCCTTTTGCCCCTGAAAGATGGAACTTTTAATGAGGTCTGGGCTTCTACACTAGGGAAAGTTTGTTCCGGCACCCATGGTATCTGCCTCTATGTCCTCAGCACTTGTCCTGTGCTCCTCTTAGCATCTAAGTTCCCAGCTGTGGAAGCTCCGTCTCGGTGGTGCTCAGCATATCCTACCCTCTGACTATTTTTCCAGCCATGACCTGGCACTTAAGAAAGGCTCTGCACTGGGTTCAGCTTCCTGCCATGCTCACTGTGATAACTCTGTGTTTTGGGGCAAATGATAAACTGGCTGTGGTCAGGTGCAGGACCTCACTGGTAGGTTGGATGCAGAGGCTTAGGGAGAACCTCTATGGGAAAACCATACAAGGTTAAATGCATCCTCAGCTGTCAGTCACAGTTCCAGCTTGGCCCATCTGCACAAGAGATGTATATGTGGGACCTTTACTCTTTATAGGACAGATGGGTTTCTCTCTCTCAAACACATCTATCTTCTGCTTTTTATTTATCCCAGCAGATTCCGCTTAGCAACTGTTTGTGCTGTTTTCTCTTGTTTTTCTAGAACAGACATGAAAATAATTTTCCTGTGCCTTCTTTGTCACCAGACATTTGCCCACCAGAGCTTACTGTGTCAGGTAAGAGCCCTGCTAAACTGTTTCCTTTGTGTAGGTGACAAGCACAGCCTTGGCTCTTCAGTGTTAAGGAGGATGGAATTAATTCTGATCAGTGTTTATTCTGCTGTAGTGGAATCTAAAGGGGTGATAATGACCCTCAGCCTGCTGGGAGAGAGGGAAGGCAGCAGCTTGGCTTTCTTAATGGGTAGTAATTATGTTAATGTTTGTCCATAGTGGCAAAATTCTTTACTAAGGCCTAAGAGGTCTCAGGTATTCATAGGAAACAACTTCTCCCATTCCCGGCCTGTGGTTCAGCTGCAGCAGTGTCTTTGCCCATGTGCAAAGATCATGTCAGACTTGCACGCAGCAGCTCTCCTTGCAGGCAGCATTCCCTTCTGCTGGAAATGGTGGTTCCTTGGGACACAGCTTAAAAAAGTCAGCTAATGAGAGCTGTGCTGTACACAGTGACCTGGGGTGTTATGCAGTCTATGATGTCAACACGAGGAAGTGAACTCAAATCATCATGTAGTTTCACAGGTCTTATAGAAATCAGAGAAAAAATCAATAACTGCCATGGTCCACTGCCAAGGGAGATGTCCTCCAATAAGATATTCCATATTCCTATAATACGAAGGTTACTCCTGCCATAAGCAAAAGATGGGCTTTCCCTGATGAATCCCTAGCAAGTGCTACCATCATTCTCATGATTCAAGTTTGCCAGCCTTTCCTTCCCCATGCATTGCCAAGGCACTGGCCCTGCTTGCCAATCCCTGTGCCATGTTGTAATTCCCATCTGGAAGGCTGAAAGCAAGACTGCAAGGTAAATTGTGTTTAGTCTATACATGGGATTAGCAGGAGAGACAGGGAGCAGACAGTGCTGGCTTGGGTGTGCATCAGTGTTCTGCTCCCAGGGATGCCTGTCTCAACATGGGCAAGCTCAGCAGGCTTCATGCTTCCATGCTGCTCACTGCAAAGACCCTCAGACTACCCTTGCTCTGTCCTCCCTGTCCCGAGCATCCTGCAGCCTTGATTTTGAGTAGGCTCTTAGGTGGCCACCATTGACAGCCAGAGGTCCCAGTGATGGTATGTAAAGACTGGGTCATGTAGAGAATCCAGCAAATAGCAATGACCTCATTGCTTCCTGACTTAGCCAGGGGATTTTATTACACACAGGTTTTTCACGTGAGACGCTGAGGAGGCTTTGTGTCAGTGTTGTCATCCATGAAACCAGACAACTGGCTTTGAAAGAGCAGCAGCCAGGCCTGGAGCTTGGGCCAGTGACTGCCGCTCTCTCTGTGCCTGATGGCTGCCCTGAATATCTCCATATCCAGAGCCAGCAGGAAAGCCACGTGGAGCTAATCCTGATAAGCCATGCGCTGAAGGGTAAAAGCTCTGCCCTTGAACCTGGAGAGTAAAGTGTTGGTGGCCGCTCTAGCAAGCCCATTTATTACCTCTTGCTGCTTCCCAGCTGCTGGTGTTAGCAGGGCGGATGAATACCTGGATTAGGAGGATTACACTTGTGCAGCACCTCCCCTGGCTCTTGCTGCCTTCTCCTTATGCCTGGTCCCTGCCCTGATGGGCAGGAGGGGTTCAGGAGAAGCGGTGTTCATTGGCAATCCAGGGCTTCCTGTGATGTTAAATAAATCCCAGGCAGGGGAAAGAAATTGCTCCCTCAGCAAATCCCGTGCCACTGGCAGGAGAAGCAATTTTGTCACCAAGCAGGGCTGACAGCTAGGGTGTGAGCAGGGCTACACCTTTGGAGTTTGGGAGCTCTGGAGCAGGTAACGCCTTCTGCAGCCCTTTTCCCAAGGAATGTCACGTTTCCTTATAGACAATAGTTAATCACAATGGGAAAGGTGGGGTTCTCTTGAGGGAGGGAGGAGCACAGCTGGCAGGCCATGGCAGCAGGGCTTGTACTCTGGACCATACCAGCTGTGAAGGCAGTGCTGGTAAGGATGATCTCAGGGCAGCTTTTTGCTTTCCTGGTGCCATTTCTGCCTCTTTCTCCCTCTGTGTCTGCCTCATACAGCATGTGGCTCCTTCTACCCAAAACCACTTTCCTGCCCAACTGAGGGTGCAAGGCTTTCTGCAGTCTTGGGGAAGGAAAAAGTCTTGCACCAGTGTTTTTCCGCCTTGCTTTAAATCCATTGACTCCCTTTTCCATGGATGTTGTGAAAGCCAAGGCTGCATTTTCCATTCTTTTATCTTCCAATACCTAAAGAGGCTACAAGAAAGCTGGAGAGGGGCTTTGGACAAGGGCCTGTAGGGACAGGACAAGGGGGAATGGCTTTAACCTGAGAGAGGGGAGACTGAGATGAGCTCTTAGGCAGAAGTTCTTCCCTGTGAGGGTGCTGAGGCGCTGGCACAGGGTGCCCAGAGAAGCTGTGGCTGCCCCATCCCTGGCAGTGTTCAAGGCCAGGTTGGATGGGGCTTGGAGCAACCTGGTCTGGTGGAAGGTGTCCCTGCCTGTGGCAGGGGGTTGGAAGTGGAGGAGCTTTAAGGTCCCTTCCAATCAAAATCATTCTATGCTTCTATGATTTTATACAATGTTCCGTTTCAGTTCTGTTTAATCAATCAAAGAAGGCAAAATCAGGCAGGTTGTTGCTGGTTGGTTTTTTTTTTTCTTTTCACAGATCACCATAAATCCAGACTCCACAAAAATTTGTGATCGGACATTTCCAAAGTGCTGGTTTTGCACTCCTAGGTCTGTGGATGGAATGTCCCATTTCAAACCCTGCAGAAGCCCAGTTTCAGCAAGGGTTTGCCCCAGTATCCAATCTTTTCAACTGTGCTCTAGCTTAGCCTTCCAGGACTGGATTTAGTGAATCCTGGTCTTTGATTTTTGGCTTTCTGCACACACTTTATGTTTCATGCAGCAACAGTTCTCAGCTGTGCTTTGCAGGTACCTTTTTCCTCTATGAAATACTCCTTCATGAACTTTATATTTGCTTTTTCAGCACCTGCTTCAGCATCTAATCACAAAGCAGGTTCAGCCACCAAATCAAAAGTAGCACTGGATCCTCATATCCGGCTCAAGGATGGGAAACTGGAGCTGGTAAGTGGAATGAGCATCTCTCCCCAAAGTGAGATCTCCTCTCAACCCTCTCCCAAGGTATGCTACACAGAAAATAATCCTCCTTGCTTCCAGCTGCCACCACAACAAACTTAAGGTGAATGGTCTCTTTGTATAGATATTGTGTGAAAGAACTGATCGAGACCTTTTGGCTTTGAATCTTGGAGCAGTGTCACACTGAGGCATGTGACAACCAGGTCAGGGGGTCACTATGTTGCTTATTTTTTGGAGAGACTAAAAAATGCAAACCTGAATAGATAGAGTTGAAGAGCCCCAGCTCGCTTCTTTGCGCCAAGTAAACCTATAGCACTTGATCAGTGCTTTCACCTACACACACATCATCCTCCACCAAACAGCCTGCTCCAGCCTAATTCCCGTTCACTTCTCTGGGATACCAACCAGGCTGTGCTGGGAACACCAACAGTGATGTGGGGTGCAGAGCCAGTGTCCAGTCTCTGAAGGTAAAAAGGGAGAAGAGGGTGTATTAAAGCATCCCAGCTGTGTCTGAAGGGGAATTTAAGCACACTTTGTTTCCTCTTGGCGATTTCCCAATGCTCCAGGGAGCTCCAGAAGTCTCCTTCTGGCAGTTGCACCTCCCTTAGACATAATGCATTTGACTCAGGGCCGTAGGTGTAGGCAGCTGCCCTCCGAGCTTGTTGCTGTCGCTGCTGGGGTTACCTCGGGCAGCCCAGTGTGGGCAAGGGAAGGCTGAAATACGGGATATCTCACCGAGGGTCCAACCAGAACTGCTGCTCCTTTCATCATTGTCTAGAAAATCCATCCCATGGGCACCTTCAGAGTGCAGGGAGTGGAGCTGCCCATTGCTCACCGAGACCCCAGTGAAGGGCAGAGTATCCCTGGGGGGGATCCATACCCCCACTCTGGTTTTGGGGTGCATTTTTCCCCCTCCAGATACTGCTGGAATTTGAAGGGCCCTTGTGCAGGGCCTGGGGACTGTGAGGGGGACCTGATGCCACGAGCATCTGCTGCCACCCGACGGCAGCCGGAGCGCTCACTCTTCCGCTGCTCCCGGGAAGGCAGCTCACAACCAGGAGCTTCTATTCTAAACCCGCATAATTCTCCCAAAGCAGGATTTAGGACTGCGTTTTCGCAGCGACCTCTGCTCGTCACGGGTATAAACGCAGCTCCTCTCTGGTGGGAGGAGGGGGGACTCTCGGCCTCCCCTTTTAAAAGCCAGTGTTACAAGTGGGCAGAGATGGCAGGGTCAAGACATGCATAGTGACCCACCGGTACAACCGGAGGTGGTTTTGGCTGGCCCAAGCCAGGAGCCAACATCAGCACCCCAAATTCCAGCAGCCTGCAGCACCACCTCGAACAGGGGTGGTGGGAAGGGGGCAGCCCATGGGCTTACTGGTGATAGGAATATGCACAAGGATTCACCTCCAGCCCCTTCCCATGGGACCGTGCTGGGCTGTATGGGTGCAGGAACTGTGTGTGCAGCCTGGGACAGGCAAGCGTTTAACTCTGGCTCTTTCCCAGAGTCTGCTGAGCTTCACTTTGTCTTTTTAAAGCTTTTAGTTGTTGCTGCCAGCAAAGTGGGGTTTGCACAGGTTTATCTGCTTCTGTGTGGTGCCCTGGGGTTGAACAGATAATATCAGTAAAAGACAGAGAATCAGGCATAATGAGAGAGCAAAGGATGCAGTGGAGAAGCAAAGTGTTTGAATGTCTCCTGTTGCCATGGGAAATACCCTATGAATAGCTTTTATCTTCTCTGTCCCAAACACAATTCCTGGGCAGTAAGAGAAAGAGCAGAGGCTGGGCTCTTGGCAGCTGAGCCTTGTTACAGCTCTACCAGCTTTTGATAAAGCCTTCACAGTCTGTTATAGCTGCAAATTTGATTGCAGTCTGTGTAAAATGTTCTTGGAGGGATGTGAATATATCCCTGTGTTTCAAGAACAGACATTTCTGTACATGTGTAGGAAGAGAGAGGCTGGAAATCTAGCCCAAGTCTGCTCCTTTGGGAGATCCTGCCTGAGAACCACTTCCAGCAGAAACCCAGCACCAGGTCTTCCCAGCACTTCCTTCAAAGAGTTGCTTTTCCAGTATTTTTCTTTTTAAAGGCTCATTGTTTCTGCTCAAGGTTCTGCAGTATCTTGGTCTGGATGTGACTGAGGAGAAGAAGAGGCAGTTACGTCAAAGCTTGACCACAGACTCGCAAGGGACAGTGGCCTATGGAGGTGAGCAAACAGCTCTGTGTGTGATGGGCTTTTCATTTCTGCATAGCTTTTCTGGCTGCTAGGAAAGGACAGAAGTATCTGCTGAAGGGTGGCAGGTAAGAGCCCTGCCTCCATATTGATGTAGCCTTGAAACAGCTAAGAAAAGTCACTAATACAAAAGAAAGCATTTGGCAGAAGCATATGTAAAAGCAGAATAAAAGAAAGATGCAGTGAGAGCTCACTTTCCCTTAAACCCCAGCTTTCCTGGTGAGAGCTGGCCAGCCGACACGCAGAAGATAGAAGCCTGCTCTGGTTTCTGTGACCTGCTGGAGCTGGTCTGGCCCACAGGGTCTGCTCCCTAGAAGTTTTTCCACAGAACTTCAAAGCCATCAGCATTGTCCCCACCACGCAGAGCATCCTGGTTGGATGTTGTTGCGCTGAGTGAGCCATGGCATCTGGAATCACGCACCTCTCCCAAGAGCTAAGGGCTTTGTAGTTGGTGGCGATAGAAATAAGGACGATTAGGGATGTTTGGCAAAGATGCTGGCAGTAAAGACGCTGCTCATGTGGAAAGGCTTCAGCTCCTGGTGCAGTCCAAGCTGCCACCATGTAGCTCCTCATGCTGTACTTCCCTCCCTGTCAGGAAGCAAAATGAACCTGGATTTTCAGACTAGACAATGTGACACCTTTTCTAAGTGCTGAAGACATTGAGTTGGGGCTTCTTGTGTTGTTTAAATAAGCAGCATGAGAAATGCCAGCAAGCAGGAGGGTGCCTTTTGTTAGACAAATGTGGTTTTGACTTAAAATATTAGAACTCTGAGGACCACAGCCTAAAAACTCTTCTGTGAAAATATCTGGAGTTTGGGAGCTTCAAAAGATGAAGTCTTTTTCAATTGGGTAAGAAACAAGAGTCTGGTAAAGAATGTCAACAACTTAAGCTCAATGGGATGGTCCAAGAACCCACGAGTGTTAGAGCAGACTTTGGCAGTCAGTGGATATCCCCACAATCGATGGCATTTTCTCCTACCACATTTTTAGCACTTTTCTCTTTCAGCCTGGTAAAAACTAGTTCTTTCTCACAGATCTTCTCCAAGCACTCAGGGATCTGATGCAAGAGGAGCTGGACGTGTCTGGTCTGGATTCCAACTCCATGCTCTTCACGCAGCATGAAGTGGCCAGTTTGCTGGATACGTCAGCTTTTCACTCTCCGGTCAGTCCAGCGCTCCTCTACATTGAATCTGTGAATCTTCCCTGGGGAATTCATGAAATTCTGAGATGGGAAAAGCTAAATTACGATTTTCTCATAGTTCTAGAGCTATAAAGAGAAAGCAGAAGTATTCACTAATCCTTTTGATTATAAGAAATGCTATAAAAGACCTCAAACTTCTCATTTTTTAATAAGGAAATGATGATATCTATGGGATGATGTGAAGGAAGCAGCCTGGCAGGGATGCAGAAGGAAATATAGTCAATCAATTCCAGCTGATTTCACCTGGTTCACAAAATGAAAGCTCACTGTAGCACAGCTATTCCAGCTGTGTCAGGGATCAGAGAGTGAAATCCCATGGGGTGCAAAAAAATCCCACACAGTTGAATTCTTCAATGTGCCTTTTGATCTGTTGCATAAAACTGCTGACTCCTTTTCAAAGTGATTCTGATTCATCATTATTCTGGGTAAGGAAAGGAATATGCCTGTCATAAAGCCCCATGCCTTTGGTAAAGCATAAGCAGCATGTAATGTCTGTCCCTCTGCCTTGTAGACCTTTGACTCTCTCAGCTGTAATGGCAATGAGGAGCTGGAGCAGCTGCAGCTGGACATGATGGATCTGCGGCAAGAAGTCCGAAGGCTAAAGGTGAAGCCTCTCCTCTAAGCAGATTTCTTGGCTGGTGCCTTCTGCTGTAGCTTGATGTAGTTTATGTGAGGGTAATAGCGTAGCTCAACCCTCTTAAGAAGTCACCAGCTCGCATTCTGTGCATTCCTCATTACAAAGGAGACTCACCCTCAGCTCTCCTTAACTGCCTCTTTCTCGCTCTCAACCTCAAATGAAAACTGATTTGTTCCTATCACTTGGAACAAAATTGATTTGCACTGAAAGTATGCTGTCACTTTCTTTAGCATTGAGTAAATGTGTTTAAAACTACACAAACATCTCACAAATAGCTCAAGTCCTTGAATAACAGAAGCACATCCTCTAATCCTGACCCAGCTGCAAGTTGCTGGCATGGATGTTAAGCACCCTGGCTGTGTCCAGGTGGATCTCTGCAGGCATGTCACAGCTCAGAAAGCATTGTGCTGGGGAGAGTGCACATGGCTGCTGCTGTAAAATATTAGCATAGGGGCTACAAGGCCAGGGCATCTTTTGGGAAAGTCCTATTGCTTGTTGCTTCTAATGCAGTGAAAATATTTTCTGTAGTCTCTCCTGAAAGAGATGGAGAACAGCAAGAAGTTGATGGAAGATGAGCTTCAGAGGCTGAACCAGGTTAGTGAAGAGGTTGAAGGGGGTCTTCGGGTGGTTTTGGTGGTTGGCAGCACATGGTATGATGACTTCTCACTGCTTCCAGAAAGCACTGGGGTTCCTTTCTGAGAACCGGATGCTGCACAGCAAGCTGCAGATGGCAGAGGTCATGCAGAGACAGGCTCACAGTGCAGAGCAGGACTATGAGGAAGTGATCCATTTGCTGGAAGCTGAAATTGCAGAACTGAAGATGCAGTTGGCAGGGAAGAAAGCAAAACACGTCTCTGAAATAGAGGTAATGCAACCTCTCAACCTGGGAAAAACCCCACAACCCGCCTGGCTCCTTCTTGCATACGTTCTCATCCTGTTTATAAAGGAGAAAAGGAACATAGCACACACGTCATTTGCTGTGTATGACCACAAGGCCAACATGGTCTCTAGCTCTGTGTTACAATCCATAGCATTTCCACTGTCCATTCCAAAAGAATAGTGCTTTTTTGTCTGTAGCAAATGACATAAATCGATGTTTCCAAAAGCCAAGGCTGAAGTGTCATCACCACCTTTCTCTTCTCTCTCCTGGTCACAGGAGGACATCCTGGAGCTGAAAAGACAGTTGTCCCTGGCTGACGGCCAGTTACGAAAATCAGAAGTCTCACGGAAGCGCCTGGAGATCTGCAATAGGAAACTGCTCCTGTTTGTGCAGGTGAAGTGCTGAACCGGTGCTGGTGGCATCACTGTGGCCTCTTACCTTAGGGGTGATTTTGCAAGTCCAAATAGCTTCCTGCTCCATAAGCAAGAGATAGCTATTTATTTTGTCTATCTCATCCTAAAAAGGCACTGTCTGTTGGTTAGGAGAATTTAGGAAATGAACTCATATATTTTCATATATCCAAGAGCTGTGTACACGCCATGGTGCAGGTTTTGCCTGGTGGCTATGCTATCCCCAGCTCACCCCATCCCACCACCACGATGCTCCAGCTGAGGCTGTCAAAATCATGTCCTTTAACCTTCCCTTTGTATAACTGATGTTTGCTTCTCTACACAACAAATGTAAACTTGCAAAGTGGGTTTGTTCTTCCAGTGCTTTTTTCCCTCCAGATTTCCTGCAAAATCTCACATGTAATTGCTTTAGTCTTTTAATTGACCCTTCTTCCACTTCACTACCTGTACTGGGAATACAAGCTTGTGTAATTAATAAGCTGGCCAACATGGGAAGCACTAGTATTCAGTCTATTTGCAACATCTACTAGTAGGCTGTCCCGAGAGCTTTTGAAATCAATAGGAAACAGTGGACCAAAAGGAAGTGTAGATGCTGTGTCCTGTGCTTCAGAGCAGGAAGAATTAAGATGCCTCTAGACTGCAGCACTACGTGTTGGTGCCCATGCAGTTTGGGCTTGACCTTGAAAATTGATTTGACTTGGCCCCAGGTTCAAGCATCAACCACTGGAACAAGATGTCTTCCTTTTCTATGCATCCCTCAGCAGTGTTTTAGAACTCACCAACCATGCATGGTTATGAGAGCTCACACATGCAGAACCCAGGGATTGCTGGTAATGATGCTGAGGGCTTGCTGAAACACAGCCCACAAAATTGTTCTTTGGAAGAGTATTTTTATATTGCATTTCATATATTTCAATGTTGGTATTAAAATACATAATTCAGATGTGTCTGTATATTTGCATAGGCTGTGAATGTTGCCTGAGTTGCAAAAGGCCTTGAGATATTCGCTCCAAGGGCAATGAATAAGCAGAAGCTGATTACTTTCATATTCAATCTTATCACCAGGAAAAGCCCATGGGGTTTGTTCTCAAGAATTATTCATTCCTACAAGTTTGAAACCTTTTTTTCTCTTTTTTTTTTTTTTTTGTTGTTGCATGGCAGAACGTTCACAAGGTCCTGAGCGCAGCCCGTCATTTACCCGATGAGAAAAGGTAGGAGATGGCTTCTGGGAACCATGAACGGCTATGTGAAAAGTCCTTTTCTGACCTTTCTCAGGGGAAGGTGATTCACACGTAACCTACCCAGAGTTTCTAAACATACTGTCACTTTGGAAGTGAAACCCTGGCAGAAAGATGATCTGGAGGCTGCTGCTGGATTGGCACTTGGTGGGGGCTGGCCTCTGCTCAGGCTTTTTTTGGGAGTGAATAGATGAAACACTTCTCTGGTTAAGTTGCCCTTGTTAGCAGATGCCCTAAGCAGATTGCCTTAAAGAAGCTAAATTTTAATCCATCTGCTTTTCCTAATATAAGCCAGCTCTTGGCTTCAGGACCATGTTAATTTTTATTAGCAGTTACAGTAACTGACAGAATGTAGACAAATGGCTGGCGTGACCCTCAACTGCAAGCACGACTGCAGAAAAGAAGTTCAGATAGGTACAACCCGAACCTATCTCCTATCACTTGGAACAAAATGTATTACAACTGTTGGGTGTGTTGCTATCTGGGTAAACCATTGGAAGGTCGCTGTCCCGTTGATAATGAGGTGAGCCCTTAAAAAAAAGTCATTTTGAAGACTGATGGGAAACCATTTTTAACTTTCTAAGATCGTTACTTCTAATACAGTGAAGGAAAAATGGTTTTGAGACATGCAAAACAATACTTTGATACCTGTCTGTAACACAGTGATGTTTAGATGTAAGTATGTATAGAAGAGAGTCTCCTGTGCTATTGAGTAATTGAGGTGCGACCTCCCCTGAATACACAGAGTTTACACAGAATATCCTTCATGGGAAGCTGGCCAGGATGTTCAATGACCAATCTATGATAGATGTATTGATGGCACTTTCCATATTTATAAGAATCAACAGTGAAACAGAAGAGGATAAAACAGACGCAGTTTCAGATACATCTCTTCCATCTTCAGATCTTGTTGACCTTTTGTTATCAGAAGCTAAAGAACTGCTAGCGCCAATCCTCTCCAGCCAGGATGGTAAGCACTGAATTAACTGGAAAAACCTGAATCCAAACAAATCTCCAGGGTATCTCTTTGGGTTATTTACAGTTTCCACCACTTTCTATATCCATATTTTTTGCCATACCAGTTAGGCCTCCTATACATGTACCTGATGCTCTTCTCCTAACTGAGATGTAATTGCCCTCCATGTATCCATGTGACTCATCCTTTAATCCGAAATGCAGACTCACAGCCTAAGGAGGCAAAGGGTGTGATCTGTGCCCAGGGCCAGAGAAAAGGCATTTATCCAGGGGAAAAACTGAATAGACAGGAGGATGGTTTCACAGAACCACAGAAATGCTGTTTGAAAGGAACTGCTGGAGATCAGAAGTCAAATCTTCTGCTCTAGGTAGGACCATCACACTAGATCAGGTCTGTGGCAGGTGTAAAAGCTGTGCTTTCAGCTCTAGTGCTGGAAATCTACAGTCTTTCTGGATAATGCATTCCCCACGCCATGTTATGCTCTTCTGAAGAAGGTTTTCCCAGTATCTAGTCTGAATTCCCTCAGGTGCAGTAAGTGGCCACTTCCCCAGTTACACTGTCTCCCACCACCAAGGAAAGCTTGGCTCCAACATCCTTCTAACTGCCCTTGGGTAGGAGTGAGATTGTCTCTCAGCCTCCTCTCTGCCAGGCTAAACAAGCCCAGCCCTCAGCCCCTGCCAGCCTCTCCTTGCAGGTTATGAGCCCTGGGGCTTCCTTTGCTGGACCACGTCCAGTTTCTCAAGAACTTTGTCCCAGGGATCCAAACCTTTGTTACACCATCCAGGTATGACTACAGCAATGCTGAGCAGATGAGAACAGTAATCTCCCTGCTTCCTTGGTGTACAGTCAGCCTTGACTCCCTTCCTTTTATAAGTCTGTGGATGGGAGAAAATCAGAGAAAAGACATCTAGCTCCAAGGGAGCCAGAATTAACTTTCCCAGTCCGGGTCTCTGAGCTCAGTCCATGAGCTATAAAAATTTACTGGCAGCAGTTATTTGACCCCACTTGTCTCCTTTCATGCAAAACAAGAGTTTCTGTTCTCCATGTCACGACCAGGTGAGTGTGCAGCCCCAAATAGGTGGCCAGTCTTTACTCTTTGATGCTATTCACCAACTGAACATGGCCATGGGCCAGTGTTGTCTTCGTTTCAAAGCACAAACAGAAGGAAAATAATTGTAGGCTTTAAGGAGCACCTCTGATATATGAGTGTGTCAGCATTTTCTGAGTTCCTGCATCATTTAAATGTGCATTATCATCATGCAGCAGTCCTACTTGCATTGGGCATGTTTTCTAACCCTACACTTATACTTGGCTGTGTGCTTCCACCTGCAGCTTCGCCATGTGACAAAGACCAGTGCCTGCCTGCTGAAGGAATCCCAAATTACAAGGAGTAGGTGTCAAAACTGCTGGTCTGTAATATGCATACTAAAAATTCCTGTTTGTTTGGTCGGGGTATTTTAATCAACTTTTTTGCTTGACAACTTTAAAGCAGATAATCAGGTAGAGGCCTCCAGATGGCTGTGTCACAGAAAAACATCCCTTCCTAGACAGCAAGAGACTTCCTGCCCTCCACAGTAAAGTATCATGTGAATTCCTGGACCTCTTTTGTTTTCTAAACTGTTCTTTCTCCTTCAGGCCAGACTGGAATTTACAGGTCTATGGCTTATCTAGCTGGCAATTTTATGGATCACTGTGTCCTGAGTAAGGGAAAAATCATCACTCAATGTGTTAATCTTTTATATTGGGGTATCAAGAGAAGTCCCAGCCAAGAAGAGCAGGGCAACATGGCTTTGTTTGGACCCTCAGTGTTTGAAGAATTTCCCTAAAACCTCTTAAGTGGGTTATATTTAACAAAGCCATGTCCTAAAGATATCTGTTGAAAAGGCATTTTGAGACCTAAATGTCTACATCCACTGTCTTAGCTGATCACCTTAATTCAACCTGAACATCTGCCAGCACAGCTTTTAGTTAGGCACACAGTAGACATTTGCAAACCATGGTTATGAAAAGCGTCTTCAGACAAACAGATGTCCAGTACAATCCACTTAGCCGTGCAAGATCCATGGACTCCTCCTCTTCCCTAAATAACCAATGTTGTCTTCATGTTATCTTCTGTGCCCTTCTCCCCACGCTATGTAAAACATTTCATTCCTCATTTACAGCCACCTTCATCAGAAGACCACGTGGCCCCCTCCTGCAAGCCAGCCCAAGAGTGACCAACCACAGCCACCAAGTCCAACCAGCGAACTGCCTCAGAAGCCCACCTAAACCTCCCATGGCTTGCTCATGCTCCAGACCACCACTATCCATAGCACAGCTACTGCTGTGCTGGGAGATGGGAAGGACATATCACAGGTGCTTCAGCTTCCAGGCAAACCAGACTGAGAAATGAGCTTTCAAACACAAGACTAACTCTTCCTAACTACCCAAGACTTTTTCAGCAACCTCCCCTGCGCGTCTACCTCCGAGTTATCATACAAGGCTATTTGCTCATGGTTTTGCAGCTTTATAGGAAAAATATTCTCAAGAGGCTACAAGGGCCTGAATTTCACTGGCAGCCTTTTAGAGCTTGTATTCTGGGCAGTAAAAGAAGCATGAATATACCCAAGAGACTCAGGGGTCTCCAGCAGATACCTTTTGGTATTTCATAAGAAAAACCAAAGCATATTTAGCTACTGTAATCAAAGCAGCTTCATCTGTGGCTTCCTAGCTGTCTTGGGATAGGTACTCTCTTTTTATTCTATTTGTATAGCTTATCCCAGCCGCAATGCTTGAAATGCAAAGCACCAGCTCAGCTAGTTGGTGGACAAAGAATGCAGAGATAACCAGCTGTTTGCTACCAGTGAGGACATCTTGCTGAACACAAAGCACTCCATGGAACGCAGAGCACATAGTGAACATAGCTCAGTAAAGGCCCTGCAGTGTCACTTGGAAATTAGATACACATGATGCAAGATTGTATTGCAAGATAGCCGTGAATGGGGTAAAGCTCTGAGATGAACAGAAGCTCTGGAAAATAAAATGGAAACTCTACCCATAAGGCAGTTGCTTTCTGGCTTGTGATTGCAGTTGCTAGTTCAGTGTCTCTGCAACAAAGACCTTGCCCGAGTCCATTTTTTCCTCCCTCTTATTTTATCTTATCAAGATGTATTGAGAAGCTGCAGGAAAATGTGGTGCATTCTGGCTTCTACACAGGATTGTTACAATACTTCAAAGCTCCTTTGTGGGGGTTCAAAGCATGTGGATCCTTTATAGCCTAAAATAAAGGCTTGAGAAAAATCATGACCCTCACCAGTATTTACTGTACTCAAAGGTATCACTGCACTGCTAAAACCATAACTGTGTGGTGGAGCTGCACAGACACATAAATAACCAGTCTGAAATATTGGTTAAATACAATTTCATAGCACAGGGTATATGAAATTTTTTGAAGGCATGCCTCAGAATATAAATGAAAGGACTTCTTTTAAAGCAATAATTTTTTTGACCACTCACAAGGAATACTCCCAGGAAGAGGTTTGCAACAAATATTAATCTTGGGATACCCTATGGCTAATAGCTTGTTCCCAGGTGCTTCTGTTTTAATGGAATGATAGCAAATACTGGTGTTACTTTTGAGTTTAGCTCTATGGCTTTGCTCTCATCTCATGTGTTACGTAGACAGGGCAGAGCTGCAGGAAGACAGGTAAGAGATGCAGGGAGCAAGATCTAGTTTCACCAGTTCAGTCTACCCTGTCTCAGGAAAAACACCTCCAGTTCCCCTGGGGTTAGATGGCAGATCCCAATCTGCTCGTAGCAGGGTGTCTTCAAATGCATTTGGCTGGAGGTTGCATCCTAGGGAGATGTCTCCAGCCACTGCTCACCACATTTGCCAGAGAACTGTGAAAACAAGATGTTGGGAAGCAGCAGGTCTTCAGCTGTACTGTGTCATTACATATACCCAAGGGCACTTGAGAAACCTAGGAGAAATGGGACAAGCAGAATTGTTTAGGCCAAACTTTCACCTTGTGGAAGTCATAGAGTCATAGAATTCCAGGCTGGAAGGCACCTTGAGGATCATCTGACCCAACGTTTCTAGGCAAAGCATGACCTAGACTAGATATTCCAGCAGCCTGTCCAGCTCAATCTTAACAGTGTCCAGTGCTGGAGAGACTATTGCAGTGACTGGTTGCTTCCACTGTGAAAAATGTTCGTCTTGTATCCAGCCAGAATCTCCCTAGGAGTAACTTGTGACCATCACCCTTTATCTTCACATGACTCCTTGTAAAAAGGGAGTCTCTGCCTTATTTTTAGCCACCCTTTATGTTAACAGGAGCTTTGTTACCAACTCTGAGAATCATGGAATTTTCTGAGAACACATGTATTGACTTCCATGTCCCTGCACACTGGAAGGGCACAGCAGGGGATGCCAGGATCCCCAGCAGGGATCAGTTACATGGTATGAAGAAAATGCTTGATGATGTTTCCATAGAAAAGTGATTTGTATTTTAATGTCCTAAGAGAGAAGATTTTGTATAAAAGTATCACAGTGGGTGAGGCCATGAGCCAAGCCTGACAAAGCTCAAACATTGTGAAGTTTTGTGATGCTAAGGCAAGGCAGAGGATGCCTTACAGTGAGATGCTGACAAGGCAGTGAGATGCTGACCCAGGGCTGCTGTGTTTTGTGTATCCTGAGCTGCCTGCTAGCAAAAGGACTGGGAAGGTATTAACTTTTTAAAACACCCAGACAGTTCTGTGCTCTCAACTTACTCCAACCTCTTTGGAAAAGAAATCCTGCAGGTTTCTGTCAGCCACTGGAGATCCTTGCATTGAGTAAGGATCAAGCATTGTGTGCTTTTCAAAGCAGTCATATTCCTTAGCTGGTTTTCATTATTTTCTTTGCATTTATTATGTTCCTTTTGCCTTTGCTTGAAGCACAGAAAACTTTCCGTTCTCTATTAATAGCATTGTTGCTAACTGCTACCTTCAGAGCAACGTTGAAAGCTAAGATATGACAAGAGATGTGCTCCTGGAGGTGATGTTTATTTCAGTGACCCAGAATAATAAACCTGTGTCATGATTTATTCCCAGGCAAGTGGAAGTAGGCAGAGCTCAGCAAGTCATGGAGCAACGACTCCTCACAGTACTACTGAGAGGCAAAAAGAGAAATGCATAAAGGAACAAACAGCACAGAAAGAGAAGTCTGAGTCTGTCATTCAGACAGCACTCAATTTATTTAGACAGGGTCTGCCCAGCACTCTTGCAGAAAGTTGGATTCTGTCTACATTTGCAATATGACAGCCTGCTTCTAAGATTGTGGAGATGTGCTGCTGTTGCAATGTGCTGTATCTAAGAGGGTCCCAGTATGACTAAACAGAAATGAGGAGGAGACTCTGAGGAGACTTCCAATACCTAAAGGGGCTACAAGAAGAGCAGCCTTCCAATACCTAAAGGGGCTACAAGAAACCTGGAGAGGGGCTTTGGACAAGGGACTGTAGGGACAGGACAAGGGGGAACCCTGTCAGAGGGTTAACCTAACAGAGGGGAGACTGAGATGAGCTCTTAGGCAGAATCTTTTTCAGCAACCTCCCCTGTGCGTGTACCTATGAGTTATCATATAAGGCTATTTGCTCATGGTTTTGCAGCTTTATAGGAAAAATACTCTCACGAAGCTACAAGGACCTTGATTTCACTGGCAGCCTTTTAGAGCTTGTATTCTTCTTAGGCAGAATTATGGCGAGGCACTGGAATGGGTTGCCCAGGGAAGTTGTGAATGCTCCGTCCTTGGTAGTGTTCAAGGCCAGGTTGGACAGAGCCTTGGATGGCATGGCTGAATATGAGGTGTCCCTGCCCATGGCAGGGGAGTTGGAACTAGATGATCTTAAGGTCCCTTCCAACCCAACCATTCTATGATTCTAGGAGGAGTATTTCTCCTAAAAATGAGTCCTGCATGATATCAGACCTTCCTGAGTGAATAAGATGGAAAATTGCAAGTATTTTATAAGCCACCAGAGAATATGCAAACAGTCCCCTTAAATGGACATAATAGACCATGTTCAACACATTCCATGTGTATGAACTCATAAAGATCTATTGAAAATGTGGTCAGGTGTTGACCTGGAAACTTTGGGGGTTAAATATAACTGACATGATGGTTTTATTTCGTATTTTTCTTATTCAAAGCAGAACTTCAGTTCTTGACAGTTGGTGGGTCAGAGGCTGGGAGACCTCTTTCTCTCACAGAATAAACCAAACCAAGATATGGACAATGTAAGTACTTAAACAGCTGCAGAGAAGGGAAAGTTGGGCAAGTAGCCACCTTGGCATTATCTTAAAAGGTGAATGTAGCAGCGAGCCATTAGCACAGTGTTTATCTGCAGTCTGGTGGGTAAAGTAACTGAATCTGCTGTAAATGTGCCGGACGAGAGCTCATTAGCTCTCAGGTTTCACCTCCACCCCTGATCTCTGCCATCTCACTGTGTGACCTTGGGCAGCGTGTTTCATCTGGTCTGAACCAGAAAAAAATGGAACTGGAGTGTCAGTTTCTCTGAGTGGCACCGGGAAGGCAAAGCTCGAGGGGATACAGGGCACAGTGTTCTGGCTCAAAAGGATCTGGCAGATGCTGTGGTCTGAGGTACTGCTGATCTGCATGTTCAGTGAAGAAAGCCTTGGTATTTTAACTTCTGCTAGCTCTTGAAACAACACATCCAACTTTTGCTTAGCTTTTGTGAAACAGAGCTAGGCTAAGTGCAAAAGTATTTTCTGTGTTCAGTTCTGGGCCCCTCACTACAAGAGAGACATTGAGGTGCTGGAGCAGGTCCAGAGAAGGGCAATGGAGCTGGTGAAGGGTCTGGAGCACAAGTGTGATCAGGAACGGCTGAGGGAGCTGGAGGGTTTAGTCTGGTGAAGAGAAGGCTCAGGGGGACCTTATCGCTCTCTAAAGCTACCTGAAGTGAGGATGCAATGAGGTGGGGTTTGTCTCTTCTCCCAAATAACAAATTGCACAAGAGGAAATGGTCTCAAGCTGCCAGGGAAGGTTTAGACTGGATATTAGGAACAATCCCTTCTCCAAAAGGATGCCTGTTCCCAGCACTGAAGGCTGCAGATCCTCCTCTTTCTCTCAGCTCCACTCAGTGACATGGGCTGGACTGAAGCCCAGTTCTAGAGAGTGGAAATACACTTTCACGTGGCTTTAGATACAGCTCTAAAAAGCAGGTGAACTTTGTTGATGAATTTTTAAAAGAGTCTCTTTAATGTTTAAACAATGCTGTTTTTCTAATGGTTGTTGAACACATGTGTAAGAGGGCTGGAAAGAACCTTAAGTGAGACAATGCAGAAAGGGCTGGGCTGGCTCCATGATGCTGGTTTCTGCTGCACCATGATCTTCTTCCTGCATGGGGCTGAGTCTATCCCAGCACCTCCAAGACAGACCACAGAATCTTCTGGCCTCACTGACTACACAATTGCCACAAACCTCCCCTCCATCTTCTTCAGAGCTCAGCTGCTTTTGTAGTAAAGTAAATAAGAATAACAATACCTGGAACAATCCAAACAAGTTTTTTTTTCTGCACCAGCTCACCTGAATTTCTGTTGTGTTTTTCAAATTAATGCCCACAGTTGAGGAATAAAAGTTGAGAGGAAGAGATATTTGCAGTGAAAAGTCCTTGGTAATGGAGGAAGTGGAGGATGGATAGTATCTATCTCCAGACCAGGTGTCCTTCTGGCAGATGTTCTCTAACTACAGAGACTGGCAGGAGATCCTGGATGAGCTTCTAGGAGGTGAGAACTTCTTTCTGAGCAACTCCTGTGAGAAATACTGAGGGTTGAATGCCAGCCCTTGAAGCAAGCCCCACTCCTAGGTGGCGGAAGTATAGCAAGAGGCTTCAGAGCCTCGGGAATGCCAGGGAGTGCTGGCTCTGTGTCAGGAGAAAAGGCAGCCTAGACACTGGAAAACACCAAGGTGACCTTTCAGTGGCAGGAATCATAGAATCACAGAACAGTTTGGACCTTAAAGCCCATCCAGTTCCAACCCCCTGCCACAGGCAGGGACACCTTTCACCAGACCAGGTTGCTCCAAGCCCTGTCCAGCCTGGCCTTGAACACTGCCAGGGATGGGGCAGCCACAGCTTCTCTGGGCACCCTGTGCCAGTGCCTCAGCACCCTCACAGGGAAGAACTTCTGCCTAAGAGCTCATCTCAGTCTCCCCTCTGTCAGGTTAAAGCCATTCCCCCTTGACCTGTCCCTACAGGCACTTGTCCAAAGCCCCTCTCCAGGTTTCTTGTAGCCCCTTCAGGCACTGGAGCTGCTCTAAGGAGAAAGCAGGAATTCTAGTCAGGGCTGCTCTAGCAGAGGAAAGGATGGGATGTTACTCACCAAACTCTCAACTAGCTTTTTCAACTAGAACAAATGGAAAACTACTGCAATTAGGCCATAAAGTAGTAATGGGCTGGTGTAAGTTTTGTAGCAAGAGAACAGAAATAGCTTTTTACTTTTTTTTTCTGTTTCCTCTGAGGAAACTTAACAGTGATGGAAGAACAGGAGACAAATACCATTTCTTGAAAAAAAAGAAATCCCAACCTAAGTTTCATTCTGAATGTGAAAAGGCAGCATTTATTTATAAAGAACGCAGATGCTGCAGACCTTGGTAACTGCTGTTTACAGAGCAGTGTCAGACTGGGCTCCTCGGGCTGAGAGAGCAGAGCAGAACACTTCAGGAAACATTGCTGATCAGAAATAGGACCACAGCTTCCTGAAATGCCTGCCCAGATAAGGGGATGCTCTACAGCTGGAAGTGATAAGGAAGGAGGAAAAGAAAAAGCTGTGGTGAATGGGATTGTGATGTTTTTCAATAACAACACACAAAGCAGCAGCTGGTCCCTACAAAGATCTTGAAAGGAGGCTTTGAAGGTGCAAAACATTCCCAGGCTGGGCTCCCAAATCCTCCACCACTTCTTGGAGCCACATGTTGCTCTTGCTCCAGGACCAGGCACCTGCTCAGCAGCTGTATCTCCCACCCCAAAGCGGCCGCAGGTTGGGCATCTCTACCTCCAGCAGAGCCATGTCCTTAGAGACCCTCCCCAGATGGTGACAACCATCTCATACAAGCCTCGTGGTTTGACAAACTCAGCACGCGCTCTTGAAGCACAGGGCAAGCACAATCCCCTCAAGGCTCATGAAACAACATTCAGGTTTTTCAAACATACAGTGGGAGAAAAAAAGTGGAGAGGTGAGAATGCACCTCAGTGTCCTCCTCAATGCCACTGAGCTGGATGGTCGCCTTTTACCTTGCAAGGAGAATCCAGTTATGGGAACATTTCATAGAATTATAGAATCCCAGATTAGTTTGGGTTGGAAGAGACCTTAAAGCTCATCCAGTTCCAACCCCCTGCCATGCACAGGGACACCTTCCACCAGACCAGGTTGCTCCAAGCCCCATCCAACCTGGCCTTGAACACTGCCAGGGATGGGGCAGCCACAGCTTCTCTGGGCACCCTGTGCCAGCGCCTCAGCACCCTCACAGGGAAGAACTTCTGCCTAAGAGCTCATCTCAGTCTCCCCTCTGTCAGGTTAAAGCCATTCCCCCTTGTCCTGTCCCTACAGGCCCTTGTCCAAAGCCCCTCTCCAGCTTTCTTGTAGCCCCTTTAGGTGCTGGAGCTGCTCTAAGGTCTCCCCTTAAGGAGCCTTCTCTTGTCCAGGTTGAACAAGCCCAACAGAAAGTGTGAGTCTGCAGCTGTGTAACAAATCAAACCTCGGTGAACTGCAGCGACAGTTTAAGGATGGGGTGAGCTGCCCCCTCAGCTCATGCAGTCCTGACCCCACTGTGATCTCTGGCTCTGGGCCCAGTCTGGGAGCTGCAGCTCTGTCCGCTCTACCCCAGACCCCAGTGGGTTTCTGCCCCTCACGGCCCGGTGACTGCTGGGAAGCTCCTGAGGTACAATCCCGGCCAGCCCCGTCCCACACCGTTCGCCCTCGGCCGGGTCTGCAGCCGCCTGAGCCCCGCTCCGCGGCATGGCGGCGGGCGCGCACGTGGCGGGGCCGGGCCACCCCCCTCCCCCGCAGCACAATGGACAGCGCTCTGCAGCGCCGCGCGGGGCGGGGCCCGGGGCGGAGCCGGCGCTGGGGCGGGGCCGGCGCGCGCGGCGATTGAAGCGGCGCTGGGAGCCGGCGGGAGCGGCGCAGCCCGGGCGGGGACCGCGGTCGGCACCGGGGCTGCCGTGCTCGGGATGGGCCCGGCTGGGCCCCGGCGTGTCTGTGGTGAGGGGTCGGGACCGGACCGGGCGGCACTGCTCGTCTGCGGGGGTCTCTCGGGGCGGCTCTGTGAGGGGGGCTGGGGGCTGGGGGCTGGGGGCTGGGGGCTGAGGGCGGCCGCTGGACCTCACGCCGTGCACGGTGTGGCGGAGCCGGGAGTAAGCGGGGCGGTGCCGGTGTTAAGGTGGCGGGAGCCGTGTCTGTGCGGCTGTGGGTAGCTGAGCGGGACGTTCTACCCCAGTGCTGCGGGGGTTATGGAGGGAGCGGATGAGCGGCTCCCTGCGGCGGGCCGGGGCTGACCGAGGGTCGCTTCGGCTTTATTTAACACCAGAAGTGGGTTTCGAGTTCGCTGGTTCGTGTTGGTGCGGCCGTGCCGGGCTCGGGAGCGGTGCCTCCGGCCCCAGCCCACCCTCCGTGCCCCTGCAAGTCCAGAAAGCCACCCAAAACTGGCCCTGTGGTGTTTGTGTGCTCAAAGGCTGGCGCTGGTGAACTGCTGCCAAAGGTACCGATGGATTTGGGTCAGCTCCTCTATAAAACCCCGCCGGCTGGAGGGCAGCGTTAAGCCATGTGCTGTACCTGGGTCACTTGGTTTAACTCCCCCAAGTAGCTGATTTGGCTTGCGGGTGGCAGGATGGGCTTGTGGTGGTGGCACCACTGGGCTGGTGGGGTTCATGTGTATAAAGAAACTTTCAGTGAGGAGGAGCTGAGATGGTTTTGTGCTGTGGCTTTGCTGCACTAAGTGATCTGTTCACTGGAGCTGCTCTTGGTTCACGTGTTAAGCTGAAGTGCGGCTCTTTTCCTAAATTGAACTTGAGTATTGAGCTGTTGACAATAGCACTGATGGACAAAGTGGCATACATAGTAGGAGTTCTGATGGAGTAGAGGGTGCAGAATAAGCGGCTTTCCTTCAGGAATGCTTGTGTACTGTTGCAGGTTGGCAAATACCAGTAATTTTGTCTGTGGCTGTGCATAATAGGTCAGTTGGTGGTTCCTTGGTGAGAAAATTGTGTTATGGAGGTGTGGAAGCATTAGTCATGAAGCTTAGTTTGATATATACAAGGCTTAGAGAGCAGAATGCTCTATGCTGTTTCTTTTTCTTCTTCCCCTCTCAGCCAAAGAGACTGTTCCTCATGGTGCTGTGAAGAATGTGTGAATGCTGTTGTTTGAATGTTTGTGTTCTTGGCCTTGGATTATAGTCTACAGCAGAACCCCAGGCATCTCTGCAAGGTGTACAGAGTGGGGGCCAGGCTCTGTGCTGGCCTGCAGCCCTCTGTGCTGCTTTACCCTGGGACCACAGCAGTTTCTCAGGGGTAAGGTGAAGTTCTGCTTGAGAAAAATGTCTGCTTCTGAAAGACAGCAAAGACTTCTGCTGGCACCATTCTGCTTTGAAGCTTCCTTGTGTCAAGCTGTGAAAGACTTGTTCTCAAGTTCTTACATGAAAGAGTTCTAGTGAATATTCTACAGCTTGGTACCTTCTTACCATGCAATGGTTTGGGTTGGAAGGGACCTTAAAGCTCATCCAGTTGCAGCCCCTTGCCATGGGCAGGGACACCTTCCACTAGACCAGGTCACTCCAAGCCCAATCCAGCCTGGCCTTGAACACTGCCAGGGATGGGAAGATGTTGTTAATGTGTAAAGCATCAGCTGTTGTGTCAACATCTATGGAGTGAAAGGCATCTCAGCAGAAGAAGTATTGCACACCTTTCTCTCCATCTTATCCTAAAAGCCCTGCAGAGTCCCCCTTTTTTGAACTGGCAATACCAATTTAGCTGGCTGCTGCAGCTGCCTTTCACATGCTGCAATAGTAGTTGAGGAAGTCTGGAATTCTGCTATTTTCAGCAGTTCTTTGTCAACAACAACTCAAGAAAACTGCTCAGTTCTCCTTCAGCTAAAAAGAAGCCACCACAGGTGGAAGAAGTTAATAAAGTCACTTGCTGCCCAGTTTCACTGCTTAACAGGCAGCTCTAATGTGGAAAGAGCTGAGTGAGTTTGTATTAGCCCAGATGAGAAGCAGGATTTGGAGGCTTTGGTTTGAGGCTTCATATGTATTTGATATATAAAGTCAACTTCTGATTTCCAGCCATCTGCATGTTCTGTATTCCATCAAATAAGTGTCTCCTACAAATATCAGAATAAAAAGCATATGGAAAACCCCTTAGGTACATAGTTGATGATTCTAAATAAAAAGGAAACACATAATATCCCTGCTTCTCTTCCCTTTGCTGTGTCTGTAGTGATATGTGTCCCTTATGGGAGCCTGTGTAGTCTCCAGGCTCAGCTGATCTGTAGTGGTACCTTTGAGTGCTATGTGTTTGCCACTTCTGGTTAAGAATTTGCCTTTTCTCTGAAATGCTCCCTAAGTTACTGCAGGAACATGCAAGTGCCATCAGGGCTTTGTATCCTTCCATGTCATGCCCCCTTCCCTGCTCTCCTCCCCTGGTACATGCCAGCTGGTGTAGCTCAAGCTTACAACTGACTTTCTGCCTTGTAGGGTTTGGTTCTTCAATTCATGTGTGAGTTGCTGCATGCGCTGTGGTGAAGGGGGCACACAGGCTTTGCAGGGAGTTGTAGCCTGTTGGGTCTCCGTGCTGCTGGCACTGCTGTCAGCATGTCGTGGGATGCTTTGTGCAATGTGGTAGCTGCTGCTGCTCCCCTCTGTGTTCAGGTGTGCAATAAGTGAGACACTTTAACAATCTCAATTAGATATTATTGTGAGATATTTTGCTTCCGTGCATTGTCAGCTTCAACTTCTGAATTGTTACCAACTGCACTGGGCTTGGCTTACTGAAACGATGCCCTTCTCTGGTGTTACCCTGCCTATGGCTATAGGTCTGCCTCTGGCTGTGGGTTGGGATTTCCAAGTGATCAGGCTGTAGTTTAGTGAGTTGGTACTCTTCAGCTGAGCTGTGGCTCTTACTATGTGCTTTTAGCCCAATGAAAATGCAAGGTAAGCAGGTAGCCTGGGCCACTGTGGAGGCTGGAGTGGTATGATGGATGTTGATAGGAGCAGGCTTATTCTGTAGTTGTGTAGTTCCTTTCTGGTTTTCCTTAGAAGGTGACCAAAATTATCTGTTTATAACTTGAGTCGAATACATGAGAACTTTAAAAGCATGTCTCTTTTTTTGGTGCTAAAGCTCTATGAGGATGTGTGTCTTCAGCTATTACGGACCAGCTGCCTGGTGGTAACAGCTGAAAATCTTGTTATTAACACAAAATCTCAGACTGATTTGAATTGGAAAGGACCTTAAAGCTCATCCAGTTCCAACTTCCTGCCATGGGCAGGGACACCTTCCACTAGACCAGGTTGCTTCAAACCGTGTCCAGCCTGGCCTTGAACAAGGCCAGGGATGGGGCATCCAGTTCTAACTATTGGTGCTCATCAGCATCTGTATCTGTGAACAGCTTTCACTGCCTTTCTGATCCAATTTTTTTTTTTCCCCCAGGAATTCTAGCTGGAGTCCTCTTTGCATTGAGAAGCAGAATGACTGCCTCGTGGCTCTGTTCTGAGGAAAGGCTGTAGAAAGTCTGTCACTGCTCTTTGCCTAAGGTATGCAAGGTTTCTAGGGCAGGAGCGAGTTATCAGCTGTCTGTCTTCCACAGCTTCCCATGGATATAATAGTTACTGATGCTTTTTCTCAAGCTTCCCTCAGCTAGAGGAGTACAGGGCAATAAACCTGTGACAATCAGTTTTGCAGTTGCTGAGGACCAACGGAGCTTTTCAAGCAGCATGGACAAGGCTGTTGAAGTACAGCTTGTGCCATCCAGTTCTGTTGGTGATGACTTTGTTTGTGGGCTGTAGGTGTTTTCTAGACTGATCTGTCCTGAGACCTCCTCCTGTGGAGGTCCCTGACTCCCTTCTACAGAGTGCAGGAATTCCTGGTTTAGCAGGTGAGGTCAGAACAGGGAGCAAGTTACAGCTAAAAATGTTTGAGGCTTTTTTTGCTATATTTGCACTTCCTCAGATGGTTCCTGCACAGCCAAGGCATGGCTCTTGCATCATCATATTACAGCATTGTGTTACAAGGTGCCCCGTGCCTCTTGGCTTGGGTGTCTGATAAATGATAGCAGCCTGGGCTTCCTGGGTGTTTGCTTGCCCCTGTCTGCTCACTTCAGTGGGAGCTGGATGCTCTGCTGATGCATTCTGCCTACATTTCTGTGTGGACTGGGTTTTAGCACCAGTAAAACTGCTGCAGATCCAGCAAGTCCTGAATATTGCTGCTTGGATAATGTGATCATCTGCAGAGTAACTGTCCAATTGCAAGACCCTTCTTCTACAAACACTTCCTGTTTGCAGGTACTCCTACTTTTTAAAGTCTATTTCCCCTCTCTCTGGCTTAGATTTTACTGTGTAATGGCATTTTGCAGCAGTCTGTCTGAGGGATAGTCTATTGCTGTTTGCCTTTTAATTCATGTTTCTCCTCCATTTTTGGGCTTAAAATATCAGGGATAAGTTGACTTAATGCTCTGACTGTTGAGTTCACTGCGTCACGTTGCCGAGGGCTGTATCTGCTTAGCAGTAGAATTTGAGTGGGGTGGAATCAGCATCATGTCTCAAACAAGACGTCCAGTCTTTTGTGTTTCTGATGCCCATAGATGGTATTAATAGAAACAATATAATGGAAACTAAAGGAATCACAGAAAGCTGCCTAATAACTGCCTTTAAATGGTCTGTGTAGTTCCTTGAGATGCTAGTTATTGATGCATATTTGAGGGTTAAAGCTCTAGCAAGAGAGTCTGAGGGAGGAATCCTGATGAGCACAGTGAGAGGAGGCTTGGAGAAATGAAATGCTGAGAACGGAATTGTTTCCATTGCATGCAGTTATTGCCTTGGTTCAGCTGGAAGCAGTGGGCATCCAGTCAGTGGGATGTGATTGCTAGCTTAGCATCAGGCATGTTCTTTAGGCATGCTGCTTCCTTTTCTTTTAGTGGGTTAAAACAACTGAATGGTACTTTGTACACCACAGCATTTAAAACACCAAGATATAGGAAGCTGTGGAAGCTTTCAACAATGGGGATTTTGCATAGTGATTGCAAATCTAATGCAGAAAAGTGAGGTAGGGAGAAGAACTGCCATCTCAGCCTTGCACAGCTCCTAAGACAGGCTCCTTCTCCAGAGAAGGAAGAAGAATTGTACTTCTCCAGAGTACAATTGATTCTGGCTTTACATCTGCTTTGTGCTTTAATTATTGTGAGTTTTGTTGGAGCTCCATGTTTAATTTACTGCAGTAGTGTTAGAAAGCAGGAAAGGATTCTACCGTGTGCTGGATTGGGACTGCAGGGACTTACCTTTTGTTCTGTCTCTGCCACTGACTTGCTAAGCAGGTTACTGTACCTAATATGCCTCCTCCTCTCTATCTGTGAGAAAGAGTTAAGGCTTCTAGCAAGTTGTGAGTGAGAGAACTGTTGGGATGTATTGTAGTGGTTGTCGTAAGGGTTCTGAAATTTTCCAACTTCTTTTTATTACAGGTGCGTAGTAAAAATGGTGCAGAAATACCAGTCCCCAGTTCGAGTCTACAAGTATCCTTTTGAACTCGTCATGGCAGTGAGTAACACTCAGCACTTTTACTGCTCCAGCTGCTAAGGGCTGTGACCTCAGGCCGGTGGGAGGTGGGGGACTGCAGCTTTGGCTAATGTATCTTTGTGACAACCTTATGAGTACGCTGCAGGAACAGAGATTCAGCTCTCATTATCTTTTTGTCCTTCTATTTTTCCATGAAAAATAAAAATCAGCATCTCAGAACTGTAAGAGAGACATTACATGGGAAGGGGGGGAAGAAGCCCTCCCAAAACAACAAACCTAAGCCTGCTGTAATTACTCTTTCACAAGGAAGTAAAAAATTGTGACATTCAGGTAGGCGGAATCAGTTTGTGTCCAGACACTGTCTTTGCCTTATCACCAGATGCCATTCAGTTTAGAATCTCTCTAGATATGATCCAAATCAGTATTGTAGGATGTGTGTATCTAGAACTTGATTCTAAATCGTACTGAGCTTTTTGGTTGAAAGCTAGAAATCTTTAGAAAAATCATTTTCTGTTCACACTGTGATTGAAATGTTGGGAGAGATCTCTCCAAATTGCGATTTCTACAAGAAGCTGTAATTGAAGTTCTGCTGGTGATGCAGAAAACTAGTGTGACCATGGCAGTGTCCTTAGAGTTTAAAGACATTTCTGATATTCTGGACTTTGCTGCTGCTCCTCAAGGTGTGAGTCAAATATCATTCTGAAGGGGTTGCTGCTTGCATTTCAAGGGCAGCACTAGCATTTGGGCATTTATCTAAGTATTTATGTGCTTGCAGACTTGTGCAAGGCTTTGTTTTGTAATCTCTTGGGCATTTCAGTCTACTGGAGGCAGACTTAGTATGTGCCACTTTGCTGCTTTCTCCATCTTCTCCCCTGCAGAACAAGGACACCAGTTTTCTTTAGTTTATCAGGGATCAAGAGTGAAGGTGGAAAGCTATAGCCATTTCAGGTAGCTGACATTCCCATAAAAGGGAGAGCCTGACTTAATGCACTGCATTGCTCTTGACAATCTTGCATCTTCTAGATTCAAGTGCCAAAAGATCTGTTTTACCCCAAGTGGCCTCCTTCCATTTCAATAGTTAAAACTGGGGGAGAGATTCTTTTGGTCTTAAGTGTGACTAATAGACCCCAAAGGTTCCTCAGCTCAGAGTGGTTGCCATTCATATGATGCTCTCTGATCATCCAAATAAACGCTTTTTTTGACAGTTGGGCTCCCTCCCTAATCCCCTCTGCTTATTTTTTTCCAGTCTTACCCAGATTTGTCGTGTCTGTTAATAGCTGAGCCAGTAACATGCTGTAAAAGCACCCCAGCCAGTCTGGGGCTGATGTCTGTGATAGTGAAACTTTCCTGGCCATGTGCTTTCTGCTCTCAGTGCATCCTGAATTAGATTTAGAGCAGTATCTTCATAACAAGCCCTGGTGTAGTCTTTGCTCTGTGCATACCTTTCCACATTCCTCTTGTCTATATTAGCAGGATAAGCCTAACACCAGATGCCTGTTAATAGTCTGGCTGCTAATATAGGAAGGCTGTCTCTAGACAAATCCCCTGTAAGCTTGTTAGCAGAAAATCTAAAGGCAACAGTTTGATGCGTTTTGTTTTCAAATGGTTTAGTTTTATTTGCTTTCAGTTTTTCAGCATTACAGGACTTAAATTCCCTGAGTTTTCAGGATGGGGATTGTAAATGTCATCCTCTTGTTGTTCAGCAAACTCAAATTCCCATTACCTTAGTGAAGATATTAGTCCTCTTTCATATGAAGATCAGGTTACTTGTCCAGGGTCATCCAAAGGGCTGGAGTAGGGAGCTGAATATAGACCCATTTAGTCCCACTCTGTCCTGTGAAATCATGTGTTTGCAGCAGGATCTGCTTACTTACCAAGACTGGCATTACAAAGCAGCTTTTGAATCTAGTGGCAGGGCATGCAGGCTGAGTTGGATGCAGCTTTGTTATTGTGTTTGTGTTCAGATGGCTCTTCCATGCGTGTGGAGGCATTGCAGGCATCACAGAGCTGTCAGGTGCTTGCTGTCAGCTGCTGGAAGTTCTGCAGGGAGAGTGGGTGTGCAGTGAGGCTGTTTTGCTCTTCAGCACGTGGCATTGCTGTTAATCTGCTTCGACATAAATCTGACAGCAGCTTCCTCAGCACTGGCAATCTGCTGTTCAGCTGCTTTCATCTTTTTCCCCTCAAATGCTTTGTGTGAACCTTTTGGAGTGCTGAAGGCTTATACTGTGGTTAATGGTAGGAAAGCAGGGGTTGTAAGGGTGAACTCAAGACACCTTATTTTATGTGTCCTTGTGCACTCTGCAGCCTGATACACTTGGGCTTGTGTATCATCTGTATATCAAGAAGGGTCATACTTCCTGTGATCTGTTCAGGCTATGTCATGAGGGAAGTGGTGTTTGTTAGGAAAAATATTTTTTCTCCCAGAACCTTGGATATTTGGACTCCACTGTAGAAAATAGTGTGTGCTTCGTTGAGATAAGAGGCCTGAGAAATAGGGTTGTCATAGCCAAATGAGGCAATGGCTTCATTGCTTTCTTGTTCAGACACACATGGGAACATGTCTTTTGTTGTGTTTTGCCTTGTTTCAATTTATCTTCCTTGGGCTTGTACAGGTGGATGGTATGCTGCTCCTCCTCTAGACAGCACAGGGCTGTGCTTGACAGATGAGCTGGTGCTCTTACAGTTAATTCCTTTTGTTATTGTGTAGCTATGGGTAATTGTTTATGGATTTACACTAACTAATGCTTGTGCAGCTTGGGTTCTGGCATTCATAGGCAGTAGGTTTGACATATCTTCTAAGTCCTTGGAAGGAGGATGACATTCCCCCTTCTTGCTCTCTTTGCCAGTCCTGTACATCTGAGGAACTAAAAAGGAATCTGCTTACCAAGCCTCTTCTGGTCATTCAGGAGCTCTGAACTTTTTCTTGTTAGAAGAACTCGCCTTTCTAAAAAGGCTTAAAGAAAGGATGATCTTCCCACATCTCTTCTGATTCACAGTACTCGTATTCACCTGCTTTGTTCCTAACCTGCACTCACTTTAAAGAATCAAATGTCATGCTCTTCAAGTTATAACCAGTGCCTGACAGCTTTATTCCTTAAAAAGAACCTAGGTGTTCTGTTATCTCGTCATGTTTTTCCTTTCAATTTTATCTCTTCTGTTTTGCATCTCTTTTTAAATGGGGCTGCCCCTTCAAACGGCTTGTCCATGCTTCTTTGGGCCTGATCGTGTCTTCAATTAGATCAGTGGGTTTGAAATTGCAGATGTCTCCTGATTTTATTTTACACACAAGAAAATACCTAAGTATAAATATACCCTTTGGTTTCTTTGTGTAATAGTTGTACTTTTAAAGCTGAAAGGTGGTTTTTTTGTTTTGGGTTTCTTTGGGTTTTTTTTTTTGGTTGTTTGTTTGTTTGTTTTACTAAAATGTTATAATGAGGGAAAAATCCAGAAGGTAATTCTGCAGTAGCTCATGAGTGGTGCCTTACTCTGTAACTTGTCGTGAGACTTCTCTGTGTGGATATGAGAATTTGAGTTGGGTGAGCAAGTCCAAAATGCATAGCTATACAGGAAACAAAGCTGAGACCATGTATTTAACATCATTGTTTGCCAGTGAATTATTAGGTTTATTAGTGAATTTACTCATTTTAGCTTTGACAGCATAGGGAATTTTGTTCCTATTAATTTTAGTAGTGAGTTCAACCCTTTGCACTTGCAAATGACACCTGCCATTTTCACATGCTTTGTAGTATACGCTGAGTGTGCTTTGGATGGTTCCTAAAGCTACAGATCTGAAATAACATCCCCCCTAAGGACTCTTCCATACTTGATGTATAGTCTGAGTTGCTGCAATTGTGGTGTAAATGAGAAGCTTAATGACAGCACTTGTGTCAGTTATTTGGTCCTCTTGCCACATTGACAATGTGCCTCACATTCAGCTCTTACCGCTACTAACAGCGATTGATAGTTTCCACTGCAAGCCAAGGGTCTTCCTGCACAGCTGATGCTGAAGGAATGGTAAAGGATACAGAGCCTGAAAAGAGGAATGATCTGCTTGCAGGTTTTGCACCTTGAACCAAATCAAACCTTTATGACATTACTCTCTGAGATACATATTTTCTATGAAATGAAAGCTCTGCAAAACATAACACTAGTAGGTGAAATGCTAGGTTTAGTCGAAGCTGAAAATCTGTATGTATATGTGAATATATATATGTGTGTGTGTGTAACTTGACATTTAAGCTTACTGCATACAGGATATCAGCTTTATGTTTGCAGCCTTTGAGAGATTTACTACTGTTACCTGAAAATATGTCATGGCTTTAAAAAAGACAGACCAAAGCTCTGGCATCTGGTAGTTTGCAGCAGCAGTATCAGCTCTCAGTGCATGTACCAGTTGTACACCATGCTTCAGACCAAGCTGCTCTTGAGCCCTGCATGTGCACAATGTGAGTCGGTGCTGCTTTCTGCTTGACCTCTTTCTTGGTGCTGCCTGTGGCATGTGTTGACACATGTATGAGCAGTTCAGAGCCCTGTCTCTTGAAAACACACACATGGACAGCAGTGATGTGTGCTTCTCACTGCACCAGTTGAGTGATACTTCTGTCTAGGGTGTTTCTACCGTGTGCAACATCCTTTTGGGAAGGGGGGTGGTTGTTCAGTGGATGCATGTATGGTATGTGAGTATTTCTTACGTTGAGCATTGCTCAGTCTCTAATAAATCTGTTGGGTGGCGGCAGCTTGTGATTCTTGCCTATGTCTGCAAGTGAAAGCTTGGCCATCTGAGGTCCTTGTAAACAGCCCTGTGATTCTCTTCTAGTTTCAGTGGCAATTCTTTGCATGTAGTTAATATTAAGTGCTCTGTTTTTCAGGTAAGATAAAGTAGGAAATTGTGTATACATCTGTTTCTTCTCAGTATGGTTTAAGTAGAGGGGGCAGTAGCAAGCTAAGTGGCAAATTTAATTCAGGCTCTTAATGTTGCAGGTTTATTTAGAGTCAGAAATGGAAGCAAGCAGCAGAAAATACTCCTCCATCATATTTTCTCTCTGATCTTGTAACACAGGGTTGTAGCCCATTGAGAGCAAACATCTGTTGTCCGTGTGTGAGATGCCATTCTCATGCCTGACTCTGCTGAAGCAGTCTGGATGACAGTAGCTGGATTTGGCAGGGGTCCTCACTCTTGCCCCTGAATAATCTAGCAGATCAGCCTTGGCTACACTGACTGCACACTGGCAAAGCTGCTTTGCAGCCACTGAAGCTTTGCTCCTTTCCAGCAGTTGAGGTTCTGGTTCACAGTTACATGCACAAGTCAAACATCCTGTACAACTAAAATCAAAGTGCATCGCTTCTTGCACAATGATCCCAACGTTCTTTTGTGCCAGTAGTGTTGGAGGCTTGCATATGCATTCTGATTGAAAGCCACTTTTGAAAGCTCAAAAAGCTGCTTTTGCTGTCAGGTTTAGCTGCAGAAGAAACTCTGAACACTGAAGTTCAGGTCCTGACAGCTACAATTGCTTTCCACATATCTTTTCAAAATTATTTGTGCCATTTCAACATCCACATGCATTGTGTTAAAGATGTCAGATCTTTGAGTAGCTTTAGTTAACGACTTCTTTCTGTTGCGTTTAGCACATCAAGTGTATAAAGAGACTGCTTAAATTCTGATGTATAGTGCATGCTCTCTAATGCTGTGGTGTCTTAAGGGGTTCAGTGTTCCACTGACTGATGCTTTTTGCTTGCTGCAGAACCTCTGAGCTCATCTTTTGCTGGGTAAGCACCACAGCGTGGCCCAAACAGCTTGCAGTGTAAGTTGGTGACAGATAAAATGGGAGAGGGGTGTGTGGTAAGAGAGAAAATGGTGTGTGAAAGCAGTACAACATACAAGCAGACTGATGTCTAGCAAATTTCGCATTAGTTCTGTGGGTTTGTTTAGAGTGACAAGTTCAGTGTGTGTGTTCACAGCTCATCCAGGTCTCGGGCTACTGCTGTCTTGCTACATAAGGTATGCAGATTTGCTGTCTAGATCAACTACTGTCTATTATCCTACAGTGCCTACAGCACAGATGCACCACAGAATACAGTTCTGGGGATTCCTCTATATTATAATTAGATAGAACATCCCCATCTGGAACTCCACGTTGTCATCATTCTAGTATCATCCCAGGCTAGTCTTTAAAGTAGAATCTTAACTACTTGATGTTTGTTCATAGACTCTACTTTCAAGTTTGAACACTGGAAGCAGAGGAGCATGTGCTGCAGGGAGAGCAGAGCGGTCCCTGGCAGCTGGAATCTGTCTGAAACAGCAGTGATGGTGCAGCTGATCAGAGGGCTCTGCAGAGGAGCCAAAGAAATTGGAGTAGAGCTCTAAATGCAGCATCTGCAGGAGTGCCAAAGAAGTTCCTGCAGTGGCCTGCTACCCACTGTGTCCTTGGATAGCTGCAGATAGCACAGGGTAGAGCTTTGCAGTGTGTAACCAGTATGCCTAGAGCTCAAAAGCTCCATTGGAGCTACTGGGATGTAGATAATGATGCATGGTTTTCAGATGCTGTCTGAAATAGTATTTCTGATGGATGATACCCTGGAGATTGAGAAAGAAGGAATATGCAAGGGGGAAATGTTTCAATCCATGTCACACGTGTAATCTGAGCAGCAGTTAGGAAATGGATACTCCCCTACAAAACAGAATCTGCTGTGCCTGTCAGGATTGTTAAATCTATAGCACTTGCCTCTTCACTGCAGACAAATCATCTCCAAATGTGGATGGTCTGTTTGCAGGCATGGTTTGTGCCAGGTATCTCATAAAAGGCAGCTTCCCTTGCGTATCTTTTTGCTGTATTTTGAAGGTAAGTTTGTAGTGATTGTCAGAAGCTATTGAGTTAACATTCTATGCACTTATAGAGGATCTAGTGTTGACTCAAGACATGAGGGTTCAGTGTGACTTGATGTTTTGAAACTGTACTGTCAAGATACACTATAAATATCCCATCATCTTAATGCTGAGAAGCATTTGGCAACAGAAGTCTAAAAGTAATGATCTCTGTCAGCTGGAACGATTCTTCACAACTGTACTTGTGTGTTGAGGCCCTGTGCCCTGCCACCACCTCTTCCTGGTATTAAGCAGGCTGAGAGTGAGTAATAGGCTGAGAAAAGAGCTGATGTTTCCCTTGAGATTATGGTGCAGGACATTTCCCCTCAAGTGAGTAGAAAATGTCTGAGTGCTGGTTTACCACAGCTGCTGGAAGTGGGTGGAAGAGCTGCTGATTTGTTCCAAGTCCTGGAGAACTGCTGGCAACCTTGCACATCTGGCCTGCTTAGTGTGTCTTGTGGGGATCATCCAACTCTCTTCAGCTTTACATTTCCACTAGTAAGACTGCTGGGCACGAATGGTTTAGGAGTTGATGGTGCTGGTACCATGTGTGGTTTGAAGTTGTACAATAATTCAAAGGGTCTGTAGGGGATAGTCCTTGTTTAATCACCTTCTCCAGTTGTAACATGGAGGCTTATTCCTGTGCCTCATGTTTAACCTGATCAGTACAGTGTAGCGCAGGAATGGATTTGCTCTAAAGTAAGCTACAGTTCAACGGCACTGATGCATAGCACAAGGAGACAACAGAGCCAGAGGTATCACTGTTAGCTTGTATTCCTGTAGTGACCAAAAGACCCTTCTCCCTTCTATTGAATGTGTAGGTGCAGAAGACACATAATAAGCTCTTGAGCAGGGATTAAAAGAAGTGAGAAAATGCAGCAATCCATGATGATTCTGGATCTCACGCAGCATGGATTTTTAAGCTGCTGAGCAGTGACCTGTCCAGGTTTGACCCCATATTATGGCTAACTTACATTCTCACAGCAGCTTCTGGCAATGACAGACTATACTTCCAGCTAGGCATTACTTTGTAAGTTGGCCTTTTTGCCTTTGGGGTGACTCACTGAGCAGTGTCTGTGTGATGTGACACTTGATTGGTGTGTTTTACTCTTTAAGGTGTTAGCCACATGAGATGTCTGCTCCCTTGCTTTCCTGTTTCCATGTATCTTGTGCTCTCCACCACAGGCTATGGCAGATGTGCCATAGAATCACGGACTGGTTTGTGTTGGAAGGGACCTTAAAGCTCATCCAGTTCCAACCCCCTGCCACAGGCAGGGACACCTTCCACCAGACCATGTTGCTCCCAGCCCCGTCCAACCTGGCCTTGAACACTGCGAGGGATGGGGCAGCCACAGCTTCTCTGGGTTCCTGAGTAAGTCATCACTTCCGCAGTTCTTTGTAAAAGCCTGTGTGTTGTACTATGTGACTTGACCTGCTCCAGCCCCAAGTGTCTTCTCTAGGAAGCAGAGGAGAATGCTATAGCAGAGTAGCTGCAGTGGGATATTGGTTCTTCCCAGGCAGGAGGTCAGACATGTTAGTAGTTTCCTGAGCTAGCTTTGTGCAGCTGCAGTGCATGTCCTGGTTTTGCTGTGTCACTCAGATGTGCCTTTATTGTAATAGGCAGCTGCTGCTCCCTGAATTGTTTCTTTCACCAAAATCTGAAGCAATGAGGCAAATTATTGGCTGGAGTCCAGAGAGAGAGAGAACACTGGGACAATGTTTGTAGCCTGGGTACTGTGGTCCTGTGGACTTCACTGGCAAGTCTTTCTCTTTCTAGCAAATGTTTTGTTTGTGCTTTGTTCATTTGTGTCCTGCTTGAACCCAGGACATTTTGTTTTTCTTTCCTTGGGTCCCAGAGATGTTTTCTGCTACTCTGCAGATGCTCTGCACCTCCTTAAAATTAAGTTCCCTTTTCCCTAACGTCAGTACACTTCTGTACCCCAACTATTCATTTGAACTCTCCCCTCTCCCTGTTGTTCCATGTGTTTTTTATTTTACATTACTGTGGTTAGCAAGTAGCTGGCTCCTGTTGTAGTGGTTACAAAGCCAAGGGATTACTGTGTCTGGTGAATACATATAATACATATAGTCTTGTTCTTTCTAGCACTGAGATTAACAGGAGGGACTGCAAGATGAAATGATGACTAACCTTCCTAGAAGGTCGTAATCTGAAAACATCTGAATCTGGAGAGGAGCATTTATGTATCATCAGGTTGCTCAAAAGCTAGTCCAGATGCATCTGTTTCCTACTTAAAAGTTATGAGGGATCTTGTCTTGCTTCTAGTTTTTCCTTCTCAAAAGGATGGTGATCTGGACATCTTTAGCTCAAAGCCTGTTATATATCCTCCTCGTTTCCCATTCATCTGAACATAGGTGTATACTTTCTTCCTTTATCCTGGCAAACTGTATGTGACTGTAACATGACCTTGAAGAATCTTAATACAGCTTAAAACAGTGTTTGATCATGAGAGATTTAAGTGTTCTAGCTTTTAGCACAAGGATGAAGTTTTATCCTTGTAATATATTCATACAATATTGACTGTAACAGTTTCTGTTTACATCAGGTGCATAACAGATGTTTTCTACTTAACGCAATTTTTCCCCATAGCTGAGCTTTTACACTCTGGAAAATCCTGAAGTTCATCTTGGCATCATATAAGAGTCAGTACATACTTTTTCCCTTTCCTATGCTCTTGCTCGAATCTGAAATAGCAGATCTCCATGATGCTGTCACTAAGGAATCACTTCAACTATGAAAAACCCCAACCAACAAAGCCCTGAGGGCACGATGGCCATGCAGCCACTTCAGAGCATCACTTGTCAAGTAGAAGATGTCTTCCTGCCAACTGTCATTCCAAAATAGCTTGACGTGTTTCTACATGACTTCATGCATAGCAGCATTCAGCATGCAAGCTTTACTTTGCTAAAGGATCTACATGCTGATAGGGAGAGCCCAAACCAGTTTGCTTATTTGCTGTGTATTGGTGAGAAGCTTGAAGAATCGCCTCTCTTAGGTGACTGGTGCAGGGAGAGCCAGATCTACTCTGGGAGTTGGGATGCAGCTGCAAGACTGAGAGGATAATGTTCCCTCTGGGATACTAATGTGTGAAACTAGATCATCTACCAAAAGGTGCCTCTTCTTGGAGCACATCAGAACTACCCAGGACCCAGCAGAGAGTGGGCTGACAGAAGCTGACAAAAGTCTCAAGGTGTGCAGGAGGGTTTGGGTTTTGAGGTATTTTGTTTCATGCAGTAATTCAGTGCTTGGAAGTCCTGTTGTTGTGGATTCCTGAGGCTTCTGTGTAGTTGGTTACATGGTCACTTGCTAGGAAGGGATGTTGAAACCTGCAGAAGAGAAACAGGAATAGCTGTTGGAAAAGACCCTGCCCTCTGGCCATGTTCTCTGGCTTATACAGGGAACAGAAGTGATACAGCTATAGTCAGTTTGCAGGAGACTAAACTGGAAGGGGAGCAGGAAAGCACTTGCATTGTCAATATGTAACACCTCGGTTCTGCTAAGGCAAAGGACTCTGCTTTGGAGAGGAAGGGGTTAGGCAGGTGAAGTAGGGGGATTCTAGAGGAGGGTAATGTCTCCTTTTCTCTGTGGTTGTGAGGCTGTAGAGTGTTACTTGATTTGGTCACTTGTAGAAGTTGTTAATGTTTGGCATCTGCCTGACCCTCAGGGCAATCTCACAGATGCTTTTGTGTTTTTGTTGGGTTTTTTTTGTACTGGTTATGGTGTATTTCACCTCCCCCTCCCCTCCTGCCAAGTGTTAAGAACACTTAAGTGTGGCCTCCTTCTGTTTTCAAAGACTCCTCTCACAAGCTGATTTTCTTCTGTCTCAGTGTTGGTACATCTGTTTGGCCAGCAGAGGTAGAGCCACTCAGAAGCATTTCCCAAGAGACTGCAGGGACACCTTGGTCAAAGTGCTCTTTACTGATTTAATCTTCAGCCATATCACTGTTGGCTAATCATTGCTTGATGTGACTAATTGTTTGTCAGCTTTGGCTGAGATGGGACTTTAAAGCTCATCCAGTCCCAAGCCCCTGTCATGGGCACGGACACCTTCCACTAGACCAGGTTGCTCCAAGCCCCATCCAACCTGGCCTTGAACACTGCCAGGGATGGGGCAGCCACAGCTTCTCTGGGCACCCTGTGCCAGCGCCTCAGCACCCTCACAGGGAAGAACTTGTGCCTAAGAGCTCATCTCAGTCTCCCCTCTGTCAGGTTAAAGCCATTCCCCCTTGTCCTGTCCCTACAGGCCCTTGTCCAAAGCCCCTCTCCAGATGTTTTGTAGGCCCCCTTTAGGCATTGGAGCTGCTCTAAGATCTCCTCAGAGCCTTCTCTAGTTCTGTCAATGGCTTGGAAAACCACCTTGAAACATTTGTCTTTATGACTTCCCTCCCATTTCTCTGTTGGAACAGAAATCTAGTGTTTTTGTGGAGGATGCTGGGTGCAAAGGATGGGTTGTTCTCACAGGTCAGTCCCTTAAGTGGTAGAAGCTCAGGCTGTGTTAACAGCACAGCTTTATTGCGACAGCAGTGTGGTGCTTCAGCTGTCCTTCATATGATCTCAGGCATCTTCAGCTGCTGTATTTTTAGAGTAGTTGTGCGAAGAAGATTAGCAAAGGACTTGGAATCCCTTTCACACATTGGTATTTTCTCAAATATGGAAATGTATCACCTCTTTAGGTGATGGGTTCAGACTGATCTTTGTTATATCACCAGGATTGTGCATAGACATGTCTGAAATAGTGACTGCACTCTGTTAGTGGTTGAACTGTCAGTAAAACCAAGACCAGGACATTAGGAAGCTGGTCTCTGGGTCAAGTGCATACTTAGTGGAGAAAGAAACAGCTGTGTGATGAGATCCAGTGGCGTTATCTTCAGGTGGGAGCCAGAGGTACCTGGATTCAGTGGTGTGGGGAGCTTCAGATTGGCCAGTGTGTCCTTTCTGTGGTGAGGAGGCTCTTGCAGTTCAGTACCCCAGTGAAGCAGTTGAAGTGAGGCTTTGGAATGGTATCTGTACTTTGATCATTAGTAGAACAGCTCTTGTTTCCCTGCAGACTCCCTCAAATGTTCCTGGCACAGCTGTACCCCTGAAAGAGCAGAGGGTGAGAAGCTGACATCACCCTATTTGGCAGCTCCTTCTGCTCCAACTGCTTTGCAACTCTTAAATTTGTGGGCAATATGAGTACTTGAGGCAAGAAATCTTTGGCCAGCCCTAATTCAAGAGAAATAGCGGTAGCTCAGCCTTTTGTTCCTGCTTGGTGAAGGTGGAGCCCTGGCACATGCCACGCTACCTGCTTCCTGGCACTGTGAGCTGAGGTGGAGGAGACTGTGCCTGTGTTCAGGCAGCATGGGGCATGGTGCTGTGAGCTGAGGGTAAGGAGGGCTTGGCGCTCCTTGCAGGAACAGAGCTGTGGGATTTTATGGGTGTTTGGGTGAACTTGTGATCTGCTGTCAAAAGTATGGATAATCCTAGTACCATTCTCAAGGTAACCTGGCTCTAGAAGTGGTGTCTAACCTCTGTGCTAGGTACTGTTTTCCAAAGCCATGGGGTTATGTGGGGCAGCCTTCTTTTAGGGTAGGAGTTTCAGTTATACTTGTTGCAAGTGTGTTAAGGGCACATGTAAGAAGTAGCATGGGACAAACAGTTGCTAAATATTCTGGTATTCCAGTGGCCTACAAAGGTGTTCACAGCTTTTACTGTCTACTGAGGCTTCAGTAATGAGGAATGGTGGCCTGGAGAGGCTCTTGCTTGTATGTGCTAGAATAGAAAAGCTTATCAAGGTAAAGGCTTTGACCTCCAGATGGCATTATAAGGTGGGTTGGAGTCTGGAGGATTGGGAGAGGATAGGTAGAGGCACAAGCAGAAAGTATTAGCTTTGCCTGAGAGGATTAATCTGCTGGCAACTGCAGATACCTGAGGGCAGGTAATGAGGGATGCAACCCCTCTGCTCTGTGACCCTTGAGGGAAGTGCAGTGTAACTAGGAGTGGATAGCTGGGAGCATCTTGTAGCAATACCTGATGGGCATCCATGAATTCCCATTGTAACAAATTAAGCTGCTTAAAGAAACGTGTGTGCTTTTGTTGCGTGGAGCCAGGTGGATTGGTGTTGGAAACTCACTTGCTGTGGGAAGTTCTGTATTTATAAAAACAGGTTTTGTTCTTGTAACCAGGAGTGAAGGCACGTGCAGTGGTCCCTCAGATATGGGTAAAGTTCTCAAAGAAATGTGGCAAAGCAAGCAGAACATTACTCACTGACTTGGAGAGGACAGCTTCAAGACGTCTGCACTTTGTTTCTGGCTAACTCAATGCTGGCAGCCTGTTTGCTCTTTCCTCCTGATACTAGAGCAACATGATAATCTGAAATAACTTCTATTCCATTCAGAGGTCTAGGAGCAGGAGATAGGGAATGTGTCCTTAAGTGCCTGAGCTATTTTAAGAGCAGGTATTGTTCCAAGGTACAGGAATGGGGCAACTAGCCTTCAAACTGCTGTGGTAATGGAGACTGCAGCTACCCTGAGCGTGCCCACAGTGCTGTGCATGCGCTTCAATTGAACTGATCTTTATCATTATCACATTAATGTTTTTATGGTAGATAAAGATATAAAGACTCATGAGAGCACTATGTGCTGTATAAAGCAGCTGTCTCTTACAGAAGATAGGAAGATAGCAGCTGTTTGTAGAGGTTGGGCTCAGCTCTGGACTGACAGCAAAAACATCTTATGACCAAACCAGCGTAGCTCTTGGAGTGCTATGGAAAGAGAGCACAGGTTCTCCCTCCTGCTGTAGCTGAACCCTGGTCTGCTTGTACTATTGTTGCTTGAATTACGTATTTACAACAGCATCACAAAATGCAGAATGTTTTTCAGAAATGCAGGGAAAACATTCCATCCTGCAAAGAACCTGCAATGTAATGAGAGGTTAGGGAGGAGTCATGGTAGCTACCATTTATGCAAGGGCCATGGAAGCTGGATTTTTGCTACAGCTGGTGAAGAAGCTTTGGGTAAAAGGCTTCAGAGGGTTTGGTTAATTAAAACTTCAGAACCAGGACAGAATTATAGAAATGGATAAAGTGAGTAGCCAGTAGCTGGTGGCCTTACCCTTGATAGGTCAGGGCAGCTGGAACTGTTTCACACATCACATTTTAAGGCAAAGGAGTACTAAATATTTTTCAATAGCCTTCTTCATACAGGCAATGCCTGACTTGAATGTTGTCGTCTCTGGGTCAAGTCTTTAGCTAGCAGAAATCAGCAGAGCTGTGCTTGCTTTTGCTAGCCAAAGATTAGATTCCTGATGTTTGAGTTATTTTGCTTCTACTTCTTATGTGAAGGATAAGTTATATTAAGACATGCTTAGCTTGATGACTGACATGAGCAGATCTTGGCTCTGTTCACAACTATTTGGCTTTAACTTCAACCTCTGTGTTGGTTCCCTTTTCTTCAGAGGTGAAGGGCCTCTGTTCTGTGTGGCTTTTACTGTAAGGGAATTAATTCATTTGGAAAGAGTTAAAAGTTGATCTATCCAGAAGCTGAAACTTGCTTTGTTTTCATTCCCAGGCATATGAGAAGCGCTTTCCTACATGTCCAGAGATCCCAGTCTTCCTGGGGAGTGAAATCCTTCATGAATCCAGGAGTGATGATGGAGCTATACATATCATTGAACGGAGCTGCAAACTGAATGTGGATGCTCCTAGGCTGCTGAAGAAGGCAAGTGGAACCCTGGTGTTTGTTGACTGGGTCAGATAGATAAAGGCTGCTAAAGTTACTCTTTCTCTCTTTTTTTTTTTTCTCCTCCTTTTGGTTCTTTATCTTTCTCAGATTGCAGGGGTAGAATATGTGTTTTTCATCCAGAAAAACACAGTCAACTGGAAAGAGCGAACTCTCCGCATTGAAGCCCACAATGAGACTTTTGCCAACCGTGTTGTTGTCCTTGAGACATGTAGCTACTCAGTAAGTGCTTCCAACCCTTCCTTCACAGACAAATAGAAACAAAATCCTGTACTCATATACAGGGTAAGGTTGCTTGGCTGAATTTGAGCACTGGACTGTAGTGTACTATGGTTAGATACTCTTAGACTGGGAAGACTGTTGGATCTTAGGGTTTTCCAGTGCTTTTGTAGACCTTGAGAAACTTTCTTAGATTGACTGTGCTTCTCTGATTGGAGTGCTAGGCATTACAGTGAGAGTAGAAAACACAGCGTTCCCTGAGTTTGTTTTTGGTTGAAATTCAAGTTAGCAAAAGCATTTGGAGCTTGAGTGTGTATTTAGATCTAGATATTTAGAAGGAAATCCTCAATATTTATTATGATGAGGGCCAGAGAGAACTCCGGCAATTAGTTTTGCCCACAAATAAGCTGATAAAACTTGCACTTGTTATGATCTTCATGCTTGAAATATTTGGAGGAAGCTCCGGAGCTCTGTTTGTGGTCTAAGGTGTCTCACTTTGTGGCTGTATCTTCAGCAGGAGTATGCTTTTTCATTGTAACTATGCTGTTAGGGCTCAATCACCATTAGCTTCATCTGTTTCTGGAAGCAATCAGATACTGCTCTTTGTTCTCCAAACAAAAGTCCAGATCCTGTTACTTACCTGCCTCTTTGGCAACTGGACAACAGCTCAGCTTCTTGGGAGTAAGCAAACTGTAAGTAGCTGCTGTTTCAGGCAGGACAAAGAGTTGAAAAGCTGTTAAATGTTTTTGGTGCTGATGGGGTTTCCTGTGGCAGAGATCACTTGCTGGCTAAAAGGGACTTCCAGAAAAACTGCAGTAGATCAGGCTTCTGTCACTGTGAGAGCTGCTGACAGCTCCCAGGTCAGCTCTGGAATTGCTCAGACACTGTTGCACTTGCTGATTTCGGCTGTGTTGCCTCCTGCTCATGTCCTTGGGAAGGAAAGTCAGCAGCAGGGCTCAGAGGGAAGCACTCTTCCTGCTCCAGGGCGGGAGCTCGTGGGCTGCTTCCCGGCTCTATTTTTATCAGTTCCCTTTTCCCTGCCAGAGTGCACCGGAAACAGGTTTATTCTCATCTTTCCTTTTCTGCAGTGCTCTCTGAAGCAACTTGGAGAAATAGGATCCTGCTCTTGCACTTACTTAATATGTTCCCCTGAGGGAATTTGTGTCCTTTATAGAGCTCCCATCGTTGTGTGTGGACTGGAATTTCTTTCTGTCTTGTCAGTTTGTGAACAGCAGCACCTGCCGAGAACAGGCTGAGCCCTCTCAGAAAAGGGTTAAATTTGAAAAAGGAAAAGATTACATAGGTTTTATGTAGAGTAACTGAGAGGAACTGGATGGAAAGGAAAGGTGTATATGGATACTGAAGAGAGACACTTTATCAGGAACTGTAATGATAGCCTGAGGGGTGATGGATTCAAACTAAAACAGGGAAAGTTCGGGTTAGACATAAGGCAGAAGCTCTTCCCTGTGAGGGTGCTGAGGTGCTGGCACAGGTTGCCCAGAGAAGCTGTGGCTGCCCCATCCCTGGCAGTGTTCAAGGCCAGGTTGGATGGGGCTTGGAGCAATTTGGTCTGGTGGAAGATGTCCCTGCCCATGACAGGGGGTTGGAAGTAGATGAGCTTTAAGGTCCCTTCCAACCCAAACCAGTCTGGGATATTGAACTGACAGTGGGAAATCCCTCTGCTCTGTCATGTCCTGTGTTCTGAGGGGAAGACCAATATAAGTGGTTGAGTTTCCTGTGCAAAACTAGAAATAAAGTTTTGTGTTTCTCCTCTTGCAGATGTAGGGATTTTCAATTGCATGTGCAATCCCTGCCTTTCTGTAAGGAAACTTTGACAGGATTTCAAGAGACAGGTCACTATTTTAATGCAACTTTTGCTATGAATATTACTGTTCAGGTCAGCTGGGGCAGGGAGAGTTTTTAATCTTGTGCATGTGAAGAATGCCTGGTTAACCACAAACATCAATATGTCCGGTTCATGATGCATTCCATTACTCTGGGAGAATTAACCTGACTGTTATCTGTTGGTGCCTCATAGGAAGCCTTTTCCATGTCCTTACTCTCTAGCTCTGGAGATTAAATAGCCAGCTGTACCAGGGGCAAGGGCACTGATATGTTGTGAGATGTCTGCTACCATCCAACCCTGTGTCTATCTTTGGGCTTAGGTTCACCCTGAGAATGAAGAGTGGACTTGCTTTGAACAATCTGCATCTCTTGACATCAAGTCATTTTTTGGCTTTGAAAGCACAGTGGAAAAGATTGCCATGAAGCAGTATACCTCGAACATCAAGCGGGTAAGATTGGCTTTCCTTTGTGCCAGAAACCCCGGATTCAAACACCTGCTCTCAGTGTGCCTCTGAGAGACAGACCCAGTCTAGTTTTATACCCTTGCTGATGTCTCTGAAATCTCTCAGTAAGAAAAAGCCAGTGTACAATGAGCAGACAAATAGCATGCTTGCTGGAATGTGTCTGTGCAGAGGAGGGAGCAGGCTGTGCCAGAGGAGGATGGCAGTGGATGTGGTGGGTGCCAGGCTCCTCGCACACTGATGACAGTGTTCTTCTGCAGGAAGAGAAAGTTCTGGGTAAAAATTGGCACCCTGTCTCTAAGCTTGGGAAGAGCTGTTTCCTTTTGGTGGCCTTTTCTTTTCTCTGGGCTGCATAGGAACAGGGCAGCTAATTGATGGCTTGGGAGCAGAAGAGGGGATACAAGTGTTATAAAGGTAGCTGCATCCATAGCATTGGTATTTCCTTGACCAGTGTTGTAATTCACCATTTGTATGGTGCTTTCATACTGGAAGTTTTCCAGCAGGGTTGTGCAGGTGGAAAGAGACAGCTATTTTCTTCTGTTTAACAGCATTAGTCATCTGTCCTGAGGAAAGCTCTCCTGCACCTTGCTGGTTCTGGGGAAATGGGCTGGCTTTTTCCTAATGAGAGTTATCCCCTTCAGGGCAAGGAGGTTATTGAACACTATCTGAAGGAGCTGATCTCCCAAGGGATCACATTCATCCCCCGCTGGACACCTCCCCGTGTATGTGGGCAGAAGGATGAGCAAACCCCAGCCGCTGGAGAGGATGCTGCTGCTGCTGCTGCAGCCCTTGACTCTGAGGCTCTTGGAACTACCAAAGAGCAAACTGGCAGCTCCTGCCCTCCAGCAGAAGCTCTCAGCTCTGATGGTATGTGATGTCCAGATCTAAGTGCCTTGAGTAGCACTGACTAATAAGTTTAGGTTTACTACTTTTGGTATGAGGGTTTTCTTCTGGATTGTGGGTGGGGAGGGAGGAAAGTTATTTTCTCCAGGAAAAACACAAACAATTTTCTTCAAGAAAAACACAAACAATGGAACTTTTTCCAGAAACAACCCTGAAAAGCCAAGAAAAACTGCCTGCAGTATGTTTAGTTTGAGCATAGGAAGAAAACTTGGTTTTAATCTAACTTTAAGGTACTTTATACCTTATATTTGAGAAATGTAAAGGTGTCTTGAGTATGCTATACCTAAATTATAATGAAACATTTTAGCTATTTCAAAATTAATGTTCTTGGGGATTTGTTTGGATGGGTTTTGTCCCTCTATCAGGCCAAGACAAACTTGTGGAATGTTGCCTAATGCCTTTCTCATACAAGATGCTTGAATTGGATTTTATCTTTCTAGATCTTTGTGTGTTGATCGGATGATATCTTCTAGACTAAATGAAAATCTTCTCTGCAAAAAGAAATAGGAGAGACTTTTTAATTGAGAGCTGTGGTATTAGAAAGAGGAATTGTCATTCCTCAGAAGGAAAGACAGCACTTGTTTTGCTGAGTGTAACTAGGGGAAAGGCTTGGAATTTGGAACTATCAATGGTTCTGGTGTCACCAGACCTTCTCTGGTAAGAGAACTGGAATCCACCTGGAAAAAGAATCAAAAACCTCGAATGAGAAATATTCATGTGCTTTGGGATTCAAGTTAATCTGAGAGAGGGACTCTTCATCAGGGACTGTAGCAATGTGATAAGGGATATTGGGATCAAACTTACATAGGGAAAGTTCAGGTTAGGTATAAGGAAAGAGTTCTTCCCTGTGGTGATGTGCTGGAACAGACTGCCTAGAGAAGTGGTAAATGCTCTATCCCTGGCAGCGTTCATGGTCAGGTTGGACAGAGCCTTGGGCGACATGGTCTGGCGTGATGTGTCCCTTCCCATGGCAGGGGGTTTGAACTGGATGATCTTAAGGTCCTTTCCAACCTGAACCATTCTATGATTCTGAGAGTGGCAGATCCCATCTAGCAGAAGAGGAGAGTAGCTCTTTTTTATTTGCTTATATTCATGTTTAGGAAGTGATCAGCTTCACTGGGACTGCTCTCCTGTTTGCTGGCTTGGTGGAATCAGTGGGGGCATAGCACTTCTATGCTATAATTTCTGTATTATCAGTCAGTACCAGCATATCCTGTGGGTGTCCAGGCCTTATTCTGTAGTTAATGTGACTTGCTGAAAGTATTGATGAAGAGCTAGCTCAGAGGTGGGTCTCCCAGCCCTCCTTCTCATGTGCCTTCGTACCTCCAGCACAGCTATTGGCCTGTGCTTTGCTTCCCTTTGGGTACCACATTCTCCTTGCTGGCATCTGCACATTCAAGCTTCGGATGGCACATCTGCTTCTGTCTCTGAATGCTGGCAGTCTCACACCCCTTGTCCTTTGTCTCTGATCTAGAGGGAACTTGAGCTGCTGGTTTGCACAGGGCTTCTCCTCATGCCTTAAAATCTCCTTTGCTGTCAGAAATGGTAGTGTTAATGGTAGTGGTGTTGTCCCTTTCTGGTGCCTATAAGCAGAAAAATATTTCAGTTTTCAGCCAGCTGGTTTTTAACTTCTTTTCCTGGGAATTTTGCATGGGATCTGTAGGGCACTGGGGGATTTAAGTGCCCAGGTGTTGGAGATGGGTGCCAGAGCTCAAATTTCTTAAGTTCCTGCTGGAGTAGTTCAGGGTTGAATGAAATATTAGCATTCCAGAAGACAGGAGGAGTGATTCTTACACATTGTCTGTGTTGTCATGCCCTAATCACTGTGAGAATATCCCTCACTTCCCTTAGGCATCAAAAATAAGGGCTTCTGAGCTCTTTCAGTGTAAATCCTAAGTAACCTGCTGTGTAGAAATCTCCTTTCTGGTTATGCCAGGTCTCCTCTAAACTGTTCTCTCTTATTCCCTCCAGCTGACAAGCTGGATGCTGATTACATTGAGCGCTATCTGGGCCAGCTGACCCCGATGCAGGAGAGCTGCTTGATCCGCCTGCGCCAGTGGCTGCAAGAGACTCACAAAGGCAAGGTGGGTAGATGAGGCAGGGAGCATGCTGTACAAGCCTTAACACAAGGTTCTTGTACCTCATGTGCTTTCAACCCTCCAATAAACCCCAGGCTCGTGGACAATTTGTGTGCTAAGACTTGGCTGTGTTGGCAAGGTTGGGTGAAAGGCCAGGAGGAGCAAAAAGCCTGTGTGACCTTGTGATGGGATCTGGTGGTATCAGACCCGTATTGGTTCAGTGCTCTGTGTGGGAAGGTCCCCAAGCCCAGAGGTTTTGCTGTGGGTTTAGAGTAGGCATTGGCAGGGGCTTGATTGCCCAGACTTTGGCCAGGACTGTTTCAGTATGTGGGAAGTAGAGACAGCCGCACTTTGTGTGTTATGTAAGCCTCTAAAATAGAGAAGCTGAGGCCACTAGATGTGTCAAGTACAGCTGGAGTTGGCCAGCTAGTAGAGATAGAAACGCATTTCCCTAAAAAGCAGCAGAGGTGCTGTGGGCTAGAGGTATCCCTACTCTGCTGAAATATATCTCTGTTTCAGCAGCTGCTTGGGCTCCTCCTGGTTGGACTGTCTAGGTCAGGCCAAGAAGTAACTGGTATGTGGATGAGCAAAGAAAATATCTAGAGCAGTTTGAATGCCCCAAGGGTGATCTAACTTGAGGTTTCCTGATAGAGAGATTGAGTGGGATGGAAGTACTAGGGATAGCAAAAGACAGTAACTGGGTGAGCTGAATAGATAAATAGTGGAATGTTGCTTACAAAGAGGGGAAACCAGGAGAAATATTGTTGGAGCAAGTGGCCCTCCTTGAAAACAGAGTACAGCTAGGTAAGGTTTCAATAGTAATAGCTTCCCAGCTTAGAAGGTAACTGCTCTGTCAGCCATACAGAATGAGTAAGGAGGTATTCTGCAGTCACAGGCTTTGGATTTGTCTTTTTCTTTGAAATGGCCTTTCCAAAAGAGGCTTCTGTGCTTTCTGTGTGCTTTGCTGTGTCTTTGAGAGCTGAGAAGACGTGTCTCATCTGAGTATAAGGGGAGGTATAAGAGCTTAAACATGACATAAAACCCTTGTTTCTTCTTGGAAAAACTGTCTATGTAGAAATAAAATAAAACAGATTTAGTGCTATAGTTTTGTTACTGAACTCAAAATCCCCTTCTGTGAGAGAGTGTGTGTGTGGGTTTTATTGGTACCTATGAATGTGGATGGAGAAACAGTTACCAGAAAACCACAGGCTGAAGAGAAGAACAGGTATTGAGGTAATGTGTGAAAGTCTCCCAGCAGCCGACAGGCTCCAGAGAATACCAACACTGTTGAATCTCTGAGCTGATAAATTGAGAACACCAAGCATCTGCCAAATCTGTCCAAGGCCACTGGTCTAGAGTAGCATCAACAACAGGTTATATAACTCAGACCATGTCCAAAAGTATGCTGGCTGCTAGATGCAGGTAGAGCCTACAGGAATATATACACCCTCAATAGAAAAAAGGACTGAAGGGCTGTTTGAACACCTACCTGCAAGCTCCTATCATGTCACTATGGTTCTCTGCCTCTGAGTAAACAGCTGGGGCTGGCCTCACACCTAACCAGGTAACAGTGTGTGTGCACTGCTAATAACAGTTTCACTGATGAAATGGGCTCTACTAAGTATTGATTGTGATCTGTCTCCCATGATCAACCTCCCATCAGATAAAAGGAGTTTGACAATAAGCAGACATAAAGCAAAGGGTAAGAATCAATGCCCAGGCATAATTATGTTATGAAATATGGGGTGCAAGGCTTTTCAAGTTGATAGTGACCTGTACAGTAAACAGTGTGGACTTCTGTGTAGTAGGAGATGTCTCAGCTATTGGGTAACCAGCTGAAAATGAGCCCTAGATGAGAGTAAGACAGTGAGACTTTATCCATGCATGGCATCTCCAAGGACCCTGGTTTCAGGTTGAAGAAGCACAATTTAAATGGTTGGGGTTTTCTGGGGGGGATAAAGGGGTAAGGAGTTAGGTGGATTTTGATTGCTTGTCAGTGTAATAGAAAATGAGGAACTTGCCCTACATGAGTTGAGTTTTCTCTGGAGAGGCTGTTACCTTGCTGTGGGACTCTGCTCTCTTAATTTGAAGCAAGGCTGTCCTTATTCCTCTATCAAAAAGTGATTGTAGATCTTCTGTTTCTTTGAAAATCACAGAATCCCTGATTGGTTTGGGTTGGAGGGACCTTAAAGCTCATCCAGCTCCAACCCCCTGTCACGGGCAGGGACACCTTCCACCAGACCAGGTTGCTCCAAGCCCCATCCAACCTGGCCTTGAACACTGCCAGGGATGGGGCAGCCACAGCTTCTCTGGGCACCCTGTGCCAGTGCCTCAGCACCCTCAGAGAAGGTGGTGATGTTCCTTTTTATTCTTATTTTTTTTCCTCTTTATCCTGTTTCACTGTCCAGTCCCTGTTCCCTCCAAAGAAGATACCCTTTAGGACCAGATTTATCATTGCTTTAAAAATTTGAGTAGCTGAAGAAACAATCATCAAATGGTGTTAAAATTGCAGATACTTAAAGCTAGGAATCAATGGCCTTGCACAATGCAGAAGAGTATATGTAGTTTCATTGGTAAAGAGAAAATTAGGCTGAGATTAAAACTTCATACGGGAGTTACTGCTTTGTTTGGATAAAGGTAAGAGACTACACTATGGAGTAAGTCCCTGGAGGTCCCTGCCTTTGGTCTAAACAGAAGTGCTAAATTTGCCTCTTATCTGAGGCTATGGACTATATAGGCTTGAAACATACCAAAATCTAAGAGCCATTCCATCTTCTGGGTCTTAAAGGAGATCTGGGTGCTGTTGTAGATGTTTATGGGGTTTGTCTGTTGTCTGGGGAGTAATAGCTTCCTCTGAGCAGCAGAAACACAAACATAAATCAGCTGATGAGAGTTCTGCTGCTGTTACCCTTGCTCTGATGCAGAAAACTTTGGTGGTGTTCTTATAAATACCTTAGAGATCTTATCTGGGATGGCTTCCCTCTTCTTTCCATGAGAGATAAATGCAGTGTTTGCTGCATTAGAGTATGCTGAAGATTGTTAATCTCCTGTCTCTTCAGGTGCTTCTAGGCCTTGCTTTAGGCTGCCTGAACCCTACCCCTTTCTTTAGGTGGAATCAATTCTTAATGTCTTGCAGTTTCATAGCAGGTTGTGATACTGGGGTTGCTCCCAGCCTGACACACGTGATGGCTCTGCTTTCTCCCCTGCTTTCTGTTGTTGTGAGCATGTCAGTGAACAAATAAAAGAGCTTTGACTCCCAAACATGAGCTTTTATTTGTCCTACAGGAGGGCTCAGATTGCTTAGGTCATGCTCAGTCAGTACAGACACTCCAAAGGAGGCTATCCCTGCTTGCCAGAACTTGAATTTTTAATGGAAGCTTGATGTAGCAGATGAGACCGAACACTTCTGGGGGAGTTGGGGTGAGGAGAAAAAAGCAGGGCAGCATATGCAGCTAGAATCCATTTGGGTTTGCAGCTTGATAGGCTTTTAATCAACTTTGGCCCTCTATGGAATCTGTCAGGTTTATTGTTAGTTCCTGATGCTTAGTATTACTGGTAAATCTTTGATTTTTATTTTCAGCTAAGAGGGAACATGTGAGATTGAGGAGAAGGTTGGAATAAGCCATTCTACAGACCTGGTTTGGGAAAGCTTTTGTGCTGCTAGAATTACTGATAGAAGCTGTTGGGGTGAAGTGATAGAGACTTGACCAGACTAAAATAACTACTTGTAGTTCTGGTCAATATGTTTGTTTGGCAGGAGTTAGTATGATGTGATGGGGCAGGGAAGCTTGTGAAAGAACTCTAATGCTTTCCTGTTGAGACAACACCAGAGAGGGATTGTCAGCAGCAAAGCAGAAGGGGGATCTGCATGAGAGCTGGAATTGGTGTAGGGAGTAATCACTCAAAGACTATGGTGTCATGATCTCACTGCAAACAGTGGTTAAGCTCAGGTAACATGTTACCTATGGATGCTTTCCATACTTCGATTTTCCCCTATGGGCAGTCAGCTTGCAGCTCTTGCTTTCGTACAGTATTTTGTTTGTCCTTTTGGGACAGCTACCTGAGGGAAACCTCAGGAAGCTCATTTTGCTGGGGCTTTGGGATCAGCGAAAGGCTTCTCACAGGCTGTAAATCGGTTTCTGCTTTGTGCTCCTAGCACCATCTGCTGCATTCAGCTGGATTAGGTGAGGAGGGAGGCAGAAGGAATGTAACTTTATCCTCTTTTTAAGAGGCTAAAAATGGTACATGCTTCTCTGTGGGCTTTATGGAATAGTGCAGTCTCGATCTTGGACTTTCTCTTCTCTCAGATCCCTAAAGATGAACATATCCTTCGGTTCCTGCGGGCACGGGACTTCAACATCGACAAGGCTCGAGAAATGCTCTGCCAGTCGTTGTCTTGGCGCAAGCAGTACCAGGTGGATTACATCCTCCAGTCCTGGAGGCCTCCAGCCCTCCTGGATGAATACTACACTGGAGGGTGGCATTACCAAGACAAAGGTGAGAAGCTGCCCCTTGCATTAGGGCACGGGTTGATTATAGAACTTGTGAGTGTTGACAACTTAAACATTAACAAAGCCACTCACATGTAAATAGCCACTCAGTTTTACTGTAACTTTATTTTCTCTGCACTGACGAGGCAGACTAGAGTGAGTCCAAAGCAGCATCAATTTGATAGGCTGCCTCTGTATGTGATTTTTATCCTTTTAAAATACTTCATATATCAAAAAGACCATGATCAGCAGGTCAGTGGAGGTTATCTTGCCCTTCTGCTCTGCTCTTGTGAGGCCCTACTTGCAGCACTGTGTGCAGTTCTTGTGTCTTCAACATAAGAAGGACATGGAGCTGTTGGAGCAAGTCCAGAGGAGGGCCATGAGGATGATCAGGTGCTGGAGCACCTCTCGTATGAAGACAGGCTGAGAAAGCTGGGGCTATTGAGCCTGGAGAAGAGAAGGCCACTTGGAGACCTCATAGCAGCCTTGCAGTATCTGAAGGGGGCCTACAGGGATGCTGGAGAGGGACTCTTAATTGAATATTGTAGCAATAGGACAAGGGGTTTAAACTGAAACAGGGATGTTCAGGTTAGATATAAGGCAGAAGCTCTTCCCTGTGAGGGTGCAGAGGCGCTGGCACAGGGTGCCCAGAGAAGCTGTGGCTGCCCCATCCCTGGCAGTGTTCAAGGCCAGGTTGGATGGGGCTTGAAGCAACCTGGTCTGCTGGAAGGTGTCCCTGCCTGTGGCAGGGGGGTGGAACTGGATGAGCTTTAACGTCCCTTCCAACACAAACCATTCCATGATTCTGTGTTTTCATGTAGCCCTCTCTAATCCTTATTTTTTTTCCTAAGATGGACGACCACTCTACATCCTTCGTCTTGGCCAGATGGACACAAAAGGTTTGGTGAAAGCTTTGGGAGAGGAATCATTGTTGCGACATGTGAGTTGCGTTTTCCTCTCTCACCCAAAGTACTCCCATCTCCCTTGGGGTGTTTAGAATGCTACAGAGCTTCGGCGATCTACCTGCCAGACACAGTTCCTGTGTTGTGTGGCTGGCAACTCAAAGATGGCTTAGTGATGTGGCATGGCACAGCTGCTCTGTCTTCCTGCAGAGACAAAGTGAAGCTTTTGTAATGGCCAGAAAGAGGCTTTCTGATAACCTGCAGTTCACTGTAAGCTTTCCATGGCCCTCTCATGTAGCTCAGCTAATAACATTTGATCTTGAGATTCTTCTACTTCATCTTAGATTTTCAGTATCTGTACCTTGTATGACCAGCTCAACTTTTCAGTACAGAAGCCTTTTTAAATGTAAACTTTCATTCTGTTTTGTACCTGCAAGTTCTCAAGCTGGTGTGCTTCTAGGTTCTGATTTTTGAAATAAGATCTCCTGCCTGTCCTGGTTTCTCACTCATACTGAGGCTAACCCCACTCTGTACTGGCTTTCATTTCAGGTTCTGTCAATTAATGAGGAAGGACAAAAGAGGTGTGAGGAAAACACCAACATCTTTGGCCGCCCCATCACGTTAGTACAGTTAATTTTCTTGTATCCTTACAGAGTTTGAACTGACATGTTGAGAAAAAAACCTTCTGTGTGAAGGTTTTAGATGATGTCCTTAAGATGAAACTGCATATAGATGGCAGTGGGTCCATGTTCTAGGCTGTTCCTGGGCTTTGGGTGCTGTACATAGTGGACTTAAATGCTGATAAATTCTACAGCTTCATATGACAGCAAGTATTGCTCCTTCCTTATATCTTTTTATGCCCCGTTTCAGATTAATGTAGCCTAATATTGGTGATTTTAATCCAGATCCTTCAATTTTTTTTTTTTTTATATAGGAAACTGCCAGTTTCCACCTTCATTTAAAATATACTTTTTGAATTATTTTTTAGGAATAGGCCTGGATGCCTTCATCTTCTACCACACTGACACCATATGTTCTTGCCTTTGGGCTTGGGTGTCTGTTTTACCTGAAAGCTCAGCCAGATTCAGGCTGTCTCTGCCTGAGTGGAGATCTGCTTTTCAGTGCAATGCTGCTCTCCCTTGGTGGATTCACTAGGTCCTGTACAGGCTGCAGTGTTACTGAAGTAGTCTGTGGCTCATCAGCTGAGCAGCCACTGTGCAATGAAGTTCTGATGGGTCTCTTTCCATGTGTTCTTTTAGATCCTGGACATGTCTGGTGGACTTGGAAGGATTGAATATGCGGCATCTCTGGCGGCCTGGAGTTAAGGCCCTGCTTCGGATAATTGAGGTTGTGGAGGACAACTACCCTGAGACTCTGGGAAGACTGTTGATAGTGCGAGCACCCAGGGTTTTTCCTGTGCTCTGGACTTTGGTGGGTGAAATCTGGACTGCAGGATCTTGTGCATGTACAAATAGCTAAATCATCCAATCAATGAGTTCTGCTTTTTTGAAAGGTTAGGGAGGGAAAAGCTTCCAAGGAACTTGTGGCTCAACTCCTGAAGAGGCCACAGCATCACTACAGAGCAAGCCATAACATGCCTGTAGCTCATTTGGTTCCAGTGGTTGTCGTCCACCAGGGCAGGACAGGATGTCAAAGATAAACTGCAACTCCTCATGCATGCCCATGGTAACCCAAAGTTGGTGAGGTTTTATATTGATGGGAGAAGACAAATGGGGTTTGTTTTTAATCTCAAGCTGGAGGACATTGAAGAGTAATAAAAAATGTGGTTTTGCCTGGTGCCTGATGGCTGTTCTGGCAATGTGAAGATATCGTTAAATTTCTTGTGAGGTTTAGTTGTGATATGGTGACTGCAAGCTTATTTTACATGAGGTAAAACCTGTTGTGAGATGATACTGTACACTTGCCATGTGTTACCCTTTCTCTAGGGAAGTGGTCTGCTGGTCTGTATTCCTGCTGCAGAGGCCTTTCAGTCTAGAGCCTAAAGCATCCATGTAAGATGGTATAAATGTTGTCTCTAACTTCACTCAGTGACAGTGATGTCTTCTATCCACTTTCTATTTCAGGTTAGTCCCTTTATCAATGAGAACACGAGACAGAAGTTCCTCATTTATAGTGGGAATAACTATCAGGGTCCAGGAGGGCTGGTTGATTATGTGGACAAAGATGTGATTCCAGACTTCCTGGGAGGAGACTGTATGGTGAGTTTTCCTTCCCATTGTGCAGGTGGAATCTGCAAGCATCCTCCATTCACTCCTCCTCAATGCCCTGGCCTTCCTCCATTCCATTCTGAAAGACGACTAAACCTCTGTTGTGGTGGGGGTACTTCTGCTCTGAGCACAGTGAAGTTAACTTGTGCACAGACTTCACCCTGAAGTGATGTTGCCTTGGAGAAAGGGGGTTTGAGGTTAGGTCTACATGGAGCTTAGGTAAACTATTGTACTTCAAGTAATTAGTTTCACTGTGGAGTCTTACACCAGCTGATGGTGTCAGCCTCTGTCTGACAGGCAGTGAGGGTTTGTGGTACAGGTGACTTGATACTTTGCCATTAGATTAGTTTAGACCCTTGTATTTGTCTGACTTTTCCAGTGTACTGTCCCAGAAGGTGGCCTTGTTCCCAAGTCACTTTATCAAACAGAAGATGAGTCAGAGAACTCGGATCACATCCGGTTATGGACAGAAACTATTTATCACTCTGCAAGTGTCCTCAAAGGAGCTCCACATGAGGTACAAACCAGAACTTCACAAGGCTGCAGGGAGGGTAGGTTGCAGGTGTGTTGCTTCTGTTAAAGGCTGACTAGAACAATGAAGTGCTCCCAAAGGTGATTCAGCAGCATGCCTTTCCTGGGAAGGCTAATGCCAGCTAAAAGCCAGGAGTGTGGAAGTGAAGAACAGCAATTTGAGGAACTCTGTCTTCTACTGTGGCTTTATCTTCTGTAAGATACAGTCTCTTCCTCCTCCTCCTCCAGGGAAATAAAACTCCCTCAGTTTACCTTCTTGATAGTACAGTTTCCATTCTCAGTGGTGTAGCTGGGACAGCAGTAGTGGTGATTTAAGAACGTAAGTACTGGGAATGTTCTGATGGGGATCATCAGAAAACAATGTTCAAAAGAGCAGCACTTGAGTGTCAAAGTAGTCCACCAGCTTCATTGATAGTGAGTAACTGACTTGGCCTGCTTGATTCTTTAAAAAGCAGCAGTGCCTTTTGGAGTGCTCTTTGCTGTCTGGAATGCTTTGCTGCAGTTCTGCTGAGGTTTTCCTAGAGCTAGTAAATTATTTACAAGAAACTTTGATACAGGGGAGAGATGGGGTAAAAACACCTTGAGTAGATGTACTGTGGCAGAAGTCTGGTGATGGGAATGGGTTTGTATTCTCTTTAGGAATCCAGGTCAATAGCTTAACTGAAGAATGGTGGAGAAAAGCATGTTTGTAGAGTAGCTGTCCCCTTAGAATATGACTTTCTACAATGGGCTTGTTTTGTTCCCTTCTTAGATAGTTGTGGAGATTCTGGAAGGGGAATCCGTCATCACTTGGGACTTTGACATCCTGAAGGGAGATGTGGTGTTCAGCCTCTTCCATTCCAAACGAGCTCCTCAAACAAGTCACAAAGAAGCCACATTACCAAATACTTCTGCTGCTGGGGACAATATGCAGCTGATTGACAAGACGTGGGTCCTTGGGGTGGATTACAGCCATATGGAATCTCCACTGGTTTGCCGGGAAGGAGAGAGCATCCAGGTCAGATGTTTTTGGGTCCTGGCATGGATCTAAGGTGCCATGGCGGCAAGGAGAAGGAATTGATGGCAAGGCAAATCATGTTGTGCTTAGCAACAGTTGTGGTCATTGTTCTCTTTATTCCCTGTGAAAGTGTCTGCTATCGCAGCCCTAATTTAGAGTGAGCGATTGGAAAGAGACTCCATAATCCAGGATAAAATAATTGAATATAACCTTTTGTCACTGGCCTTAGAGATGTGCCATGATGTGTGCTCCCCAAAGTAAGCAGCTCCACTAGTTGCTTTTGATTTTGCTAAATTCAGCCATTTCTTAAGGCACGTGATAATCATTTGATGGCACTTTTTCTCTCCCAGGGATCTCATGTCACTCGCTGGCCTGGCTTTTATATTCTCCAGTGGAAGATGCATGGCCCTCCCCCCTGTGCTGCCACCAGCCTCCCTCGGGTGGATGATGTTCTTGCCTCTCTGCAAGTTTCCAGTCACAAATGCAAGCTTATATACTACTACGAGGTGCTTGCGTCCAAGGACTTCAGGTAGATGTAATGGGGGGGTTCTACTGCGTGACTTGCAATAGAGAAGTCAAAGGAGAGAACTGAGTGTGAGTTAAACATCGATACGCACACCCTGTTTAGGTCACTGGTTTCACTGATGGTAAATTAGATGGGAACAAACTTAGTGGCATTTTGCACAAAGAATCTCCTTTAGTGCTGTAGGTAATGAGACACCTCTTAGCTGTATGTTCACGGTGGAGTCTGTGCTTCAGTTCTTTCTGACAGCTACCTGAAGAAGGGGGGAGAGTTTAGACTGAGGAGTCTTTATCTTAGGACAATTATGAAGAGTTACTTTTGGGGTAACTTATCAAATACCAGCTGGGTTATTTCACACATAGTTAATTTGGCACTTGAGAAATCTCAGTGGTGAATAAGTGAATGCAACGACCCAGGCAGGATTTGCGTTGCTTCTTCTAATGCTAAAGATACTCCAATCACCCAGTAATTTAAATTCTTTGTAAGTACTTGACCTTTTGCTAGGAGATGGAGGAAGTAGAACAGATTTGGAGGTGGTAGCCTTGGGAATGTGACCTGGCTAGATCCTGTGGAGTTGGAGCAGCAGCAAACTCCTTACTCTAGTCATTCAAACCTGTTACTTGTCACTTGACCTGCATAAAGTATGATGGGAAGAGTAGGCAGTCACAGCTATAGTGAGCCCTGTCTGCTTGGTCAGAAAGAGCTGAAGCCCAAGGCTGGACATGCGGAAGTTGAGTCTCTCATGCTTAGCAGGCTGGAATTCCTTGGTTAGCAGTGACAGCTGCATCACTGAGTATTTGGAGTGCTCCTGAGCATTCCTTTCTGCTCAGGGGTAGTGAATGCAGCCCCACAGCAGCTCCAGCTGCATCCTGCTCCCAGAGTAACTGGTGAGGTGTATGTATAACATGGAAAATGGATGTCTCTGGAAAATTAATTTGTCGTTATGACATGGAGAAGATTCTTAGTTGAAAATGATGGGACAAAATATAAAATACTTTTGCAAGTGTTAGAGTGCAAGTTGATCTGTCAGATGTGTAGAGTTCTTCATTAATAGCTGCCTTACTAACAAATCTGTGTTGTTCTGTCCCAGGGGATCCATGTCGAGTCTGGAATCTTGCAACAGTGGCTTTTCCCAGCTGAGTGGAGCCACCACATCATCCGGCCAGTCCCAGAGCAGCTCCCATCTTTCTAGATAGCAGGGCTGAGGCTGCAGCAGTAAGGAAGAGTCACCCAGGGCATCCTGGCCCCCAGAGCTGCTCTGTGCACCAAACCAAAGAGCCTCCAGAGGCTGAGCATGGAGACAGTCGTTTGCCTGACCACAGGGAGCAGCCATTTGAACACAGAGAGGCTTCTGGGAGCTGCCGTGAGCATCAAACCTTAGCATTCATATGGCAGACTTAGAAATTTTTATATCAGATGTCTACTTCTCAGTAGTCTTTTCCACAAATGGGTTTTGGATGAATGTCAGTTTGCATGAATCTGTGTTACTCCACTTGAAAGGGCTCTTTCCAGTCAGTTCTTTTCCTACATAGAGGAGACTGATGTTGCCTTATCTGTTTGCTCTGTAGGACTATTCATCTGTAGCAAAACGAATCTAGTTTCCTGGGTGCCCAGGGTGCCAGTTACACATCAGAGTGTGAAATGGGCCCTTCAACCGCAAGGACTTAAACTGGAAATTCCTTTATACAGAGAGGATGTTTCAAAAATCAGTTCCAGGGTCAAACCTAAAACCTCTTCTGATCTGGCAGGATGCTACTAGGAAATGGGCTGGACTCTTTTTAACCCACTGAGACACAAGTCATAGTGGGTTTTGAGAAGGGAATCTGACTCCAGCAAGCAGCATCTTTCTGAAAGACTAGTGTTCCTCTTTCCTCAGGTTTATAAGCAATAATCCAACCTATCTCATCAAAGTGGATGGGAGGTGAATCATACTATCAAGGGCTAAGAAAAGCAATATTTTATTTCCTGAAGGCACAGAATTTTACAGCAGTATTATAGACCTTGCTTTATTAAAACACAAGTTAACTTGAAGAGAACACTTTAAGAAAAGGCATGTATGTATGTAAGCTCTTACTGAAAGGTATTTATTCAAATACTAGCTTATCTAAATTAATTTTTAACTTATTTGTAACTTCAGAAATGACTATTTATTAAATCCAGACACCTTTTTTAATGGGATGAACTTTGTTTAGAAAGGCATAACTGGTTGTCTTCAATCCCAAGAACTCTTTCTACTGAGATTCTACTCTTAGGGATCGCTGGATGCTCTCTGTTAAGGGCTGTATCATACCCAGCACTTGGGTAAAGGCTGTGTGTTGCTGTCTCCTGCAAGGGGGCGTGACACTCTAAGGCCTGGGGACTCTGGAGGGATGTTTCTTAGTATTGAGAAGTGATGATGGAGTTAGGAGCTGGAAGAAGATTGTGCATCTTTGACACACCAAAAATACCACCTTCATCCCTCATCTCCACTGATTATTCCAGAGAATAGATGTGCAACAAAGGCACCAGTGATCCAGTTATCAGGTTGGGTAAAGAAGTTGTGTTCTTGTCTAGGTGGCAACAAAATGAGAATAGGTGTCATATACTTAACTGCCCTTGGGCAGTGTCTGCAGCTGGCAGGACTTGTGATGTGGACAGATGTTTGCTTTTGGATCCAGCTGTGCTGCGTGAAGACCTCATCCCCACCATGGAGGTTACCTCTGACAGATCTGCTGCCTGCGGAAGCATCAAGAAGACTGTTGAGTCCTGCAGGGGTTGGAGCTATCCCAGCCAAGCAGCTCGTGTCACCTGTGGCCTAACCTGAAGAAGCTTCCAGTCCCCATCTGGGGAGAAGCACAAACTGGGAGCACAGCTGGTGGTGGAAGTACAGTTCTTCCTCGGCACAGCCATCCATGCATTACCCATGTCATCTTCCTCAGCAAATGCTTAGTGCTGCTTTCCCTCTCACCAAGCTTTTAAGGCTGATGGAATCTGTGTGGCCAAGAACAACACACATATTCCTACTCATCCTTTTTTAATGACTGCTTTGGAAGAACCAGGCATTGCAGGAGAAGAAAGGACCCCTGATATCTGGAACAATGGGAGACAAAGAACTCTGTGTTCATATGAGCTGTTTGGGTGTTTTCAGGGTTGGAGGCAAGGCAGTTGCTCTCCCATCTTGCATCTTGCACTGTAAGAGTGGAACAGGTAACTAATGCAGGCCACAGGGAAATTCTGCTTTCAGAGTTCCCCAGGTATTCCCATGGACTTCACTGTTTCTCACAAATGAATGAAACTTCTGGCTCTGGCATTACAGCATCATTGGAGTCTGACAAAGGCAAGAGCACCGCCTTTGCTCTGGAAAATCAAGAGTACTGAACTAAAAGCACATGTGTGTATGCCTTATGTCAAATCCTTTACCTGTAACTAATTCTGATGCTAGAAAGTTTCAAATGGACTCCCAAAGCACCAGGAGCAAACCCAGTCTCGCCCTCCCTGTGCTGATGCAGGATTTCAGCTTCTTGTGTAGCTGGTCATGTCCCATGGTGGTGACATTCCAGTTTCCCTTGGCTTGCTCTGGTTAAGAATCTCTTCCATTGCACTGGATTATTATTTTACTGTCAAGCAGGGCCTGTGCTATTCTCCCACCAGTAGCTCATTTGTGTATTTAACTCCTGTCAGTGGGGCACCTGGAGCGAGGCCAGGGCTCTGAAGGAGCCAGGAAGAGCCAAAGTGTTGGTTGCAGGGAGCACTCTCTCGTCCTGCCTCCAGAGAAATCACAGCCTCCTTTTTATCCCTGTTCCTCAGCAGTATCACCCTTCAGTCCAAGAGATTCCAGCTCATGTCTGTTTAGGAGGCAGCTTGTGGTGGCTTCTTTGTCAATTTTAAGCAAAACTGGCTACCAGTGTACTTGGCTACCACTTTCAGTAATCCAACAGAAATTGCTTTCTTCCTGCATGTTAACAGGAGAAGGCTGGCACCAGCCTGGATGCTGTGGCAGTCCTCTGCTTTTTAAATGTGACTTTGCCCATTGGCACATACAAGAGAAGCAAAACTATTTTAAATCATCTTCCCTCCTCCCCCCTTCTCCCCAAAATGACATCAGAAAATAAACCGTGCTCTTTCCTTCACAGCACCCTCTTGTGAATTGAGATGGGGACAAGTTCAGGGTCCCAGCAACAGCTCCTTGGTGAGGTCAGTGAGCTCAGGCTGTGTTGAGGTAACTAAATGGAGCTCTAGCTTACTGAGGAGCTTTCCCCTCTTTCTAGTATTTCATATGCAAAACATAACATCTACCTCGAAGAGCTGTTGCCATGGTTCATATGCAGTGATGTGGGGCTGTAGGCACAGTGTTGTGCATCAGTAACAGTTAAGTAGGGCCATGGGTGAAACCTTTATTATTGGCAATTCCTACAGCTTTTCCCAATCCTGCCATTTGCTGGATTCTGTTCCAACAGAACAAGGGAAGGCAGACACAGTGTGGCCCCAGAGGGCAGGTGCTGGAGAGGGCCACGAGGCTGGACTGCACTACTGAGTTCTTACAGATTCCCAGACTGGTTTGGATTGGAAGGGACCTTAAAGCTCACTCAGTCTCAACCCCTTGCCATGGGCAGGGACATCTTCCACTAGACCAGGTTGCTCCAAGCCCTATCCAACCTGGCCTTGAGCACTGCCAGGGATGGGGCAGCCACAGCTTCTCTGGGCACCCTGTGCCAGTGCCTCAGCACCCTCACAGGGAAGAACTTCTGCCTAAGAGCTCATCTCAGTCTCCCCTCTGTCAGGTTAAAGCCATTCCCCCTTGTCCTGTCCCCACAGGCCCTTGTCCAAAGCCCCTCTCCAGCTTTCTTGTAGCCCCTTTAGGCACTGGAGCTGCTCTAAGGTCTCCTGTTAAGGAGCCTTCTCTTGTCCAGGCTGAACAAGCCCAGCTCCAACAGACTGACTCCAAAGCAGAGCTGCTCCAGCCAGTGCAGCATCTCTGTGGCCACCTGGTTAATCCTTGTGACTGACCATTTCCTACCTTTTACGTTTGAAAAGGGCTTTTTAAACTGCTGTAGACAGAAGTGACAGGCACTGAAGGCACCTCCTGGTGGTTTCTGGGTCTCTTGCACTTGCTGGGGGGGGCAACAGTGATTCTGTCTGTCCCAAGGGGAGGAAAGCCTGTGTGACCGCAGCCGCTGCAGGTCTGTAGAGGCGTCAGCTGCAGTCACAGGCACAGGCTTGTTCCCATCACTTTTGGGGGCTGGGTGGGTTTAGGTGTATCCCTTCCCTTTCAGTAAGAAGAAAGTGACTTGTACTAAGAATTTATGATCCTAATTTAATTAAAAGATTTTGAAAAGGCTGTCATTACATCATCTTAAATCTGCAACACTTACTGCAGCTTGGGATTGCTGGTGGGAAGTGGTGAGCCTAGGTGGTAAGCCTGCTCAACTCAAGGAGTTTGGTCTCAAGAACTAAAACTGATGATTACTTGCAACCTGTTTATAATGATGCTTATACCTAATTATTTCCCTCTTGGAAGGGGAAACTGAAATCATGTGCACTGGCTTTTACTGACGTCAACATCCACTCCAAGCTATAAATTATACTTAGAAGCTAAATGGGCATTAATTATTTTAGCAGCACTTTCTCTCCTTGCAGCTGTCTTATCTATTGCAGTCTCAGCCAAAACTCTCCAAGTGCTTTTTAAGAGCCCACCAGCACCAAGCAGGGAGCTTTGTACTGTGACCCTGGCCAGCACATGGACATGGTTACAGTGTCTGGAGGCTTGGGGAGGATCTGAGCATTCCTGTATGTTGGAAATAAAAAATCTCTCTGAAGCACATGGTGAAGTGTTCGATGCAACTGTTCAAACTGCAGGAAGCTTGGATTCAAGCATGAGTGCTGCTCCTTCCCCCCATGCCTGGGGTGAGGCTGGGTTCAGCCATTCCTGCTGTTTAACTCAACTGTGCTTGAATTTATTCCTGTACAAGCAGCATTTTTTGTCTGTTTTCCATACCACAGCGAGGTCCAAGCCCTCATCCTGCACTGTAAATGTCAGTTAAAGTAAAAAGGGCCCCAGGGCCTTCCAGTGGCCAACCCCAATGACCTTGGAAAGATTGTGTCCTCCTGTAGCTGAATGGTAAGAACCTGAGCTCCAGGCAGTTACTGTTAATAGACTTTATTCAGGGTTCAAATTGCCTCTGTAAGTAATAGAAAAATAGAATCTTCCATTTACAGGTTGATTTGATGCCAACAGTGGCAGAAAAATTACATAGCCTTTTCCTGGAGAGATTAAAAGCTGCATAAAAATGTTAATATCGGGCTGAGATGGGCTCTAACCTCCTTGCAGCACCAGAGGTGCACATCTGGGCTGGTTGTCCCTCATATGGAAGCAAATTCAAAGTCTAAATGGGTTGTGCAAGTATGTATTCTAGTAAAATACCTGATTCCAGCCGAGGTGCTCAGGCTCTGGGGGCCTGAAGCACTTGTTGGCCATGGGCTTGTCCTGCTGAGGGAAGGGCAGTTCCAGCAGCAGTGAGCAAGGGCTACTGCCTGTGCCAGGCTGCTGCTCAGCACATACCTCCTGGACTACTCTTAGGAGGAAGGATTAGGTAAGACAACACCCCAGTCCTGTGGTCAGCCCAGGCCAGGTGAAGAACATGCTGCCAGCAGCCACCATGCTGTGCTGGCCTTGGAAGCTCCCATGGGGACAGGAGGAGACTGGGGAATGCTGGTTTATTGTGAGCTGCTCTAACAGCCTCCACCAGCTGCATCAGTGTTCTGATAAAGTCTGAGCTTAGCAGGGAAGGGCAGACATCTACAGAATGTACCATCCTTAGGCCAGCTTCCTTAAGCCTAGCTTTACACAAAAGGCAATTTATCTTGCACACTAAAAGTACTTCCTGCTGCTCTAGTGGAAAGGGACCTATCTGAGGTGCCCATGGCTCACATTCCTCACCTGTTTCCCTCAAGAAGAGAAGGGAACCAGCCCCTTTCCTGCTGTAGCTGTGGAGTTCCCTTACCCATCTGTGTGTGTGGGCTCATGCCCTGTATCCTCTCATGGCAACTAATCACTGCAGTTGGCTCTGGCTGGAGCAGCAGGGGATGGCTGATAATCTGGCCATTTTCTCCACAGGGCTGAGCCAGCAGCAAAGGGAGTTTCTTGGACTGAGGGATCTGCTGCCGCTCTGGCATTAGTCAGGAGTTTGAGATGTGAGGTCAGAACAGCCTTTGACAGTCAGTACAAGGTGCAGGTAAGATCCCTTGCCTCTTCTTGGCCAGGACTCTAGAGGAGGGCTTCATTCTGGTCCTGAGCATCTTCTGTCTCCCATGCGGCCAAGGAGGAGGTAGGACTGGCTTCCCCATTCATCTTTCTCAGTGGCTGATAGAGGTAGTCACCACCCTCCTGGTGCCTCTCTGACCTGGCCTTGAGGAAAAGGCCAACATTGCCCATGGCACTGATCACAAGCAGCAGAGCCAAGACAGAGGTTGTGGTGATCCAGGTTTTCCTGTGAGACAAGAAAAATGCAGGTGAGTAACACCCCTTGGCCTGCCTTTACACAGCCCAGTGGGCAAATGGTTCCTCAAGGTTTGCACTCCCTTTCTCTGCTGGCACAAGCTTCTGGTTCTGCTCTTGGGCAGGTAAGACCATGATCTGTGAAGGCCTCTAACAGGCAAACTGTAGAATCCCAGACTGGTTTGGGCTGAAGGGACCTTAAAGCTCCTCCAGTCCCACCCCCCTGCCATGGGCAGGGACACCTTCCACTAGACCAGGTTGCTCCAGGCCCCTGTGTCCAACCTGGCCTTGAACACTGCCAGGGATGGGGCAGCCACAGCTTCTCTGGGCACCCTGTGCCAGAGCCTCAGCACCCTCACAGGGAAGAGCTTCTGCCTAAGAGCTCATCTCAGTCTCCCCTCTGTCAGGTTAAAGCTATTCCCCCCAGTGCTGGGTTTAGCCTTCCCTCAGCAAGAGCCCAGCTCTGCCCACAGAGCCACAGCAGCCTCACCCACATGCTAGGAGCTGTGTGCTGGTGTGGGTCCTGCCCTTGACTGTTGCAGTGCAGTGGTGGGAGAGGAAAGGGAGCTCCTGCCTGACTGGAGGCAAGAGCTCTCACTGATGGGGGCCTCAGCTCAGCACCTGGCTGATAATGAAAACTTTAGCACCTTCCCCTTCCCATCAGGAGAGCTGTGGGTACCACAGAATCCCAGCTCTATTGGAACCTGAACAAAGGTGGTTTGGTCAGTGAAGTGGCAGGTCTTGGAGCTGCCCTGGCACCCAAGAGGTGGTGTGGACACCTCCACCTCACAGTGAGCAGCTGCTGGCATGGACTATGTGTATGTATACATGTATGCTATGAGTATTACACACTTACTCTGACAGAGAGAATTTTTCTTTGCTCCTTCCTTTACTCTGGGAAGCCAAACACTGCCCGTCTGAAAACAAAGAACAGAGGGAAAGAAGGCAGTGGTGGGGGAGGCTGTGAAACTCCACCAAGAACAGGCAAGCTTAAGTTAGGGGACAGCTACCCAGAGCTGATAACTGAGCAAACACAATGCTGGACACTTAAGTGCTCTTCTAACTTCGGTTTTAAAGCCACAAGCCCTGACCAGAGGTACCTTTGTTTAACTGGCTGGAGGTGATGTTGCAGCTGCCCGTCTCCTGGTCACAGGGACATGAGTGCTCACAGGGACATCGTTCCTGGCAGTTTGGCCCGTACCAGCCCACGGGACACTCTGGGGAGTACAAAAGAAGCTGGTCATTGTCAAACCTTCACCTATCTCCAATCCCCCATCTACCACTGCAGCTGCCCCAGCACAGCCCTGATTGCCTCCCTGAGCTGGCTCCTCAGCTTCAGGCCATGTGTCACCAAGGTGTTTGCATTGATTCTGCCTCTGCAGCAGCCTCTGGGCTTGTGAAAGCACAACAAGGTGGTTTTCTCCTTTTCTGTATCCGCCCTCCAGCCCTGCTGCGTGGCTCAAAGGCACAGCAGGGGCATCAGTGGCTGGTTCTTACAGGGAATCAAGGGCTCTTGCCTGAGCACTAGCATGTGGAGGCCTCTGTGGCTGAGTCCCAGGTTTCCCGCAGGCTGCTATGGCTGTTCCACCTGCACCAGCCTCTGAGTCCACTGCTGCTGCAGTTTGTGTCCAGGAGTTTAGGTAAAAGGGATGGAGCTGGCTGAGTGTTCAGAGGCTGGGAACAAAGTGTCACTAAAGGTACTGCGCACACAAGAACTTTACATCCACACTGTAATGAAGTGGTGCTGTCACCAGAGCAGGCTGCTCAGTCAGATACAAGGGGAGGCTTGAGTACTGAAGCAAAACTGGAGTGGTTACGCCATGGAGAACATCACCAGCTCTGGTAGCACTAACAGGTGTAAAGCTGGAGATGGAAAGTTATAAGCCAGAACAGCTCTTTGGAGCATTTCACAGTCATGGACTGGAGTCACTTGAAGCCCAGCTACAGGCAGGGCACAGTGCAACACCCTCAAGTGTAGGAATTAAGTATCCATGTTCTACCCTCACAAGTTCTGGGGAAGCAATGCTGTTCTCTGGGGCAGAGAGGAAGGAATCCACACTTCTCTAACAATGAAGAAAATTCCTCCCTCTCTGCTCCTTTCTTTCCCTTCTAGCCAGCCTAAGTAGCACAGGGAAGCCCCTAAATGCTGGGAGCTGGCAGCTCACACTCCAGCTATGAAGCCCTCAGCCCGCCTGGCAGAGCTCACCTTTGCTTTGCCTACACGAGGTGGCTCAAAGGCAACACAAAGCCCTCTCCCAGCCCTCACCTTGCTCACAGCTGGTGCCATGATAGCCAGCCGGGCAGGAGCAGGCTCCATGCACAGGGTCACATGAGCCACCGTTCTGGCACCGGCATACCTGGGCACAAGCAGCCCCATAGAATCCAGGAGCACAGGCTGTAGGAGACAAGAAGAGGGGTCATTAGGGCCCTCACTCAAAGCCAAGCAAGCCCACCCGTGCTTACACCCACCACCAGTCACACACAGCTGATGGCTGCTCAGAGAGCAGAAGCTGAGTCTGTGCTGCCTTGAACAAGGAGCCAGAGCTCCAAAAGCTTCGTCCCACACCACCCTTCAGATGCTCAGACTGTAGTTAAAATCATGCTGCAAAAAAGGAGCATCACACTGTGTAACCCTTCCCTTACTGCTCCCTCTTGGGGAATCCCCAGCCTGCCACTGCAGGCAGCCAGATCTTGGGAAGTAGTTCACACGTGCTGCACAGGAAGCAGTGGAGTGGAAGTCAGTGTTACCTTCGCTGCAGTTGCTGCCCATCCAGCCAGTGTCACACAGGCATCCAGCTGTGCAGATACAAACAGGCATTAGCAACAACAGAGAAAGGCTTGCAAATAGCAAGAAAACAAAATTAGGAGCCTCTGCTTCTGGCGTTCCCTCTTAACTCTCTCTGCCAGGGATCCCAGGGAAGAGGAATCCCCAACTCACAGATTAAGCTCAAATATGCTGCACCCACTGCAGATGCCAAATGCAGCAGAACCTCCCACTGCTTGGGTCTGAGACATTAACTCAGGGTCAGCAACACTGAGCTCTGCCCAGTCACTTCCACTGCACTGAGTGTGGAACTAGGGAGGCAGCACAGAAATAGGAGAACAAGACTGTGCAGCCACAAAGAGCAGGAGCTGGGGGTGAACATCACGGCAGTCCCTAGAGTCAAAGCAAGTTCATGACAAAGTAGCAACTGCACACTCATAAAAATCATGAAGCAGGAGAGTCAAGAAGGAACAAGGAGAGAAGGGGGCAGAGCTCAGTGCTAATACACCGCCCTCCACATCAGCAGGTTTACAAACAACCAGGAGCAAAACCCAGGGGGCAGAAAGGGGAACACAGACACTGAGTTTGAAGCCAAATCCTATTACAGGCCCAGCCCTCCTGCAGCCTCCAAAGGCAACATGTTCCAACTGACTGTACCACTGCTTGGGAGGCTGGAGGGGAAGGGCAGAGCAGATCAAAACACACATCAGGTTGGACAAGGGCTGAGGCACTCAGCACCAGCTGGCTTCCAGCACATGGGCTGGCCACACATCTGCACTTCCAGCCCCAGAAAGGCTATGCCCCACAGCCCCACCTCTCCAAAGAGGCAAAGGAAATGGCTATGGCTGGTGCCAGTTCCACACTGGCAACGCTTCCACACACCAGAGTGTGTGAACTTTTGAGCAACATTTCCGCACACCAGAGCAAGAAAGGGCTGTGTGAAGCAGCCAGGGCTGTGCATGGTGATGTGCTGAGGCTGCCCATGGTGCCACACAGGCAGCTGACTGGTATCCCTCAGGTCTGTGCTTCCCCTGGAGCTACCCACAGGCACCCACTGGCATCTATCTCAGTGTCAGAAGCACCACAGGGACTCACAGTCAGTGCAGATGCCGTGCAGGCTGCAGTTGGAAGGGCCACAGTCCAAGATGTCACAGGCTGGACCTCTCCAGAAGGCCCCGGCACAGTGGCACTGCCCCTGCACACAGGTCCCATGGCCATTGCAGTCCGTGGGCTCGCAGCTGGGCTCGTGGATGCACACAATGGTTGAGATGTTCCGTGGGCAGCGCCACATGCTGTCAAAGGAGCTGGGAAGAGACGGGTCCCCTGAGGCATGCAGACACCATGCTGCTCCCAGCCCTGCACAAACCACATTTTCAACCCAATTCACACTAGCAAACATTGATAATGGGAAAATACAAATGTAAAACTGGATTGAGTCAATGTCTTAACTAAGTGTTGACTCCTATGGGACAGGAGTCATGTCAAATACAGCATTACAGACAGCAACATGCAAAGTGTCCCCTTAAGCAGTCACAACTCCCCCAACTTTGGCCTTTCCTTGAATATTTTCTGCTTTGTTATAGGGGATGTCATTGTAGTTATAGCGACACTTCGGCTTTCTTCTGTAAGAAGTTCTTCCCTGTGAGGGTGCTGAGGCACTGGCACAGGGTGCCCAGAGAAGCTGTGGCTGCCCCATCCCTTGCAGTGTTCAAGGCCAGGCTGGATGGGGCTTGGAGCAACCTGGTCTAGTGGAAGGTGTCCATGCCTGTGGCAGGGGGTTTGAACTGGGTGAGACTTAAGGTCCCTTCCAACCCAAACCAGTCTGGGATTCTGTGATTCCATTCTATGAACTGGCAGACTGCAAACTGAATTTTAAATTCCTTTGTGTTTACAGTCAGAAATGACTAAAAAGCTAAATCAAAAGTAAAATACTCTTTAGGTTCCCTCACATGAGGCAGGACAGGGTCTCCAAGTCACTGCTTCTCTTCCACAATAATAAGCTATTGACAGATCTCCACGAATTCCTGTGCACATGCAGCTCTGAGTCTCCCAGTCTAAGAGCTGTGCCTTATGTGATTCCCACATTGGGCCACTCAGTCACGGCAGCAGCTTTGCTGCATGTCTGAAAAAGCTAAACTGTAATCCTGAGTGACTAAGTGGGAAAAGATATGTCGTCACTAAATGACTTTAGAGTCCCTCAAACCCTGTCCCTTGCACGATGCTGAAAAGCAGGGGCAAGGGCCGAGCTCTGCACCCTGACAGGAGCTGTGGGGTTCCTGTGCCACCAGCACCTACCAGTGCTCAGAGGGGTAGCTTGCCAGGGTCCCGTTCAAGACCAGAGTGGCAGAGCCTCCCCCATCCAGGTTGATAGCATTGATGAGTCCCTGCTGCTTCAGAAATTCAGCCATTTCCCAGAGGTTGACCCTGCGAAAGCAAGCACTTGTTCATTACTCAGTTTGACTGCAATGAAACTGCTCTACAAGGAGCTTGGTCCTTCTCCTCAGTGGAAGTGGGTAGCTCCCTCTCATCCCACATAAGATGACTTGCTGCCTGGAACCTTCACTGGCCTCCTCTGGCTCTGCCCAAAAGACACCAAACAGCAGTGCCTTCAACTTCAGCTCTACAAGTCCCCACCTTAAAACACATCACTGGCAGCTGCAGCGTCCCTCATGTTCCAGTGACGGGATATAAAGCCCCATCTTGCACTTGCCCCAAGACCCTTCCCCAGCCCTGGCCTTACCCTCTGGTTTCTGTCTGTCCATCCACATGAACCAACACCAGCTGCCCCTGACTGTCGTGTCCAACTGCAGTCCTGGCTGATATCACATTGATGAACTTGTCAAAGGTTCCTGTGAGGAGAGGGAATAATTTGCACACCAGCTGGGTGACAGAACTGCCTGCTGAGACAGATCTGGCTATGAAACAGCTCCCAGCAAGGAGCTTGTCTGAACTAAAACATGAGAACAGAGCTGAGGTTCCTCTTGATCATCCAAACCCATCAGAAGCACAACCCAGGCTGAAGCCAGGCACTGCAGGATTTACCTGTGGTTTGAGTGTCACTGCACTCAGCCAGTTGGCTCTGACTGACGTACACTTCTCCACCTCTCAGGAGCCAAACTACCCCACTCACGAGCTGCACAAAAGGGTTTTCTTGATCCAAGACATCTTCCTCAGACAGGTAACTAGGAAAGAGAGAGCAGGATGAGGAATGGATCACATGCACCCTCAGTGAGTGTGCAGACAGCACCAAGTTGGATAGAAGTGCTGGTCTGCTTGAGGGTAGGAAGCTCTGCAGAGGGATCTGCTCAAGCTGAGTCCATAGGCTGAGGCCAACTGTATTGAGGCTCAACAAGGCTCAGTTCCAGGTCCTGCACTTAGGTCACAACAACCCCATGCAATGTTCTAGGCCTGGAGAAAAATGGCTGGAAAGCTGCTCATGGAAAATGACCTGGGGACGCTGGTCAGCAGTACCTGAACATGACCCAGCTTGTGCCCAGGCAGCTGAGAAGGCCAATGGCATCCTGGCCTGGATCAGCACCATTGTGGCAGCAGGACCAGGGCAGTGACTGTCCCCCTGTACTGGGCACAGGTGAGGCTGCACCTCGAATCCTGTGTTCAGTTCTGGGCCCCTCACTACAAGAGAGACATTGAGGTGCTGGAGCAGGTCCAGAGAAGGGCAATGGAGCTGGTGAAGGGTCTGGAGCACAAGTGTGATGAGGAACAGCTGAGGGAGCTGGGGGGTTTAGTCTGGAGAAGAGAGGGCTCAGGGGGGGATGTTATTGCTCTCTACAGCTACCTGAAAGGAGGTTGTAGTGAGGCGTGTGGGGGTCGGTCTCTTCAGAGTAACAAGTGATAGGATGAGAGGAAACAGCCTCAAGTTGTGCCAGGGGAGGGTTAAACTGGATATTTGGGAGAATTCCTTTGCCAAAAGGCTTGTCAAGCTCATGCAGGAGCTGAGGGCTGTGGGTGAGGGTCAGATACCTCTGGCAGGGCAGTGTGGGTGCTAGCATAGTGGGTGTCTGCCACAGGCTGCCTGCTCAGGAAACAGGGTGAGACCTTGTGCAGAACATTGGAAAGAGCGTCATGTTCACAGGCCTGGAACTTCTGGGGGACTTTAACCATCCTGTCACCTGCTGAAAGGGCAACACAGCAGAGCATAAGCAATCCAGGAGATGTCTGGATTTCTGCTTAACAGTGACCAACTTAATGTGAGACAGACAGTTGTTTTACTGTCAAGGTTGTTCAATCACAGGAACACATCTGCCCAGCCAGACTGTGGAGTCTCTGACCTTAGAAATGTTCAAACCATGACAGGACATGACCCTGAGCAACCTGCTCCAGCTAAGCCTGTGCTGAGCAGGGTATTGGATGAGGCATCTCCAGAGTCCCTAACAATCCCAAGGTTTCTGTACTGCATTCTGCCTCTCCTCTGTGGGGAAGAGAGAGACCTCTTCCCCTTTTACCATGATCTCTGCTGCATGTTGGGAGGGGAGACACAGGAACCTAAACAGACAGAGATCATCAGAGTAACTGAACCAGTTTCTCTTCCTCCTGGGAAAAAAAGGCCAATGGTCAGAGAGAGCTCCATGGGGTGCAGGTAGGACAGCCTTCATTTCAGCACTGAAAGCATTCTTCTCCTCTAACTGGGAGAGGCCAAAGAGGCAGCGCCAGGGCTGCCTGCCTCAGTGGTGCTTACCAGTCCTCAGGGAGGAACAGAGCACTCTATAGACAACCCCAGGTTCTTACCCGAACACCATGGTGCCATCCTTCCGGATGCCAAACTGGGCATTCTGCAGACCTCCTGAGTTCCTCACCAGCTTCCCATTACTCACAACATTCCCGAAGCACTCTCCAGTTCCCATGTCAAAGTACCCGCCGTTCTGGGCCACCAGACACCTCCCAAGCCTTGCGGTCTCTTCCACAGTTGCCCTGCGGTGCTCTTGGCAGCCGCCTGTGCCACCCGGCTCCAACACAGAGAAGGTCCTCAGGGGGTTCCTCACAAAAGTGAAGTGGCCATAGACAGCCCTGCGGTCCTCACCCTCCGGGGGGATGTAAGACACAAACGTTCTGGTGGTGGCCACCGGGCCACCTGTGCTGTTGTCGCTGGGCCAAGCTTCGTGTGTTACGTTGCCGTACTTGAGGGGCTGACAGTCTCTGATGTGCCTGTGGCTGTGCTGGGAGCCGTGCGGGGAGGGGAAGTAGGGCTGGAGCACAGGGTCCACCGGGGAAATCCTGCAAGGAGAAGATCCAGTTGTCCCAAGGCTGCCCTGGCCAAGTGCCTCTGCGACCCTAGGTGGTGGGGAAGGCCTCGCGGCCATCCCTGTCCCCAGGAGATGCCGGTATCGCTGTCATCCACCCCAGCACGAGGGAGGCTGTCCTGCTTCGCACCCCCGCAGCCAAGCCCACCTCGGGGCACCCGCTTGGCTGTGCCGGGCCAGAGCCCCAGGAAAGGAGCAGCAGAGCGGGAAGGGACCCTTCACACCGGGACTGCAGAGCTGGCACCGCCCCGGCCACCCGCGCGGACACTCACCCGGCGCTGCGCACCGCCTGCAGCCAGCCCAGCGCCGCCAGCGCCGCGGCCGCCACTGCCCGCCCCACCGAGACCGAAACCGGCACCGGCCTCCGCGGCCCCCCGCGGCCCCCCACAGCACCGGAGGCCGCCATCTTGGAGGGCGCAGGCAGCGCTCCCCCTGCCGGCCGGCGCTGGCGCAGCCCCAGCGCTGGGGCCGCTTCGCGCCGCTGCAGTCGCTCGGCACGGGGAGGGCAGGAGGGAGGGAGCGGGATCCTGACCCTGGGCTCCGCTGTAGTGAGACCTCCCCTGCAGTCCTGATCCAGCTCTGGGGCACAGCACAAGAGGGACATGGAGCAGTTGGAGTGAGTCCAGAGGAGGCCATGGAGATGCTGCAAGGGCTGGAGCAGCTCTGCTCTGGAGCCAGGCTGAGAGAGCTGGGCTTGTTCAGCCTGGACAAGAGAAGGCTCCTTAAGGGGAGACCTTAGAGCAGCTCCAGTGCCTAAAGGGGCTCCAGTTCAATGGCAGTGTTCAAGGCCAGGTTGGATGGGGCTGGGCGCAACCTGGTCTGGTGGAAGGTGTCCCTGCCTGTGGCAGGGGTTGGAGCTGGGTGCACTCTAAGGTTCACTCCAACCCAAACCAGTCCGTCCAGTTCTGTATCACCGGGCTCCTATCGCCGCTCTGTCACCAGTCCCGTCCCACCTCCTCAGAGCGCGCTGCCGCAAGGGGGGGTCCCGCCACCTCTTCCCTGCGCTGGCGCCGCAAGATGGCGGCGGGCTGTGCGGTGTCGGTGCTGGCGGCGTCGGTGCTGGCGGCAGCAGTGCTGGTGCTGGCGGCCTGGCTGTGGCGGCGGCGGCGGGCAGCGGCGGGCGGCGAGGGCCGGGTCTGTGTGGCGGTGCTGGGGGACCTGGGCCGCAGCCCGCGGATGCAGTACCACGCGTTGTCGCTGGCCCGGCACGGCCGGGACGTCACGCTGCTGGGCTACCTCCGTGAGTGAAGGGAGAGGGGGAGCGGGGGCCGAGCGGCCAGGCCTGAGGGGACCCTGCCGCTGCCGTTCGGTAGCGGGGTCACTCTGACGGGTCTCTCCCATCTGGCAGAGAGCAGGCCGCACGGAGACGTGCTGCGGAGCGGGAGGATACGGCTGGTGCCCGTGACAGACCTGTGCGGACTGCGAGGTGAGTGCGGGGCGGCCCCAGGGCTGCGGCGGAGCGAGGGGGACCGGGGCTGGTGTTCGGGAGGGGAAACGGGGTTTAATGGGGGAAAACCAGCAGCCAAGGGGGGTGTTAGGCCTCGTTGCCGGCGGCTTGTGCTGGTCTGCACCTTCTTGTGCGTCTTTATAGAGCACAGTTATTCTAAACCTTTCTGGTTCTGTTACAATGTGCATATTTTTGCCCGGAGAGCTGTTAATATTCTTACAGGTTTTTTTTGTCCTTTCCCAGTTGGTCCCAAGCTTTTCCAGTATGTTGTAAAAGTCGTTGTGCAGGCAGTGCAGTTACTGTACGCAATGCTGAAGATAGATCAGCCATCCTATATCCTTCTCCAGGTATGTTTTAGGGCTCATTTTGATAAATACACAGGGTATTTTTAGCATTCTCAGACACATTCTAATTATTTGAGAGCTACAGCTGGCCTAAGCAATGGTGTAAATCTGTATCAGGTGATATTTTTGGCTCTGAACTTGGATTTTCTTGTTAACATCTCATGTTTGTTCTTTGGTTAGCTGTTGATCTTTTGAACTTCCTTAGCATGGATAGTAGTAAAGAATAAATCTTAACAGCAATATATATGTATTTATTGGAGGGGAATGTTGATCCTGATCCAGCAGTAAAATTCCAAGTGCCTACCAGTCCTTTCAGGAGAAACCAGCAGTTCTATAGTTGGTGAATACAGAATTGTTCATTAAGATCATTTAAAGCTATGTAACCTCAGTCATTTTCATTTTCCTGGTAACTGCTTAGTGTTTGTCACTGGATATCAGTTTTATGCTATTCTGACTTGGTTTATTCCTTAAACAGAACCCTCCAGGCTTACCTGCCATAGTTGTGGCCTGGCTAGCATGTCTCTTCTGGAGAAGCAAACTGATCATTGATTGGCACAACTATGGATACACTGTAATGAGTCTGAGCCACGGAAGAAATCACCCACTGGTACAAATTGCAAAATGGTTTGTACAGTTATTTCTTCTCGTCTTTATAGGTTACATACCTTGCTGAATTTGAAAGGATGAAAAACAGCTGGCAGAATATGGTGATATTCTAATGGCTTTAGTCTGCAAGAGGGGAGATTGAGATGAGATTTTAGGCAGAAGCTTAAGCCTTACTCTGTGAGTTTTAAGGTACCTTCAGTCCAAACCAGTCTGTCAATGTATTAGCAGAGGGCTGTTTTTGTGAAGGGTTTCTGGATTTTGCTATGTTAAACTACTTTCTGTTTCAGAAAGCAGGTTCCATAGAATGCATTTGTCAAGCACATAGTAAGATGATGTGGTGAAGTAGGCAGTTGCTTTTATGTGCATGTGCAAACTTTGATCTTGTTATTATAATGTATTTATATGTACTGTGGGGTGTTTTTATTTACCCTCTAATGTGGCTTTACAGTCCAGCTCATTTTTGAATGTCTGTTTCTTGCTCAATCTAGTTGATTTTATGTAGATAAAGGCTTTAAAGGCTTTTGAGTGTGGTGTTCTTAGGCCTTAAAGGATAAGGAAATGATGGTGGATCCCTTCTCATAAATTGATCCTGCCTCAGTACAAGGTCTGAGTACAGTCAATAATTGGTGATTAAATCGCATGGGGCAGTTGGGTTTCTTTTGGTTCTGCTCGGCTTTGCATCAGCATGTGCCATGCTGGACAGTTGTTTGGCTGATACAATTGCCTGCTTGTGATTTCTAACTATGATTTCATTTTTGTCAGGTATGAAAAGCTTTTTGGACGTTTGTCTGACTATAACTTGTGTGTCACTAATGCAATGAAAGAAGATCTCTGGGTGAATTGCAACATAAAGTAAGTCACACACCTTTAACAAATGAGTATGCAAAATAAAATGAAAGAACATATTCCTGACGATTCTGGGTCCAGAGGAATCATACAAAATCAACTTTCTTAAGCTCATCCATCAGCACAGTTTTGTATGAGGTTGTGGAGTCGGGACATTCAAGTATCTTCATTACTCTTCCTAATTAACACTGCATTGATGAGAAGGTGGTAGGCTGGGGGTTGTGGAGGTTTGCTCCCAAGCTCCTTAGAATCAGAATGAAGCAGACATTACTGCATTTCTTAACACTTAGTCTGCTCTACAAGTATTTGTTTTGCAGTCAGAAGGCTTTAAGATCCAAGTTACTCAGGATCGGTTACAAAGTTGAAAAGTCAGGACTATGATGCCTGCGGTTCTTATGGTTGCATTAGACCCCTTGGATGTGCACAGGAGAAGGGGGGCCTTTGTACAGGAATATGTCCACCTGGGTATATTCCAGGAAACTTCAGGAACACAGAAAGTTGTCAGACTCAAAAATTAATGATTTTGCTGGTTGATTTACTTAATTACCTTCCATGTTACCTTGTTGCAGCCTGTCACTGCACCATATATATGTTGTTATATGGGTTCTTTACTGACCTTGTGAATTTATTCCATTGCAGGGCAGTAACACTCTATGACAAGCCAGCTGCTTATTTTAAGGAAACACCATTAGAACTTCAACATCGTTTGTACATGAAGCTAGCTGAAAACTATGAGCCTTTTAAACCACGGTATGTGTAAGTCAAGCGTGCAAGTTGCAGTAAGGGTAACAGTTATTGCACTGAGTTACCAGAAACACTGTTGCATGGCGTCGGGGTTTCACTGAGCACCAGCAGGCAGAGTGGGCTCTGTGCCCTTAGCCAACAGCTGCTGCTGTGCAAGTTACCTTCATTGTCCTTAGGAGAGGCTAGTGAAATGCTTGAACTGTGATAACACAGTCCTTGACGTGTGAAATAACAGAAGTGTTTGATTTTTGAAGCGGTTGGCAGAAGCGCTGAGGCAGTCTGTAGGAGGATCTCTCGAGGGCGGACTTAGCAGTTGTCTAGTTCCAACTGAGCTGGGGGACAGTGGCTGGCTTCATTAATAGTATCTCTTCACTGACCACAGAGAGTGTTCAGGATCTTGGTCTAATAAGCATTAAACAGTCTCCTCTGGTTCTGTGTAGAATATCTCTTATAGGTTTATAGGGGAGTCACTTTACCAAACTAATGCTTGAAAAAGATATGAAAGCTTTAGTGTGTAGCAGTTTCGGTTTGGAAATGACTGCCACAATGTGAGTTCTGAGTTTGATTGAATAAAATGCACTCTTGGCCTCCATGCTGTACTCTATGTTTGAAGCAGAGCTGGAAAGAGGCTGGCTGTTTTCTCAGCTTGTTGAGGAAAATGCTTTCAGAAGGTGGAGTCGTGCCCATAGCAGGAGTGTCAGGAGGCTCTTGGTAGCAACAGGAAAGAGTAAAATGGTCTCTCTTATGATCAGCTCTCTTTCTCTCTGCAGCTCAGTATTGTAATGACTGTGTTTCTAGGGAAGTTGAGCAGCAAATCTGACAAAGTGTTTGGAAATGCAGGTCAGTTCAGCACAGTGTTGTCTCTGTGTGTGCTGGCTGTTTATGTAGCCCATCCTCAGAAAATTCTGTTTCCTTAGTACAGAGTCTGTCAGCTGGAGTGGTGAGAAATCAGCCTTTACAGAAGTGGATGGAAGCAATGGACACGTGAAGAAGAGCAGAGCACGGCCAGCACTTCTCATCAGCAGCACGAGTTGGACAGGTGTTGAGACAGAGAGGGCTATTTCTAATGTATAGCCACTGTTTAACAAAGAGAAAAGATGGGCTCTTTGTACTTCCTCATACTTGACACGCTGCAGAGGCACATGTCACCAGTGGCAAAATTGTGTTTTTCATTGAATCCTAGAATATTTTGGGTTGGAAGGGACCTTAAAGCTCATCCAGTTCCAACCCCTGCCACAGGCAGGGACACCTTCCACCAGACCAGGTTGCTCCAAACCCCTGTGTCCAACCTGGCCTTGAACACTGCCAGGGATGGGGCAGCCACAGCTTCTCCGGGCACCCTGTGCCAGCGCCTCAGCACCCTCACAGGGAAGAACTTGTGCCTAAGAGCTCATCTCAGTCTCCCCTCTGTCAGGTTAAAGCCATTCCCCCTTGTCCTGTCCCTACAGGCCCTTGTCCAAAGCCTCTCTCCAGGTTTCTTGTTGGCCCCTTTAGGTACTGGAAGATTGTTGTGAGGTCTCCCCTGAGCCTCCTGCTGGCTGTAAGAATTTGAAGACAAGTTGTAAATTATCTATCTCGGTGACTAAAAATTAATTATTTGTAAAGTTGTTTTGCAATGATAGAGGCTCAGCTTCAGGAATGATTAGAAGAGATTTCCTAATTCTTTTAATTTAAGGTATATTATCTTGAATGATGGTGTAAATTAGGTTAAAAAACTAAAACGTTTGCTCCTTTATTTATGATAATATGTGGAAACAAAGCCATCACTAGTAACCGTGGGCAGGGTTGTCTGTACCTCTGATTTAACAGGGCAGTTTCCTCCATGAGTTATCTACCTTTAGAATCTAGAAAATTTTAACTTGATAGCTTTGAGGGTGTGTGGTATTTGGGCTCAGTTGTCTGCCATGTGGCCAATATGGGGAGCAAACAAGCACATGAGATGGTTATAGATTTGTGATTAGATTATATGGTTACAGCAGATTTTTAACAGAAGCATGGTCCATACTTCAGTCACATAGGGGAAGGTGAGGAAAGTTTTGACTGTGGTTAGTTAATGACAGTAATTCATTATAAATGATTGAAATATGAATGTCACTAATAAAGCCTTCTCTTTCAGAGGATGAAGACTTTTCAGTCCTTTTAAAAGCTTTAGAAGGTAGGTGTGAAGGATTTAATCTTGCCTGTTCCAAGGGGAATGGTTGTACTCTGGACAGTTAGGAAGGGGTTTGCTAAAGAACAGTACATTCAAAGGTGTGTTAGATTAATTAGAAGTGGTTTAAGAGCTGTAGCTGAACTAGAGAAGTGCAAGGTCTGGATTCAATTAGAGTAGTTGTCACAGAGAATTGTATTTCTGGCTGGCTTGTGGACTACAGTTTTCTAAGCTATTACATACACTATCCATAGGCATGTGCTCATAGGAAAGCACCTTGTCTTCATAGACTTTGCAGCTGTACTTTTGAACTTGATATATTGAAGCAGCTGATGTGGTGTAGTCAAACAAATGCTTCATAAATAGTGCATGTGAAATGGACCATCATTTATTTCAGTTTTAACACCAACATTTGACATGTTTAACATTCCTGAGTTTGCCCCTGTTTTACTAGGTATATGCTTTTAAAGAAATTACTTGAAGTAGGAAACTAAACAGTTAATACCCTGTGATCATTTTTAAACCAAACTGTATTTGTCAGCTCTAAACAATTTTTATTTATCTTTTCCAGGTTATGAGCAGTACATCAATGAAGGAGTCAAGCTTCCACCTTTAGTATGTGTGATAACAGGTGATAGTTTATTTGCACTACAATTCTTATCAGTGCTAATGCAGAAGACTTCACTGTCACTTCTGCACTGTGCTGACTCTTGTGTTGATGGTGAAGAGACAGGAGGGAGTAGTGATTTACAGTTGGGCTATTACAGCTGAGCAGTCATGGTACACCTTTAAAGAGGAGAAGCTCTCAGCCTCACTTTGTAGCACAGCTATGCATTACTCCACCCTCAAAAGAATATACACTCAGCATTGAGATGCTGCTGCAAAAGAAACATAAAATCTGATGTTTGGAGTGCTAAGCAGAACAGTTATTTAGTGCTGGAAAAACAGGAGCATCAAATGAAATTTTGCCAAAGAATTACATAGAGTGAATGTTCCTTGGTTAACTTTCTCGTTAAGATCAAACTAAAACTTAGTGTGATTTTGAAGTGCCAGTTGTACTGATCAGATTTGTTACTAGTTATTTGGTTATCACATGACAATAGGCAAAATGCAGGCCAAGACTGAGGAAACTGATGGGCTGATGAGGCCATTTATATGAGCTTGAGCAAGCCTGAGTGGGGGTCCTGCAGTTAGGTCACAACAACCCCATGCAATGCTCCAAGCTTGGGGAAGAATGGCTGGAAAGCTCTCATGGAAAATGACCTGGGGATGTTGGTCAGCAGGAGCTGAACACAACCCAGCTTGTGTTCAGGCAGTCAAGAAGGCCAACAGCATCCTGGCCTGGATCAGCACCATATGCACAGTTCACAGTGTTTTCAGTTGTCTTATTAAATATTATACATATTTTTTCCTGTTTTTAAACAGGTAAAGGACCGTTAAAAGACTACTACAATGGACTGATAAACAAGCTGCACTTCAAACATATCCAGATCTGTACACCATGGCTTGAAGCTGAGGATTACCCTCTTCTGCTTGGTAAATAGTGGATTATTAAATAGGCTTGAGAATGTGTGAGAAACTACACAGCACATTTGCAGAGAGCTATCAGAGACTTTGCACAGAAGCTGGTAGGATATAGTAAGTGAATGAAGTTGTTGCTTAGTGATGGGGTATTTGTGGGTTTGACTCGTGCAAGCTAAATTTCTCCAAATAGAGTTCTTCACTGTAATCCCGAGAAGTAGGTGTAGTACCCGAGTTGCTCTTTTAGCCTGTTCTTTGTACTCTGTTTCTTTTAACTGGGCTTGAATACAGTGTGCCCGTGGATGTGGATGTTCCAATTGACTTTCAGGGTCACTTCAGTACAAGAAATCATAAAGTTCTTGGCTGGGCAGCCAAAAGTAGTTGAAATTCTGAATTGACACATCTTTGGAATAGTATTTGCTCAGCATGTTCATTGTATGAGCATAAAGTGTGAGTAAGCTTAATAAAGTAGTAAAATACATATCCAATTTGATCTGCATTCTGCAGTGTTAGAGCCTACCAATTTCTGTGTCTGTAAAACACTGTTACTTGGTACTTTTTAACTAATGTCTATAAAATCACACTGTAACGCCTCTCGTTTGAAACTATTTGAGCTGAAAGAGGTCGCTAGTGAGCCATGCAGTGATCCCTTCTGGACTGTGGTGGTGTTTTCTGGGGCAGTACCTGTTCTTAGCAGGTGAAGAAGCAGAAAGGCTGATTAAGATATCTGAAATGTTAAAATTCCCTGAAATTTAACATGCATTTGCCAGGTGTGTTTCTAAATCCTGACTGATGTTAGTCACAAAATATACTGTGCTTTTTTTCCTTCCCAAATGCTTGAAATGGTGTGGTCTGTTTGGTGCTGAAGGTAGCTCATGTTCAGCTGCCATCACCCACGGAAACAGGATGATTTGCAGTAAACTGGCAGAGTTGCTGTGGGGAGTTCAGCCTCTCCTCTCTTCTGTTTGCTTTGCAGGCTCAGCAGACCTGGGTGTGTGTCTCCATAGATCATCCAGTGGTTTGGATTTACCCATGAAGGTGGTAGATATGTTTGGCTGTTGTTTACCTGTGTGTGCCATACATTTTGAATGGTAAGAGCTTGTTTATGCTGCTACACTGTGAGTGGATGATGCAAAGCAGCATTTATACGAAACGGGAGTTCAGTAACTGTTGCATGTACCAGATGCCATTGCAGTATCACACCATAATCATGTTTTAGTCCATAAATAGCAAGTAAAGGTTGTTTTATTTTTAATTTAAAAATTAACTCAAGTTTCTATAGAGTTGGGAGCATTTAAAGCAACCATTTGCCTTAAATAAATAACTACACTGTAATCCTTTGCTTACATGTAGCTCCTTTAAAAAGAAGCTTCCTTCTGCACAGATGTGTCAGTGTTCTCTGCAGGAAGGAGTGTGTGTGTGTAGTGACTCTTACAATTTATGGCCTTTGGGGAAGCAGGAGGTTTAATAAAGGAAGACAAATTCTCTGTGAGGATCTCATGAACTGGCTTGTGGACAGATTTTTCCTTCTGGGTTAATCTTACAGTAAATTATTGACCTAATTTTTAAAGTTTGTCCAGATGAGTGGCCCAAAGACAGAGTGAGAGGACTTCCATACTGTAATGGTAGATTTAAATATCCTGACATAGAAGGGAGAAACTCTTTAAATGCCGTCTTTGTGCCATGTTCCTCGAATCCTAGAGTGTTTTGGGTTGGAAGGCACCTTAAAGCTCCTCCAGTTCCAACCCCCTGCCATGGCCAGGGACACCTTCCACCAGACCAGGTTGCTCCAAGCCCCATCCAACCTGGCCTTGAACACTGCCAGGGATGGGGCAGCCACAGCTTCACTGGGCACCCAGTGCCTGCGCCTCAGCACCCTCACAGGGAAGAACTTGTGCCTAAGAGCTCATCTCAGTCTCCCCTCTGTCAGGTTAAAGCCATTCCCCCTTGTCCTGTCCCTACAGGCCCTTGTCCAAAGCCCCTCTCCGGCTTTCTTGTAGCCCCTTTAGGCACTGGAGCTGCTCTAAGGTCCCCCCTTAAGGAGCCTTCTCTTGTCCAGGCTGAACAAGCCCAGCTCTCTCAGCCTGGCTCCAGAGCAGAGCTGCTCCAGCCCTTGCAGCATCTCTGTGGCCTCCTCTGGACTTGCTCCAGCAGCTCCATGTCCCTCTTGTGTTGTTGCCCCAGAGCTGGATGCAGGACTTGACCTGCTGCTCCCACTCTGGGGATGCAGATACATGGGGGGTTATGGCCTCAAGCACACATGTTGTCAGGTGTGAAGCTCATATCCAGAAATCCCAGATGATAGAGGTTTTGGGTGGCACTGGGCAAGTTTTACTTGTGTTTGTCCCACTCCCTGCTTTTTTTTTTCTCACGTTTTCTTCTGTGACTTATGTTCACAGTTTACATGAACTTGTGAAACACAATGAAAATGGTCTGATATTCAGGGACTCAGATGAACTTGCAGCACAACTAAAGGTAAAGGCCTGACTGGTTTTTCTTTCCCACTAGCTGTAAGTGCAGAGGTACCACCATATGAGCTGCCCTTCCATATGTGCTGTTACCACTGTGTTTTGCACTCTCTGAAGATACGGCTTTGCCTGGGGAATGATACTGGCCTCACGTCTATTTGAATATGAATCTGAAGCTGGTTTAAATGTTGTCACTGTTATAGGACCAGACATAAGAGTGCTCTCTTCCTTCAGCATTGCAGTTCAGGGTTTGTGTTGGCAAGGCTAGAATGAGCCTAAAACGTGATATGATAGTATTTTAATGTGGTTTTCCTTTTAACTTACAGATGCTTTTCTTGGAATTCCCTGCCCTGGAAGGCAAACTTCACAGCTTCAGGAAAAACCTCCGTGCATGCAAGCAGTTGCGCTGGGATGAGAGCTGGGACCAGACTGTTCTGCCTTTGCTTGGGCAGAATGAGTGACTTTTTGTGGGAAGGAGGGTGTCAAAACAGCTGATACCCTACTGCATCTGCCTGGATCTGCTCAACAGTGAATAAACACTTTGTATTGGCTATAGTTGCAGTTTTTAAGTACTTCATTTTGGAACCAGTGTTTGCGCGCATCTCTTCCTTTACCATTTGGGCTTCTTGCGTGAGTACTTGTGTTGACAGTGCAGCCGAGGCTGTTTGTTGTGTGCTGGCATCAAGTCTTGAGGGAAGACGTGAATCCCATGCTGAAAAACTTGATCCTTGCCATCTGCACTGCCTGCCCTTCCTTATCCCTTGCGATGAATCTTTAGCAAAGTGGGAGGGAGGTTTAGTTGCTCTAGGAACTCGTGTGCAAAATCTGTTACCTGTGCTGTGTAAAAGTCACTTTTTTTGGTGAAGATACTTAAAGAACTATTACCAGATAGACCCTTTGTACAGTAAGCACTCTAGGAGGTGATGTGGGTGCGTTTTCTTCTGGGTGGGAGATGCCCTTTATTAGAATTACTCAGGCTGAGGCTACAGTGGGGATTTTAATTTTTCCAGACAGTTAAGATCACAGAACTATAGAACGTTTGGGTTGGAAGGGACCCTAAAAATCATTAAGGATTCTTGGCTCATCTTGCCTAGACAAGCTCTGGCTATTCTCTTGTATGATTTATTGAGACAGAACCATTTTGTTTTAAAGTTTTCTCTTTTACAGTGTGTACAAGAAGGTGAAAGCACAGCCACTGGTATGTGGCAGCTTTATGGAGCACTTAGAGGAAAAGAGACCTTTCAGTGAATGTTGTCCCTGTACACTGAACAAATGTGCCCATTTACTATGAGAAAGAACAGCAAAAGCTTCCCTTTTTGAACAGGTGACTAGAAAAAGACAAAATAAACCCAAAATATTTTATTAAAGTCCATATAACTTCATAAAAGGGTACTTTACTTCATGAGTGCTACTAAGGAGAAAAATTGACTGCTACAGCTGAACTCAGGACAGACACCTTCCACCAGACCAGGTTGCTCCAAGCCCCTGTGTCCAACCTGGCCTTGAACACTGCCAGGGATGGGGCAGCCACAGCTTCTCTGGGCACCCTGTGCCAGCGCCTCAGCACCCTCACAGGGAAGAACTTCTGCCTAAGAGCTCATCTCAGTCTCCCCTCTGTCAGGTTAAAGCCATTCCCCCTTGTCCTGTCCCTACAGGCCCTTGTCCAAAGCCCATCTCAAAGTTCTTTGTAGCCCCTTTAGATATGGGTTTTCAAGCAAAATCCTCTCCAGTAGTTTGGCCATTCCTCTGTAGATATCAATGTGCACATGGAGATAAATTAAGCACATCCCTAATTAAACAGTAATTTCAAAAGCTTCAGAGAGGTTTCACCCTTCCATAATGCATTTTTTTAGATCCAAGCAAGCAGTCTGTACAGAACTTTGAGCAACTTGAAGAATTCGGTGTTGGGGAGATACAGGAGCTCCTGTGGGGGCTGCTAACACACATTTACTCCAGAAATAGCACCTGTGGGTTCTTCATTCTTGGGAAGAGGTAGCTAAAACCTGTGTGGATTTACTTCTGCACATCCTACTTACTGCTAGCAGTCACGGCCTCCTTCAGCTTGAGGAGCAAGGTGATTCTTGCTCAAGATGGTTCAAGTTTCCCATTGTCCACTTTCTCCATCCTACAGACTGAGGTGAAAATATTTGTTCTTTTGAGTAGCTTTTAAAACAAGGCAAAGAAAAGGAAGTCAAAAGAGGAGAAAGAGCAGCATATTTCATGTTGTGCTTCAGGACCAGTAGCGTCCAGCAAGAAAATGATGAGTGGATTATGGAAAGCTTCAGAGAAGGTGCGGTCAGTTCATCCTCCTCTACATAGGGCAGGGATACAGTGTATGATTCTGGTTTTGATTTCTGGCTAGTTTGAGAGGATGGCTTCCCAATAGCGAGTTGTGAAGTGACAGTTCTTATGTGCCAGGAATGTGAATCAAGTTTATGTTATCACTGCAGAGTAAAGATGCACCTGATTTACAGCACCTGATTTACCTCTTCTTTCAGCTTTTGACACTATCTGCTACATTCACTGTAGGCAGTTTTCATTATTCATTTTTAAGATGGCCCAGACTGCAAGTATGCAGGTACATACAAACAAGTATAAAAAGACACAGAGCATTACAGCTGGTTTTAATATTAAAAATGTATTTATTCCAGTGAAACACTGCTTTTTTCCCTTGTCAGTGTGAGATACTCATCATGTGCTCCTGCAGACATGCTTCCGTTAGAAAGCAAAACACGGTCAGACAAAGAAATCCAGTTCATTTCTGTTGTCTTCTACAGAACCAGAGCACAATATGATCAGGACTGGTTTTCATTTTGCTTAAGGTTCCCAGGTACCTTTCAGGGGCAGCAGTAATTCACTTGCTGGTAATTCACTTTGACAACAGCCCGTGCATGGAGTTGTATCCTCGGTGCCTCTCCTGATGGTGTCTAGAACTTAAGATCCCCTTGTTGCCAGGATGGGATATCTCCTGTTGCTCTGAAAACTGGAATTCTATTTGCCAAGTCTATATAAATAGCTGGAGAATAGTTACATTTGGATGCACATCACAGAGGAAAACATGGTTGCTGTGGGCTGGAATAATCTGCCACCCAATCCCAGCTTTATCTGTAAGGGAAAACACTGGGAATCAGATTTCTGCTTCATAAAATGAAGGGCAAAGACTGCATGTCCAATTCTGTACTAAGATCTCTATCATGCTGTTAAAGTAAGCCACAGGTGATTGCTTACCAGTAACTTTTCTTAAACATGAACAGCAATGCTTCTGCTATGCACTGGGCATGATTTTGTGAGTTAACAATGGGCTGCAGATCAGCTGCACCACTGGGAGACTACAATAGATGGACTTTTGAGGAGTCTGTGAAGGAAAATCCCAAATCGCTCCCTATTGTACTTCCTAGAATCATAGTTAGGGTTGGAAGGGACCTTAAGGATCATCTACTTAATCTCTAGCCGGGCTTTTTTAACCCTCACATAAAGGTTTGAGGCTGTATCTCTCTTATCACTGTGACAGTGCAGCATGTTTTCCTCCTTTAAGCTTAACCCTTTGTTAGTTCCTTCTTGCCACCACACTTCAGATTCATCTCAGGTTGGCACTGACAAACACAAACTGTGATAGATGGGGCAGAGCAAAAAGCTAAGTTCCCATCTGAGCAAATCCATGTGGGAAAGGGACTGCTTTTAGGCAGAGCACTCTTAAATCCAGTTCTAGGATAAAAACCTCACTGTTGGGCAATACCCATCATCAAAACCTGCTCCTGCTCATCTCTGCTTGGGGAAAGAGGCCAAGACTGTTGATGAAAAAGGCACGTACCGAGTTGAGCCTGAAAGAGGTGATAGGTGTCTGGATTCCGGACTGTGGAAGCAATGTAGACCTCAGGAGGTTTTCTGTCTGCTCTGGAAGTGGAGAATTGCTGTAGCAGACCAACAAGGGCTCCAATGATCTCAGGATCATACACCACATCTGTACAAAAAGGAAAACATGACATATTTCTTGAGCATGGAGTAAAAAGCAGAATGGAAGCTACAAAACAAAAATATAAAATATTCACCTTGCCAAAAAGTGTGATTTTTGTATTCAGGATTAAAAATTCCCAAGAAGATTTCTTGGAAAACACCTCCATTTTGTGTGCTAAGTCAAGCTGCCCTCATCTCTAGTATCACTAAAAATCATGAAAAATCAGTGCTCCGTATTGTAAAGGTACTGTCAGATAATCTAATTAAGCACAACAACACAAGCAAAACCCCTGAGCGCTGGTGTTCTGCTACAACTGCCCTTAGCAGAAGCTGGGTTGTTACAAACTGTATTTTAGAGGCTGATTGCAAAGGAGTTGGTTTGAATTGCAGCTGTTTTCATAACAAATCATTTCCCTGAGAGCAGAAATAGTGATGGAAGGTCAGGCTGATGATGAAGGGGCACAAAACATCAGCCTTACCAACCAGCACCATGATCCTGAAATGTGTCAGCCCTGGTGGGGACTGAGGCTCAAGAGGTGGTGCTTACTACACCCAAATGTGGAGGTATGTGCATGTACCACCGACAGACATCTCTGTTACTCTTAGAATCACAGAATCAACCAGGTTGGAAAAGACCTTTAAGATTATCAAGTGCAACAGTTCCCCAGCACTGCCAAGGCCACCACTAAACCATGTCACTGAGGGCCTCATCTACACGGTTTGTGAACGCTTCCAGGGATGGTGACTCCAGCACTGCCCTGGGCAGCCTGTTTCAATGCCTGACCACTCTTTGGGGAAGAAACTGTTCCTAATATCCACTCTAAACCTCCTCTGGCACAGCTTGAGGCTGTTTCTTCCTGCCCTATCACTTGTTACTTGGGAAAAGAGACCAACTCTCACCTCACTACAACCTCCTTTTAGGTAGTTGTAGATAGAAGTTTTGGTGCCACATAGTAAGGGGACATCCTCAGTAACTACTAACAGCAAACAGTAGGTATGTATTGATCACCTCCAGGTTTGAGCTGCCTTCAGGAATCCAGCTTGGGCTCTACAGTACAGATGGCATGAGGTAACACTCAAACCCTGACTATTTTATAAGATGCACATATTTAATGCATTAGGTGACCATTTAATGACAAAAGCAGAATATTTTGTCATATTTCACCTGTATTCTTGGGTAATTTTTGCTTTGCAAAGCCCCAGATGAGGGAGTAAAATCTTCTAGCTACAGCTCAGAAATGTTCCCATTGCTACATTTTGCAGTATTAGGGTTTTTTATATGATTCCTCCAGATTCATATAGAGGGGAGATCAAAAAAAAGGGTTGTGATTTGGCTGTTTGGTGGGTTGGTTGGTTGTTTAATATGTTATCCCCCAGGAGAATGCCAAGATGGCCTGTTAGTATTGATGAGGCTCTGAGCAGTGCTGGATTTATCATCTGTTTCTGGATCTTAAAACATAGAAGGGATAAATAGAACCATAGAATTAATTTACTTTTTAATGTTACATACACAGCTGCTGAACATCTGGAAAGACTAAATGATGAAACGGACTGGGAGAAGATCTGTCACATATCTCCAGACACAGTGACTGAGACAGGGCTGAGCACATCCTGCACACAAACACCTCTGTGCTTCCCCATCTAACCTGTGTGATCACCCACCACGAGCCACAACCAGGGGGAAGGTACCTGCTGCAATGATGACATCAGGTTGAAGAGCCAACAGTTGTTTTTCTGTGACTGAGCCCCACTCTAGTTCTGCAACAATTACTTTTGGGTTTTGTTGATTTGCTCCTTCTGCCTTCTGGCCTCCAGATTCCAGCTGGATGTGCTGGGCAGCTTCAGGCTCCAGGACAAAGCCATTCAAACAGATATTTTGCTTCAGCTGTTGGAGAACACGGTGGTGGTAGTCACTAAATATGTATGTCTTGGGATTGCAGGTTTTACAGATAGCAATTCCAGTGAAGCCGATCCCACTTCCTAATTCCAAGACTGTCCTGAAGGGTAAAGAAGTACTTAGCAGGACTCTAAATGGAGCTGGGAAATTAAACCACCTAGAATCTAAGCTTTGTCTCAGATAACACGGACAGCTGGTGAATATTGAAGAAGCCATGGTAAGGATAAAAATCAATCATTTGAAATACTGCCCCAGTGTGTAGTACAAAGCACTCCCACCATGGGGATGGGACATGTTCTCACCTGGTTTTAGCCTTCTGCAGCATGGGTGGCTTGATCTAACCAAGCTCTTTTCATACTCAGTGCAGAGAAACAGACTCTTGGGTAGCACAGTTCCTTTCCTTGTGAGCTCCATATTTTAAATTAACTTAGATGGATATTTCCTCAAAAGTGCCTGTTCCTCTCACCTGCTTATGAACAAAGCCCAGAGGAGGAGATCAGACGTGTGCACCTGCACATTGACTGTATAAAGGCAGATGGGATAAACCTCACCACACAGTGAGTACAGTAGTTACTCACTAGACACTGCAGTAGCTGAAGTTGAGCAGCCAACTCCACAGAGCAGGTCAGACCACATGGTGTGACAGCTTTGATCTTAAAACCTGTCTTAAAAGTGCTGCAAGGTCCTCTGCCGGATTCAAGTTTGACTCTAACATCTGACTGTCAAGAATAGACCAGAGCAGCAGTTGCCAGCAGCCAGAGGGTGTAGTCACTGTGGTTCTTTTGGAGGTACATTGTTAAGTTACAATTGTGTGGCTCACTCACACTGTGAAACCTCTCTTCCCATCTTTCTGTCCAAGCTTGTGTCAGTACCTGTTCCTGAAGCCAGAGGGATTCTGCAGTGCCCACTCGGCAAGGTGCAGAGCAGCCTCCCATGTGACAAGCCCCGTGGTTCCTTCAGAGATAACTGCCACACTCTCAGAAAGGGTGACACACTCTCCTGTAGGCTGCGGACACACAAGGCAGCCAAGGTGGATCAGCACAGACACGAGCTTTACAGTTTACAACCCATATTAGCACCTGGGAGAAGGGAGGAAGCACTCCAGGGGTTATTGTTAAAGCCGATTATTGCTTACTTCAGAGGATTAAAATGATTTATAACACTGCAGCATTGATTCTTACCAGTAAGTAGTGTTTGTAACAGTGAGTAGATTCTTCTTCATTTAAAATAGCTCCCAGTGCATCATACAGTTCATCTAAGGGCTCAGCTACAGCAGATTCATGCTGTGGGAGACAGAACAGGCTGGGTTTGGGTAGCAAATCGTAGTGAAATAGGAAACATACATTAAGTCATGTTTTAATACACTCTGCCATTATGTTTTATTCTGAATGCTGTGGTTTGTTACTACACAAGGTCAAACCGGCCTCTTTTCAAGGAAAAAGATAACTAAGTTGCAAGAAACACCAGAAGCATTACCTTTTTGATGAGTTCAGTTAGAAAGCATCTTCTGTACCGGGCTGAAAGGGGATATTTCACACACAAAGGGTGGAGAATGGTCTAAAACAAAACCAGCAATTGAAGCCAGTTACCAAGTGATGATTTTATGCCAGGTAGGAAGGGGCTAGGGAAAAAGCAGGGCTCTTTGTGTCACAAAGTGCATTATGATTTAGTCATTAAATAGAAAAAGTGATGCTGAGCCAAGAAAGGAAATTGGATTACTTTTGGTTGGTTTTCTAGTTCCAGCTCTGTGGCAGAATAGGTGGTTTTCCTCTTTTTGGAAAGTAAATAGCAAAACCAAGTGGAAAAAAAGACTGTTTTGGTCTCTTGCTTTTCTTTTTTATCTCTTCCAGAGAGGAGCAGAGGAGGTCACAAAGATTCACTGAGGGGCTGGAGCAGCTCTGCTCTGGAGCCAGGCTGAGAGAGCTGGGCTTGTTCAGTCTGGACAAGAGAAGGCTCCTGAAGGGGAGACCTTAGAGCAGCTCCAGTGCCTAAAGGGGCTACAAGAAACCTGGAGAGGGGCTTTGGGCAAGGGCCTGTAGGGACAGGACAAGGGGGAATGGCTTTAACCTGACAGAGGGGAGACTGAGATGAGCTCTTAGGCAGAAGTTCTTCCCTGTGAGGGTGCTGAGGCGCTGGCACAGGGTGCCCAGAGAAGCTGTGGCTGTCCCATCCCTGGCAGTGTTCAAGGCCAAGTTGGACACAGGGGTTTGGAGCAACCTGGTCTGGTGGAATGTGTCCTTGCCTGTGGCAGGGGTTGGAACTGGATGAGCTTTAAGGTCCCTTCCAACACAAACCAGTCTGGGATTCTGTGATTAAAGACATCTGTGCTTAGGCACAGGGGTCTTAATGTTGACGCTAAGAACAGCTAATAGCAGGAAGGGAAGACACAGTGCTGTTCTGCCGGGCACAAGGAAAAGCCGTGACTCTATCTTGGCAACGATGAGCAAGCCCAGCTGCGGACAGCGAGTGCTCATCTCCCCGAAGATGCACTAGCCGGCCATGGCACCGCCGCGACACGCAGCATCCTGCCTCACCCTGTGCAGAATATCCAGGAGCAGCGAGGAGCCCCGCGAGGTCCGGAGGCCGTGCTCGAGCTCCTAAAACGAGATAAACAAAGGTAATGATGCTCCTCCGTACCCGCGGGCGCCTCCCGCCGAGGGCAGCCGCCCGTGCCCGCTGCTCCGTACCAGCCACGGGAAGGCGCGGAGCTGCCGGGCCGCCAGGAAGCAGCGCTGGAAGCGGAGCCCCAGCTCCGGCCCGGCCATGACGCCTCGGCGGGGCTCGAACCGCCGTTATCCGGTAACGAGCCCGGTGCTCTCCGGGCTGCGCTACCCAGACCCGAGGGCGGCACTGGCTGCCCCTGCGCGCGCCCTGATGACGCCATCTGCGCGCCCTGGGAACGTCATCGCCGTGCGCCTCGGCGAAGGACACGGCGCCCGCCCGCCGCCGAGAGCCGATTCAGGCCACACCGGGAGCGTGATCGGGGCTGGGGCCGGCGGCAGCATGACCGGTTACACTGAGGACGAGAAGCTGCGGCTGCAGCAGCTGCGGGCCCTGCGGCGCCGCTGGCTGCGGGACCAGGAGCTGAGCGAGCGGGAGCCTGTGCTGCCGCCGCAGCGGCTCGGGCCGGTGGCCGCCTTCTGGGAGCGGTTCCTGAGGCCCGGGGGGCTGTGGCGGCAGCAGGTGAGCCGGGAGGGACGGCGGAGGGCGCCGGCAACGCCGGTACCCCCAGGCCGGGCCTGACGCGCGTCCCGCTGCTCGCAGGTGCACAAGGTCTGCCAGACCGGCGGGTTCGTGCTGGTGCGAGTCCTCGTCCCCGCCTGGATCATCCTCTACTACCTGAAGTACCACGGCACGGTGCGTGTGGGCGCGGGGACACGCGTTAACCCCCGTGCGGGGGGGTCATGTGACACGAGGTTTGGCATTGACGTGCTGGTTCAGTGTCTGGTCCGGTGACACTGCGCTCTGTGCCCCCAGGTTTCTCCTTGCTTGGGTGGCACAAATGTATATTTCGGGGGGGGTCTTTCATGGCAGTGAGCGGCTGTGACTGTGCCATCTCCTGTGAGCTGGGAAGCTGTGTCCTACTCATTGCTTTCCTGAAGGAGCAGAGATCCTGGGGATAATGAGGCTGGTGTGGGGAGGGGGTGGCCAACATGCTGCTGGTGCAACAGACCCCTTTTGCTCATACGCTCTAACCTTTCCTGGGAGGTGGAGCCTTGTTACCCTCGGGTATTGCTTTAACTGGTGGCAAGAGCCTGGCTTAACCAGCCCTGAACTCGGTTGTGTTTAGAAGGTCCTTTCCCCCATGCTGGAATTCCTGTCTATGGTCTCTGGGTAACGCTCTTCTTCCTTTCCCCCTTCCCTCTTTTCTCCCGCCTTCCAGAAAAAGCCTCTCGGTACCATTACGTCAAACCCACGGATATTCCCAGTAAGTCTTTAACACTTGTTTTATCTCCCAGCTTTGTAAGCCAGGCGGGGAGGTGGTGACAGGGTGAAATATATCTCTGTGCAGTAGCCATGCGGGGGCAATTTCTCCATGGATGTGCCTGATCCCATGGGCAGGACAGTTGCAGTATGTTAAAGGAGTTTCCATCCAGACCTCAGAGCTGTCCCTGTTTCAGCAGGATATTTGAGTACCTGGCTGACAGCACTGCCCATCCTGGGAGAAAAACACACGTTCTTTGTGGGAATGCAAGTGTTAGTTACAGCACAACAGCGACTTTGTGAAGGATTTGGGTGTTGGAAGCCCCTGTGAAGGTGGGATTAATGCATGGAATGACACCAAAGGGGTTTTGCTTCTCTTGTGGAAGCTAAGCTCCACTGTTTCTGATAGTTGCAACTTTTTTCCTTGACACATTCCTAATTGTGCTTTATCTAAACTCAAACTAAACAGTTCCATCCTTAACAAGCACAGAGCAGCATGCTGAAGGTCAAGCTGTGAGCCTCAGGCTTCAGCATAATTACTCAGCCTAATTGACTTGAGTTAGGTCAGCTTGGTAGGCCAAGGCAGAGCCTGAAGCTGTAACAGACAGCACTTGAGCATCAGATTGGTTTCAGAGGGGTTACATGGATCCTCATGGGCTGCAGGGTGTAGGTTTGGAGGCTCATGTAAAGTTGTGCTCTGCTGAAGGTGGTTGTGGCATCCAGAGGGACCGGGACAGGCTGGAGAGGTGGGACCATGTGAACCTCATGGAGTCCAACCAGGCCAAGTGCAGGGTCCTGCACGTGGGTCATGGCAGTCCCCAGCACAAACACAGGCTGGGCAGAGACTGGATTGAGAGCAGCTCTGAGGGGAAAGACTTGGGGGTGTTGGTCAATGAACACCCCCATGACCTGGCTTCATTGAGCACTTGAGGCCAGTGCTGGGCTGCATCCACAGAGCATGAGCAGCACAAGAGGGAGGGGATTCTCCCCATCTGCTGTGCTCTGGGGAGAGACCCCCCCTGCAGTCCTGATCCAGCTCTGGGGCAACAACACAAGAGGGACATGGAGCTGTTGGAGAGAGTCCAGAGGAGGCCATGGAGATGCTGTGAGGGCTGGAGCAGCTCTGCTCTGGAGCCAGGCTGAGAGAGCTGGGCTTGTTCAGCCTGGACAAGAGAAAGCTCCTTAAGGGGAGACCTCAGAGCAGCTCCAGTGCCTGAAGGGGCTGCAAGAAAGCTGGAGAGGGGCTTTGGACAAGGGCCTGTAGGGACAGGCCAAGGGGGAATGGCTTTAACATGACAGAGGGGAGATTGAGATGAGCTCTTAGGCAGAAGCTCTTCCCTGTGAGGGTGCTGAGGTGCTGGCACAGGGTGCCCAGAGAAGCTGTGGCTGCCCCATCCCTGGCAGTGTTCAAGGCCAGGTTGGACACAGGGGCTTGGAGCAACCTGGTCTGGTGGAAGGTGTCCCTGGCCATGACAGGGAATTGGAACTGGATGAGCTTTAAGGTCCCTGCCAGCCCAACCGCATCTGGGATTCTCAGCAGTACTGTCAATCCAATATACCTTTTTAAACCAAGACAGTCTCGGAACATTTAGCTGCTGTTCTGTAGCTGAATAGCTGGGGTAAAGCCAGGGCAGGTTTTAGATCATGTGGCTGTGGTGTGATAACAGCACCTGGGGAAATGCTGAGTGAATGGGGGTGTTTTGAGCGAGCGGATGGTGTGTGTGTGTGTAAGCTGAAGTGAGGGCCTGTGCTGGGTGCAAGGGATGTTCTTACCAGGCTCTCTACTTCCTTCAGGGGGACAGAATTTTAGAGACCGGAGAAATTATTCCACCGTTGAAAGAAGAACCTGGTGAGCACCACTGATGGCTGAAGGCTGATTCCGTCCTTCAGCGAGCAAGGCGAGAACTGCAGCTGCTCCCTCTCTTCTATAAAGGAGCCTATATTCTGCAACACCTCGGCTTTTCTGTCATTTACTTTCCCCTTAGTCCGCCTGATTCCAGTTGCTACTAGTATGGGAGTTTCTGTTGCCTTTGGTGAGGATTATTGCAAAGTGCTGGTGATTCCTAACCCCCACATCCTCAGATTTTTATCTGACTGACAGGATCTGGCAGCAGGATAACACGGGCCTCATAGTAGCGGGAAGGGTGCTCTGTTCCCTTGGGATTGCCCACGGAGGGGGTCACGCACAGCAGCTGTCCTCTCCCAGTCCTTCTCCACCAACCAGTTGTAATGGAGCCTTCCAGTGAAGGCTTCCACCTACATCATCACACTTCTCTGTTGAGAGGGGGGAGCAGAAGTGGTGCTGCTGCCAAAAATCCTTCCCTCTTTGCCCTTTAACACTTTCTCCTTTGTCTTCAGCCCTGAGTTGAGTCTTCCCACCCTCACTGGCCCCACATTCCTGCAGAACTTCCTTCTGGGGAAGACTGGCTTCCGTGACCCTTATGGATCCCTCCTAACATGAGATCAAAGTATTTTAGTGGCTACTTTGGGGATAGAAATGGTTCAACCAGCAAGCCAATGGGTTAACCTGAGGTCCAGAACCTCATGGAACCATGTGTGAGCAGTGTTTGTGAGGTCAAAGTGCTAGGTAGGAGCCCCCCCACCCCACTGTGCCTGGGTTACGAGCCAGAGCCCTCAGAACCCTTCCAGCCACACACCAGCAGGAGCATGGCCAAGACCAGCATGGAAACTCGTCTGCAGCCCACTGAGATAAGGGGGCCAGTGGAGCTCCCAGCGGGAAATCATACTCAGCCTGCATCCTCCCGAGCCAAGCTGAGCCTCGCTTCCTCCCAGAGCCTCGCTGAGCCGGTGTCCATCTCCTTCCTCAGGTAAAGGCAGCTGATGGCAAGAGGGGACTGACATGGAAGGGTGGGCTCAAGGAGCTGTAGTGTCCTGGGGCAGGGGGAGCTGGAGGGTCAGTGGAGGCTCCTGGGAGTTGGTGCAGGCTGTTGGGGGGTAGCAGTGGGAGTAGGGGAGCAGTGGGGTTAACAGAGAAGTTGTTAACAGGTGACTGAGACCTGCATGTCCTTCCTGTGGCCTTGGGAGTGGCTGCCCCATGGCCGTGGGGGTCTCTGTCCCTACTGGTCCCCCATGGTGTGTTGGCTACCCTCAGCACGGAGTTCCCTGTGGGCGCTACCCCACACTACTGTGGCCTGAAGCGCACCTTCGCCTGCACCAACTTGCTGCTGCTCAGCCTGGTCGAGGATGGAGAGGCTGATGATGCAGAGGAGGATGATGATGCAGACAGGAAGGCTCCCCCCAGCCCCCCTACACACCCACCAAGCTCCATGGATACCACCAAGCCTGCCACCCTGCTGGTGAGTGACTGCAGAGGGTGTCCCACCTCCCTGTGGTCCCCTGACCCCCACTAATGAGACACTGGTTGGGGTGCCTCACATCTCCAAGATGTGTGTGTTTCCTCCCACCCCTCTTCACCCCACTTCTGGAGTGCTTGTGAGGAACTGTGACATCCCCTTGGGGCACCCTGCACCATGAGGATGCCTGATGCCTTCAGGGCTCCCAGATTCCCTCTAGGAAGCCCTGATAGTTCCTCTAGTGGGAGCCCTCTGGAACTACAAGGAATTCATAGCACCCCCAGAGTCCCAGGGACATTTCCCCAAGGTAGCATCCTTAGAGACACCCCTGATCTCACACATCCCTGTAATATGGTACTAAGGTGGCTGTTGTAGGCCACAGGCTCAGTCCCAAGGACTGGTGTGGATCAGGTTGTGGGTCCCCAGGATTGCCTGGGCATTTTGGCACAGATAACCCTCCCCAGGCAGAGGGGATGATGCCTCTCCCTCACCCAAGGGAGGGGGTCAGTGTCCCAACCCCTTCAGCAAAGACAGTTCAGGACACAGAGCATGGCCATGTGCAGTTGCAGCAGGAGCATTCCTCACCATCGCCTTGCCCATCCCACTGAAGAAGACGGCACGTGGTGCTCAGCGAGGAGGTGAAGACACCACCCCGGTGACAACATGCAGAACCCTTGCAATCCCTGTGCCTCTCCACAAATACAGCATGGCTCTTCCCTGGGGTCTTGGCCTCAGTTACACACCTCAAATTCTTCGAGTCTTGTTTTCCCCTTGTGCTACATGGGGTGATGTGTTTATCTCCCCAAGGAAACCAAAACTCTCCTGGGGTTGTACAGTATTGTTCCCTTCCGTGTCCTCTGCGTGACACACACCTTACACACAGGAACATGCAGGAGTATATGGTAACTTCTGCATAACTTCCTTCTTAGGTCTCTTCTAGCTAAAACAGATCACTCTGATCAGTGATAGATACACATATATATATATAATACCTAGTCAAGAGTCAAAAAGACTCCAAACAGCCAAAGGAGATGGTGGATGACCTTCTCCCTCAGAGGTGGTGCACCTGGGCCATGACTTTCTGTCCAGCCTTTGGGAGAGCTGCTGGGAGCTCTTTGTTCCTCAGGCTGCAAATGAGAATGTTGAGGGCAGGTATCAGGGAAGAGCCACTGGCCAGTCCTGAGCTAGGGTAAGGGGGGAAGTGCCCATGACAAGCTTGGTATCAGGGGGGTAAGGACCTGATGCACTTTGAGGAGGAGCTGCTGGTTCCAGCACTGGCTGCAGGAACTTTGCAGAGAAGCCTCCCTATGTGTCCTCTGGTCTTTGTCAGCACTGGGCATCCCATCCTTCATTCTGGGTGAGCTGCTTCTGCTCCCGCTTGGCTTCCAGTTCCTCCCACCCCACACAGTATCCCTGGTAAAGTCCTTTAATGGAGGAAGAGATGGTGAGGATACAGAGCCTGTGTTTGTCCTGACATACAGGGGAAGCTGTGAGGATCCATGTGGCATTTGCTTGTTGGATCTTGACTATGGGGCTGGAGGTGCTGCAGCCTGGGGCACAGGGGGAACTGGCTGATGCTCTTGCAGAGCTGCTCTATCAGCTTCGAAAAGCCACAGTGACCAGGAGAGCCTTTGTGACTGGAGGGAAGCAAGTTACACTGTTGTCAAGAGGCTTGGGGTGACACAGACAGCGACAGGGCAAACACAGCTTTACTTCAGTCCCCTGGAAAACCATGGAGTGAGTCCTTCCAGAAGGCACAGCAGGTGGAGGAGGAGATGGGGAACTGTGCCTAAAAACCGTGATGGCTTTAGTGATAATGTGATGAGGTTTGGTCAAGGCAGAGCAGGGGATGAGCCTGACTTGCCTCCCACGAGGCTTTCAGTGCTACTCAGACTTCGCTTACCGGAATGCACTTCCCTGAATTATTGATGCTCTGCTGCATTGGTGAACGTTTCTCTTTATAATCAATGACACAAATAGGAAGTTAACCTGGAGTAAGTGGAACCCTGATCCCAAATGAAGTTGTGATGGTACAATTTACATGCCTCAGTTTATACACCTAAAATTCAGTGTTGTGAACTGCAGTTCATGTGACTTCCCAACAGCTGGAATTCAACCACTGCTTGAATTCACTGTGTGCCTGGGTGAAGTTAGGTTTATCCATTTATTCTCCAGAGACATGCTGATAAGTAATTCCAGCCAGGAATTCCCCTGGCACACCAGAAGAGCTGATGGCAGCAGCAGGTTGTTTCAGACCATGTAGGTACAATATTGAACCTCCCACTGAGCATGCAGTGACTCTTTCACTCCCTGCTACCCAATGATGCTTCTTACATCTCCATTAATAATCATATGCATAACAAAAAGGACTTAATTCAGTTGCCCACACATATGAAGAGACATTTTAGGTGCTTTGAGGATCTTTGTCTCCAAGTGCTGCTCCTTAAGGATGAAGATGTCTCGTGTGGTGGGCTTGCATGGACATCTTGGACACCCCAGGGTACCACACGTGGCACCGGTGCCAATGTGCAGGCACCAAATGGTGTCTAAGTGTGTCGCAAGCTTGGTGGTTAAGATGATGAAAGGTCTTGGACATCATTGTGGAAATGCACCCATCCATCCACACAGCTCCAGCACACCTGCCTGGAGCTTCTCACGGGCACAGGCTGGGAGAGCACCGAGCCTTGGGATCTCTTCAACCCAGAAGGCAGTGGGGGATGGCTCTTCCTCTGATCCACCCTTAAGAACAAGGGTCCCCATGTTGTCTTTATAGATGACTGATGGGTCTCACAATGTGTGGCTATAACAACTCCCTGCACAGAAAGCCTGACAACCGTTTATTTCCCATCTCCGTGAGCCAGCCAGGCCTGGCTGGCCAACATCTGGGGTTGTGCTTGTATTCACTTGTAACAGAGGAAGGGGAGCACCTGTGCACTCTGAGCTCAGCGGTGCTGCACCAACTGCTTCACTTCTCAGTAGGGTGGGAGTGTTTGAAGGTGCTGCTTGAACAGGGGAGTCTGGCAAGGGGTGGGTTGGGATACCATATAGAATCAGAGATTGGTTTGTGTTGGAAGGGGCCTTAAAGCTCATCCAGTTCCAACCCCCTGCCACAGCCAGGGACACCTTCCACCAGACCAGGTTGCTCCAAGCCCCATCCAACCTGGCCTTGAACACTGCCAGGGATGGGGCAGCCACAGCTTCTCTGGGCACCCTGTGCCAGCGCCTCAGCACCCTCACAGGGAAGAACTTCTGCCTAAGAGCTCATCTCAGTCTCCCCTCTGTCAGTTAAAGCCATTCCCCCTTGTCCTGTCCCTACAGGCCCTTGTCCAAAGCCTCTCTCCAGGTTTCTTGTAGCCTCTTTAGGCACTGGAGCTGCTCTCAGGTCTCCCCTTAAGGAGCCTTCTCTTGTCCAGGCTGAAGAAGCCCAGCTCTCTCAGCCTGGCTCCAGAGCAGAGCTGCTCCAGCCCTCACAGCATCTCCATGGCCTCCTCTGGACTCTCTGCAACAGCTCCACATCCCACTTGTGCTGTTCCCCCAGAGCTGGATCAAGACTGCAGGGGGGTCTCCCCAGAGCACAGCAGAGGGGGACAATCCCCTCCCTCTCGTGCTGCTCACGCTCTGGGGATGCAGCCCAGCACATGGGGGGGGTCTGGGCTCAAGCGCTCACTGAACCGGGTCACGGGAGCTGCTCACACCCGTGAGCTCGAAGCGGGGGCTGTGATCCGCAGCCCACGGACGCGCAGCAGCAGCAGCGGCACCGCGGGCTGTGTTCGTGGGGCAGAACCTTGAGTGCCGCCCAGGCCCCGCTCTGCTCTCCCCGCTGGCCCGGCTGCCGTTCCCGAGCACAGCTGCACAGCGCCCGAGGGCTGAGGCAGCTTCGTGCCAGCGCCAGTGCGCTCCAAGTGCTGCCAGCTCATTACCGTAATGAGCCGGGTGTGCCGGGCAGGGCCGCGCAGCCCGGGGCTCTGCTCCCTGCACCGGGGCCGCCCCACCCCGGCCCATCCATCTCCTCACACGGGTGCTTCCCCCGCCGGGGCTCGGGGGGTTGCCGTCGCCTTGGAAGATGCCCGTTGTGCCCACCCGTACCCGCGCTCCTCCCCCACCATAGCGCCGGGCAGCTGTGGGCCTCGGCTCGGGCCTGCGCACCGGGGAAGCACCGCCCTCGGCACCGACCCCGGCCCGGTGACACTCCCCGCCGCCGCAAAGCACGCTGGGAGCTGTAGTTCTTCGGCCGCGCCGGGGCCCCAGTCCCAGCCGCTTCTTGCCATCCCCCCCGCTCCCACCGGGAGTGGGTCGCTCAGCCCCGCTCCCCCGGTTCCGGTTCGCCCCCGGCCCGCCCCGCTCGCCCCCCGCCTCCCGCTTCTCCCGCGCGACGCCCCTCGGGGCTTGTAGTCCCCCTACGCTATTCACGACGGCCTCTGCGCCGCTTTCACGCCGTAGCGCCCGGAGGCCGGGATGGGGCGATACGCCACGGCGGCGGCGTAAGGGCGGGCTCTGGGACTCCGGGCAGGCCGGGCCGGCGGCGGAGCGGGAGGAAGGCGGCGGCGGAGCCGCCGGGCGGGAGCGGGTGGAAGTTGCTCTGCCCGGGGCAAAGTGTGGGGCCGGGGGAGGGACGGGAGCAGCAGCGCGGCTCCTCCATCCCCAGGTAAGCGGCGGCGGGGGGGGCAGGAGAGCGGGGGTGGTGGGAACGGGCCGCCCGGGGCCTCCCACTGCAGTCCCGCGGGCCGCGACTCCCGCCCGCGCCGCCGGCTGGGTGCTCTGCCGGTCGGACTGTCCGGGTGGGCCCCGGCACCCCCGGTCCGCCCCGCACTACCTGTTGCCGGTGGGCCCAAGGCCGGGGGGGCGGCGGGGGCTGGGTCTGGAGGCTGGTGTCGGGGGTTTTGGTGCTGGGGCAAGCCGGAGAGCCGGCAGCGCCGCCCCGGGGCTCTGCGGCTGCTTGGCTGCCCTGTCCGCGGGGAGCTCTTCGTACCGCCGCCCGGCCGGGTTTAATGCATTTGCGAGCCGCGCAGCAGCCGTGCGGGGCCGGGGAGGTTCGCGGGTCCCTGCGCTGCAGCCCTGAGCCTGCCTGCGCCGGGGTCGGCACAGCCAGAGCGAGCCTCCGGGTCTCCTCCGGGCAGCGGAGCCTCGCCTATGGCAGCGAACTGGCTCGGTGCTGCTGCGGGCCAGGTCCGCGGCCAGAGCAGAGACCCTGTCTTTCAGGTCTGCATTCTAACCTCCAGCGTAGAAACCTGCCCGCTGCGGGCTCAGCGGGGTTCTGTGCACAGTTTCGGGAGCGTTGGGGAGTTTGCCCTTCAGAACCGGTTGGCTGGCTCTGATGCTTGGCTCCCTGAACCATCCTACGGCTGTTTGAGCCCTGGTGCCTCATCAAGACCCCTGGATTTTACTGCATGTCAGCCTCTAGATCCTGGATGCAGAGGTCTGTAACAGTGGTTGGAAAGGCTCTGTACACTGACCAGCCTCTCCATTTTCTGAGCAGCAATCCTCTCCCCCTCCTGCGCCTGCTGCTGGGGTACATCCAAGAAACAGGAGACAGGCATTGTGGGGTGATCATCTGGTGAACTGCTGGGGAAGATGGAATAATGTGCACGTTGTATTTGAAATGTCATACTGTTTCCTCCAAGTGTTTTTCCAGATTGGAATCTCAACTACAGTGCTCCACTGGCCTTCAGGCTGGGATGCGGATGGGTGGGTTTTCATGGTTGGACAGAAGGTTATCTGAGAAGTGCTTACTGCACATGGCCAGGGGCACTTGAGCAGGGATGGTGGTGTGCTGCTGTGGGTCAGTCAGGAGGTAACAGAGACCAGAAGATGTGTTTGGAGGGAATTGAGATGGAGATGAGCAATACAGGTCACAGCTGGTGGAGACAGGCTGCAGATCCCAGGCTTAGCCCCTGTTGATCTGAACACCAGGACCTTGCCGTACTTTGCATGTTGTCAGAGGGACTTGTGTTTCAGGGCTGTGCAAGCTGCCACCTTCCCTAACCTGGAGCAGACCTATGGTGGGAGGGTGGCTGAATGACAAACCAGCCTCCTGCAACACTGCTGGTCGCTTTTACAAGGCCGTTTCTTGAGCCCCAGTGCCAAACAGACTGGCTGATGCCCCTGAGTGAACCAGAGCAGGACTGAGCTCAGCCTGAGGAATGGGCTGCGGTGGCATAATGTGTCAGAGAGGCATGATTCAAATTGCTGTGATTTTATGTACGTGGGGATAGTAACTCGTTTAAAGTTGCATCAGCTCCTGTTTGTGTCCAGGGCTTTAGCAGTTGGAGGCGGAAGGCAAGACCCAACAGTGCTCCCTTCTCCGCGTGGGGTTGGAGGGCTGGAGAGGCCTTTGAAGCTGTGATGTGACTTGCTGTGTTTGCTGAGCCATGTTGCATTGGCAGGAAAGGAAGCAGCCTCCTCAAGCCTGATGACTTGGTGCATAAGGGAACCTGAGGCGTGGGCCAGGCTTAATGTTTTCTAAGTTGAAATAAATATTGAAAACCAACCCAAAACTGCTAAAGTTGCATGTAAAAAAGATTGGGCATCCTGCCCAGGCTCGGGGCTGTCTGGTAGTGGCAGGAAGACTGGGTGACCCTGTGGAGGGGCCTGATGCCCTCATGCGATGCAGTGACACCTCCACCATTCTCCTGGGTTCTCCACCCATTATCTGTGCTTTGAATCCCAGAGCTTTGCAGAGGGAAATGAAGATGATATTTTATTTGGAATTCATAAGAATCATAGACTGGTTGGCTCAGAAGGGACCTTAAAGCCCATCCAGCCCAGCTCTCTCAGCCTGTCTCCAGAGCAGAGCTGCTCCAGTCCTCCCAGCATCCCCATGGCCTCCTGTGGTGAAGCAGGGGGAGGCTGGAGTGAAGGGCTCTGGCTGCAGGGCACGAGGAGGGACCTGGGCAGGCTGTGTCCTGCTGCTCTCTCCTAGCACGCAGTGCTGGGAGGAACCTTGTGAAGGGCTGATTTGCTGGAACGTGGGGCTCTGAGAAAGGTCATGTTTGGTGCAGGCTGGGGAAGGCGGCTTGTGGGGGTGGCACAGGTGAGTCAGTGGCTTCCTCCTCATTTTCCATCATAATCCCACCTCCGGAGTGCAGCGTGCTGCCTGCCTGCTCCCCGCAGCCTCCTGCATCTGCCTGCCGGTGCCTCAGCCTTGCTGGCAGCTGTTGGGCCCTTCCCAGGCCATCGGCGCAGAGCAGGGCAGGGAGGAGCAGCCTCCTAACGAATTCCTGCTATTTGGAATGCTGATGCTTGCCTTGTAGTTAGCAATGGCAGCTGAGGCAGGCCAAGGGAGGCAGAGGGGCTGTTGCCTGCAAACGAGACACATTTAACTCTTGCCTTCACAGTTCCTTCCCCCTGCATTAGCAGCTTTCAGGTTGGCTGATACAAAATGCGAATGCTATTCCCAACATTACCTTGTGTTCAGTGGCTTAAAAGATGAGGAGGGGTTTTGTGTGCTGTTTCCTGTTGCTGCTGCCCTGGTGCCTGGGCAGAGGGAGAAGGGGGAGCACTGGAAAGGAAATCGGATCCAAAGCAATGTGCCACCAGCAGAAAGAGCAATTGTTTTCCTGCATTTACATTGCAGAGTGTCGTCCTGCTCAGGCAGCCCCTGTATGACAGCCAAGATAATACATTTATATGGCTGTAATTAGTGGGATGTGGAGTTTGCTGGATGTCTCGGGGGCAGCATGCTTTTCACTCCAACTCCAGCAAATAGATCAGGGAGGATTGGAAAGCCGCCGTGGGTTGCTTGAATTGGCCCTTTGGGTTTCTGGAGGTTGAATACATAACTGCTGATATTTCCTATTGTGCAGTACCCTGCCTAGTTGAAAAGAAAATAACTTGAGGGAACATGGGGCTATTTTTGCCAGCTTGAGATGATCAAGTTTGATTTGTAAAAACTGAAGGCAGGTCTTTAGGCTTGTATATTAAAAGCAGTATTAGAACTATCTCCATTCCTCTACATACGCATGCTTCTGCCCTGTGCCAGTGGTGTAAACTCTAATGTGTTCATCAAGCAAGAAATGGCTTTTCTGTTCCTGTAGTGCAGCCCCTTCTGTAGCCAGCAAGGGCATGAACTGAATGCTGGGGGCTTGAGTAGCATCACAGAAGGGTGGTGAGTGCACAGTGTCTGGAGGCCAGGCTGGTGTCTCAGCCCAGCTTGGGATTGGAGCCCTTATGAAAGCTCTAGGTATATCAGTTCACCTTTGCTTTGGTGGAATGGAGACCAAGACCTTACCAAAAGCTATCATTCCCCTTTGGCCATATCATCCAGCTGCATTTCTGGTGTCGCACTTCCTATGGCACCAAAGCTTCTCCTTTGGCTCCTTGTTCCCAAGTGATTTGGGTTTAGCAAAGACTGAGGAGATCACAGGCAGCTTTCCAGCTTGTGTTGTGTTCTTCTGACAGCAGAAGGTCCTTCTGTAACAAACGGGTTTGCAGAGAAGCCAACTCTCTGGCAGCCTGGCTGGGTAACAAGTTCCCTCTCCTGTGTTAGTGCTGGTCGGTGGAAGTGGGAACAGGGTGCAAGGGTCCCTGTGTGCTGGGCTGTGTCCTCCCCCTGCAGCAGCTCTGCTCTCCAGAGAGGCATCTGCACTGATGTGCTCAAGGTCTTGCTCTCCAGCTCATCTGTGTCCATCTCCTGCCCACACCATTCGTGTCAGCAGGCAGAGCTGGGGCAGTCCTTGGAATTGCAGCACAGTGACAGGCTTTATGTTAAGCTGCTGGGTGTTAAGCAGTTTCTCTTCGTAGCCCATGTGTATGCGAACACATCCCCTACAGGAGCAGTGATGTGGTGTTATGCAGGCTCATGTAGGCATTTGTGGGTTCTCCATCCTCTGGTGTTTGTCTCACTCCCTCTGTAGCTCTCAGCAGCCTTTCCAAGAGTGCCTTGGAGATGCTGTAGGCTTGGAGGTCCTGATGGAGCCAGTGCTGTGCAGACCCTTGAGCTGGACATATCAGGATGGTTCTTTAGAACCTTAATCAGCCCCTGATTTACTTTTTACTGGTCCCTGTGTGGTGTCTCTTGCCTGCATCATGGCCTTCTCCATTGATCTGAAGGGGGCCTACAAGGATGCCAGAGAGAGAAAAGCTTTCTAAGGGACTGTAGCAATAGGACAATGGGTGATGGGTTCAAACTGAAACCGGGAAAGTTCAGGTTCTAAGGCAGAAGTTCTTCCTTGTGAGGGTGCTGAGGCGCTGGCACAGGGTGCCCAGAGAAGCTGTGGCTGCCCCATCCCTGGCAGTGTTCAAGGCCAGGTTGGCTGGGGCTTGGTGCAACCTGGTCTGGTGGAAGGTGTCCCTGCCTGTGGACTGGATGAGCTTTAAGGTCCCTTCCAGCCCAAACCAGTTTGATTCTGTGATTCTCAATTTGCTGGTTTGATTCCATTAGCAGCACGTGTCCAGGTGCTCACCATAGGTTGTCTTTTCCTCACTGCCTGGAGGCCTCAGTGGTGCAGAGCATGGAAAGAGAAGAGCTCTTTGTGAATTCACCATAGCTTACCCCAGGGACACCATTCTGCATCTGACCAAGTGGCTGTGGGAGAGAGGGTGAGGGGTGTCAGGCAGAACCAGATCTGTTGCTCCTGCATGCTTCTGCCATGCTCCCAAAGAGGCTCAGTGATTCTACTGTTCTGGCTGAATCCTTATTTGCTTTTTCTTGCTCCCTCACCAGTCTAAAACAGAGAAAATGAGACTGTGCTGGTGAGCCAGAGGGTTATCGACAAGGGTTCTTGTTGCCTCCATCTGATAAAAACCTGTTCCAAAGGAGACAGCACTTTCAGAAAGTATGAATTTTGTTAAAACACCTTGTTTCAGAAGCAGAGAATATGAAAGGGGAAGGTGAAATGTCTTGGGGGAGTGAGGTTTACAGAGGCAAGTATTCAAGCATTGTGCTTTTCAGGGGTGGAATGGGCACGTTTGGCATCATCAGATGAATTTGTACTTTGGAATTGCCAATGGATGTAACTGTTAATGATGTCCAGGCCATGTGGAGTAATGAACATCTCTTTCTGTGTTTAATCATTCAGGCAGTGTGCCCCTCCAGTCATTCCTGCGTTCACATCCGTATCCCTTTGGAGATCCTGTCCTGCTGCTGTCCAGAATCCTCCTTGTTGAGATACTGCAGTGCTCCAGAGGTGTTGTGCTACCTGGGATGACTACAGCTCTACCAGGATGCTAAGCAGGGAGTAAGGCCAGTGGTGGGAACAGAACTAAAAAGTCAACACCAAAGGTTCTGAAACCACGAGTAGAGGATCGGAGTTCACCCATAAGGAGACAGGATCCTATCTCCCAGCAGGACCAAGCTCCAGCCCGGGATGCTGCGGGAGGCACAGACACTTCGGAGCGCTGCATTCAATTGGATGCTGAGCGAATGACTGAAGATGCGAGGTTGGTTGTGTGTGCTGGTGTGATGCTGAGAAGCTGGGGGTCTGAGCAGCCATTTATTCTTACGAGGCTCTTTCCTCTCTGTCCCCCAGCCTGGTGCAGCAGCCGCTCCTCCTAGCAGGATCATTGTGCTAGAGACCATCTAGCATGTTTCTCCACCCTCACCGCTCTGCCGGTGCCAACAGCAGCCGCTCCATTCCAGGGACACCAGGCTGACTTCACACCAGCTGGGCATTGGACCTGCAGAGCAGAAACCCTGCTGGGTGAGAGGCTTTTCTGGCTCTGTGCTGGGCTGGGAGGGGCTGAAAAGAGACCTTTTTTCCTCTGGTCTGTAAGCACTGTTACCTTGCTTCTTGTCTCGCACACGTTGTTCTTGTCTGTCTTCCTTGTGTTGAATCCTTTGTGTGTTCACCTCTCCTTGCTGTGTGTGAAGGCCATGCGCTCATATTTGTGGGGATACTGGTGTCCCCTGGTTTTCTCATGGCTAAAAACAAACTGTAAGAGTGGAAGAGAAAATGTGGGGTCCTCCAGGACCTCACAGCCCTAAGATGTGGAAACCGCATGACTGCCTCAGTGGGTGTTTGAGGCAGTGCAAAGGCAGGGAAATTGGTTAATCTAAGAACCTCTGCCTTGCTTTGCAGTCACCACTGTGCTGTGGCAGTTCCCAGCCCAGGACTGGGACATGGAGATGACTTTGTTGTACCTTACATGATTGGGCTGCTTTGAGCTGGTGATGCAGACCCTGCTGTGCAGAGACAAGATGAGGTGGTGGGAAGCCAGACTGAGCTTGTACCTTCAGGTTACGCTTGTGTGTCCACTGAAGGAGAACCTCTGATTGTGGTGTCCATGCATTCAAATGAGCCAGGCTTATGTGGCCTTTTCCAGGCCAGGGTTTTGGATTAATGGAACGAGCACCACTTTACTGTGTGTTGGCTGATCTGGTCTGCTTATGGGCTAGCTGAGTCTTGATGTGACTTTGGTGTCCAGCTGCTGCAAAAGGTGTGCAGGAATCTCTTTGGTTCAGTGTCAGAGAAGCCAGGCCATGAGTGGTGACTGTCACCAGGCAAGGGTCGGCTGAGATCTGTGCCATGGCTGGTTCTCAACTGTGGGAGGGGTGAAGTAACATTCCTGGTCTTGGATCATTTTGGATGCAGCCTTGGAGTGTCTCCTGAATGCTACTGCAGGTGTGCAAAGCCTTTGCTCTGTTGCCTGACCTTGCTGTGCAAGGTGCTTTAGCAAGCAGAGCCTGCTGGAGGGAAGGTTGGGGTCTGTAGCATCCCATGAGGCTGAGGCAGCACAACATGTCTTGCAAGGCATTTGAGAGGGACTCTTGTGATGTGATCTCTCATCTGCTTGTTTAGGTTAACTGGGGTTCAGGGTGCTGCCTGCAGCTCTTGGTTAAGAGGCCAGCTCTGCCATGGTGGACAGCGGGTAGGGCTGGCTTTGCTGTAGCAAAGGCAGCTTCTTACTCAAGGCATCTGTATTATACTTCAGCATTCTCATCTTAAAGTACAGCATTTTCCTCATGTGATCGTTACATTTGTTTGAATAAGTGCTCTCATGGGCAAATATTGCTTAAGGCGTTGTGTAATTGAACACATCCTACAGTTCCAGCTGTAGTGGTGTAGCTGAAGAGGAGCTGCTTGTGGCGGAGGCAGTGAGCCAGTGGAGCTGCTCTGGTGAGGGAAGGGGGGAGTATCATAGTGTCAGGCACTGTCACATTCAGATCACTTCAGTTGTATCAGGTGTTAACACCAGCTAGGGGAGGCCATGGAGATGCTGCAAGGGCTGGAGCAGCTCTGTCCTGGAACCACGCTGAGAGAGCTGGGCTTGTTCAGCCTGGACAAGAGAAGGCTCCTTAAGGGGAGACCTTAGAGCAGCTCCAGTGCCTAAAGGGGCTACAAGAAACCTGGAGAGGGGCTTTGGACAAGGGCCTGTAGGGACAGGCCAAGGGGGAATGGCTTTAACCTGACAAGAGGGGAGATTGAGATGAGCTCTTAGGCAGAAGTTCTTCCCTGTGAGGGTGCTGAGGCGCTGGCACAGGGTGCCCAGAGAAGCTGTGGCTGCCCCATCCCTGGCAGTGTTCAAGGCCAGGTTGGATGGGGCTTGGAGCAACCTGGTCTGGTGGAAGGTGTCCCTGCCCATGGCAGGGGTTTAGGACTGGATGAGTCTTAAGATGCCTTCTAACCCAAAACAGTCTGTGCATCTATGAATTCCAATTATAGTATCATCTCCTGACAGAAATAATGAACATCAGTGTGCACAAGCATTCATGTGTTTTTCAGGGTTGCCCAGGACAGTTACAGGGGTGTTTTGGAGGTGGAGAGGGGTAAGCGGTAATGTGATGCTTCTCCATTAGTTTACTGTGCTGAGCTGTGCTAAAAGGGGAACTGTCATCTTGCCCACCCTGGGTTTTGCTCTACCTGTCCCACTTCCTGTGTGCTCTCCCGGATCCCTGTGCTCTCAGGGAACGTGGCAGCCTCTTGTGCACTTCTCAGTAGTTCTTCTGCTTTTATGTCCTGGTTGGTTGTGATGAAAAAGCCAAAAGCCACTGTCGTCTGTCAGGCTCATCCTACCTTTGTGCTTGCCTGAGGCACAGCCAGAGACATGGTGGTTTAGATCTAGGCCATCTGGTTGGAAATTGGGACGTGGTGCTTGATTAAAGCCAGGAAAGGCCAAATTGCATAAAATTGGCAGAAGGAGACACCCAGGTACTGCCGCCCTTGTGTGAAGAGCCTGTGTGACTCTGGGCAGGACAATGCAGTGAAGACTGGGAGGTGTCTATAGGAAGGGATGCATCTGGATGTGGTTTGGACGTGGTTTATTGCCTGTATAATCTGTGTTAGAATTAAAGCTGTGGCTGGAGTGTGTGGGGACAGTGTGCTCAGGGACATCTCTCCCTCTTGCCATCTCTGAGACTTTGCTTTCTAAGTCTGTACTCTGGGTTTTCACTGGCTGCAACTCTGCCTCTTGCTGCAACTTTGTTCCCCTCCCTTCTGCAGTGGCCAGCTCTTCATCTTCTTATCTGTCAGCTTAGCATGATCTGAAGATAAAATCCCTGGTGTCCTTTTGGGTCTGACCTCGTGTTTGTGCTATGCCTGGGCATCTATGGCCCTCTTTAGTTCACCTTGCTGGGTGATTGGGAGGAACTTGATGGGTCATCAAGTCCAGTTTCCTACTGCTGAAGACAGTCATCTTGTGCAGGTCAGGAACTAACTCTGTGCTTTATTTCCCCAGTACTTCTGGAGCAGCTGGTCCAAGGATCTGCTCTTTGAGAGGTTAGAAACCCTCCTCTGACTTCCAGTATCCCATTTTCCTGGGCTGGTTTATTGTACCTGTGCCATTGCAGAGTGTCATCTTGCAGATGAGAGATGACTTGCAATTTTCCTGGTTCTCTGTAACCTTTATGTCCTGCAGCAGTTGTGGCTCCTGATGCAGATTTGTTCTGAGAAGCATGTTGGAAGCCACTTTGTTTTCCCATTGCTTCTTGTGGGGAGTTTGGTTTTGCTGGGACCCTTTATTTCTATGTCGTACTTTTGAGTGTCTTACATGCAGGTGGAGTTCTGAGCTGCGCAGTTATGCGTGGTAGAGTACAAAAGATCCTTTTCTGTGCTACTGCTGCTTTTTTAAAGTTTGTCCTTGCTACTTGTGCCATCTTGCTCCTTCAGGAGGGAGAGATGTTGTCAGAAATGGCTGAATCAAGGTGAACCTGATAAAGAAGTGTGTTGAAGAGCCAGTGCCTGGCTCTTACTCGTGGCTCTTATTCATGTTTATCTCTAGCTGTGAATGTGCAATAACAACAGTTCTGTTCTGCACAGGCTGGCACAGCCTCAGACAGGAAGATCTGCTGTTTACCAATCAACACTCTGCTGTAAGTGAGAAAGGGGGGAAAGAAATGTTTTATTGCTGCTGGGTAACCCAGAGTGTAGTTAAACCTTTCTGGGGGAAAAAAAGAAAGAGGAAACTAAGAGCACATGTGTTACTCAAGATGCATTTTTCCTGGCAAGAGTCCCATGTGTGTGTTCTTCCAGCAAAGCATCCCTGCTTCTGCTCCTTTCCATTCATTCTATAGCATATTGGTAGCAGGCAAGTAAAAGCTTCCTGGTTTTATAACAAACTGCTCACAGCAGGCAGTATGTCGAGGGGATTTTTCAGCCTAGTGTATTTTCTAGCTGGGGCAGGCTGTGGACTGAGTTGGATGACAGAGCTCTGCTACAGGGATTCTAAATACAGGGAAGAAAAGATCTGGAAATCAGATCTGCTGGTAAAGCTTCCCCACATTGGGTGCTGTGGCTTGGCTTGTTTTGTTTCTTGCCCTTGCCTTTCTTTCTGTGGCATTACCATGATGTTGCTAATGAGACAAACCTTGCCAGCCCACACAGGCTTTTGTTAACACTGTACTCAAAGGCAGCCACAATTAGCTGGTAAACCAGAAGATACAAGAATCTTGTTGCACTTTGTTGCAGCAATGTTAATTGGCTTAGTAGAGTGCTTGTGTTTTAGAGGTTTGGTTGGGTTTTGTTGGTTTTTTTTTTCAGACCCTTCTTCAGCACTGCCTTTGTTGCCATTTACATGCTTATTCAGAAAAGGACCTTCCTGCTCTTCAGTTGTCAATGGAGATGGTGTTTGAAGTTAACCCTTATTTTGAAGAAACCTTCTTGTCTACTGCTTCTCTCTCTTTTTCTCCTTGTAGCTTGTAACTAAGATGTTGATGGCCCTTTCAAATCTCTATAATCCCCTCTTTCAAAGTGACTATGCTAGATTTGCAGTAGCTCACTGGATAATCTGTCACTGGTCTGCAGTGTCCTGTGCAAGGGAGAAGAGGAAACTTTTCAGACTTTGATGGCAGTTGCTCTGTGGCTAAGCTGGCTCTACAGTAAATCTACTTTTCCTGTCAATCTTTCACTTCAGGTTTTGGGCACATTTTCTTCTGCCTGCGTACTTATGAAGAGTCAGTGCTGGGCATTGACTGCATTTCAGCCCAACTCAGCTGCTGTGTATGAGCTTCTTCTGTGTTAAAGTTGGGCCAGAACCAGTTTCAAGGCAGCTGAAGGAAGGTAAAGATCCTCAAGCTTGCCTTTGCATGTTGCTGTCTGTGGCTGGAAAGCTGTGCTGCTCTTCTGGACTTCGTTAAAGCATAGCATGAAGTGTGAGGTCCTGTTTGGTGCTGGTCTAGGCCTCAGGTTAAATTATCCTCTTACCTCATGGATAGCTCATCTGGAAATCCAGGCAGCTCATTTCATCTGCTGATACCTCTGCAAGCAGTGCACCAAGCTTGTTTCTCACCTGTTTTGGAAAATAGATCATTTGCAGCTTCCCGTTCCCCAGGTTTCCTCTAAGGCCGTAACATCTGACTGTCCTCTCTGCTCTCAGCCCCGCTGCCCCATAACAAATGTTTGGGTGGGCAAGTTTTACCCTTCTCTCCATGTTCCCTATCCTCCCAGCACTGCCTATCATCTGAGTGCCTTGTGAACCTGGAGACTTCCTGACCCTGGGAGGTGAGGCACACTTTCCCGGTGGCAAGACTATGCCCTGAGGCACACAGGAAGCATGAGGGCTAAAATAGCCTCTCACATCCCAGCTGAGTGTTCCGACACTGGCCCATCCTTCCTGTTATACCTATGCCTCAGTCTGTCCTTGGACACCTTCCCTTCCCTCTCTGCCAGAAGCTTTGCAAAGGAACTGGAACTGGCTGACTCCTTAATATCCTGCCAGACTGCAGCACTCAGGCTGCCTTATAGTGCTGTCTTGGCAGGTGAAGGCAGGGAGAAAGCAGCAGAACTTTGTTTCTTGTCACCAAGACACCAGCTTTGTGCAAAACACAGAGCATTCCCATCTGCTTGGCTGCTTTGTGCAGGGGTCCTGCGGGTGATTATGGGAGCTCTTGCTGCACCAGAGCCATAGAGCTCTTGTTGGGTCAGTGTTTAACATCTTGAATTGCATCTGCCTGAGGTGGATGTCTTGTTGCTTGACTGCTTTTCTCCCCCCTGCCTTGTGGAAAAAGAGAGATTATTCATCCTGGGGTTGCTTCTGTTACCAGGGGCATTGCAGACTGGTGAATCTGAGTTGTGCACCGCTTGGTAATTGCTGGTACCTGGTTTGGCACATCCTCAGGTTGGGCCGCCCTGCTTTGTATAGCTGGGAGCTGGCTGTATGTCATTTTCTGTGCACACAAATGCTTGAGCTTCTTTTCCTTGCTTGGTTGGCATGACACACCTCCCGGACTCCACTAAGCAATCCTTCTTTAGTTATCCCATACCATATAAGCCTCCTCTGGGGCTTTATAACCTTTGTATGCTGACATGTCTCATGCTGTGCACTTTGCCCATCTTTGTACACTGCTCCCTGCTTATCCTGGACCGTATTTTCACACCTGTCCCTCAGTGGTAGGTAGGGAGCTCTGCTGTGCATGGTGGTAAGATTGGTAGAGGGCCAAGGGTCTTCATGTTGTATGAAGTGGTCTCCTCCAGCTTGATGCCCCAGGTCAGCTGTGCTCATCTGCCTCAGTGAACTACTTTGTGTTTAAGGATGTGTGAGTCACAATCTGCAGTCCGTAGGGCTGTGTATGGGGATGGGACATTCAAAGCTCTTCGAGAACCCTTATTTCTCCCTTAAGGCAGCAGGTTGCATGTAAGTGAGCGTACAGAGCTCCTCCTTTGCTGTTGCTGGTGATACTGGGTCCCAGCCCATCTCAGCCAGCCCCCAGGCAGGGGAGTTCACACAGCAGAGGGAGGAGAAGGTACTTGCAGCTTCCTTCTGTGTGGCTTCTTCTGGGCACAGCTTTGAGGGATGCTTTTCCCCCAGGTACATGATGTGCCTTTTCCTGGGCCAGCTGCTGGCCCACCACCTCGAACAAGAGCTGTCTATGGTGTGGGGTGGCTGTTTGTTCATTCCTGGATCTTCCCTGGAGCAAGGGAGTAGCTCAGAGGTGAGCTTATTTAAAGGTTGGGGTAGTGGAGGAATTAATGACTTGACAAAGTCTTGTCCTCGAGTCTGGGAGGCTGAAAACCTCCCAGAGGCAGGGACCTGTCTCCTCTTCCTGCTGCATGCCAAAAGGAAGAGCTTGGGGCTGATTTTAGGAGGATCCTCAGAAAAGTTGATCCTGCAACCTCCTAGATAATGCTGAAACACATGAAATAGTTCCTTTTTTTCTGTTTGTTGCTCTCTTCAGAGCCAAAACCCACTTTGAAGTTGGAGGGACGGAAAGGGGGTTGGGCAGACCCCACTTCCCACCCTTCCTGCCTGCTTTGCTTGGGGTGGTGTGATAAAAGAGCTGGGCCCAAAGGGTCAGACTACCGTCTGCTGTTGAGGGTTTATCTGGAAGCATCCAGGCCACTGCTTTGCTGTCTGTGCAGCAGCAGGAGGAACCTCCATGTGGGAGATTTGCCATCCTGGAGTGCCCTGTGCTCAGAGTGCTGGTGAGGCACTTTGAGGAATGGCCTGCATCACAGATCAGGGTAAGCATGTGCACATGGCTTGGGGGTAGGAAGATCAAATCTGAGTTTATTTTAGAAGCAGTATTTTGGGAACAGTTAAAGTGTCAGCTGAAACCTGGTAATTATTGCAGCTGCAAGGGGCAGAAAAACCAAAATCCAAACTCAGCATCTTGCTAAGGTGCTTAACTGTTAATTTCCATGAGTGAGATCCACCCTTCTCAAGACACTTCAATCTGTTCACATTGTTGCTTCCTCTCCGGATTAGATAGGTGGAAGCAGTGCTTTATTAATTAGAAGGAAAATCCTGCTTCCTCCTGCCAAGGAGCTCTTGGCAGTTTGCTCCCCTTCAGCAGCTGAAGCCTCCCCTGTTCTGCTCTGGGCAATATGCCTGTAGGACATTTCCCGGGGCATCTCTCTGCCCAGTGGGAGAAGCTCCTCCAAAGTAAGGGTGAGTGCTTCCAGAAAGGCTTTCTGCTTTGTGGGCTTCTTTAATTGAACCCTTCCCTCACTGTAGTGTAGTTTCCATTCTCACCTTTCCTTTTTGCAGGCTCCTCATTTGCTTAGTGTTGGCCAAAGGCATTCTCTGGTGCAGTGCAGCATGGCGAGCACATACACGCTTTGCATTGAGCTGTAATGCTGCTGCTCTTCCTGTTCCAAACAGGTTTGCCCTCTCCCCTTCTTGGGCCAGCATTACCCCCTAAATATTGTTCACTGGCTGCTCTCACCTGGCGTGAGGGGTCACCCTGAAGAAAAGGATTTACTGCTTTGCCTGGAGAAATCCGATTTCACGCAGCACTCTCAGCCAAGCAGCCCACTTAGACCAGGCAGTCTTGGAGATCACTACTACTTAGCTAGGTTATCCTCCACCTATTTATAGATCCCTTCCTCTCCCCAGCTCCACCCACTGTGGGCTTTTACTGCACTGCTTTAAAGCAGGATTCCCAGGCTCTGCTGTCCCTGTGGAGCATTTGCTTTGAGCTCAGAGACCCTGGTGCAGAGCTGGTGGAGGAGGATGGGCCGAGACCCAAGCAACACATTGGGATCCAGCAGTAATGCGGGCAGGAGGCATGCCTCTCGCTTATTGTGGTGAGCTAAAACTGGTGTTTCCATGTGGAGGAGGAGGCAAAAGCTTCTGCTTTTCCAGCTTGAGGAAGTGGTCTCAGAAGAGCCTGTGGAATTGCTTTATTTGGCAATTTAGCTGTGGAGAGGGGGGGGGAAGCTCTTAACTGAGCATCCTGCCTTCTGTTTCGCTCAGCCTACAGTGAACTCTTCAGGGCTGTGTTTCTACCCATCTTGCCTTTATTTATGTATTTTATCACAGTAGAACCCAAGCCGTGAGGTGAGAGGCAGAGTTTGCTCTTCTAGCAGGTCTCAGAGTTACATCCCCTGTCCCTTTGCTGGAGCGCATACAGTGCTGGTGGTGGAGCAGCCGCAGGTGTGCAGCAACTGATGGCTCCAGCTAGACTCGAGCTGATGGTACTTAGAAGTACTCCTCCCCTCACATCACATGGCTTTCATTTAGCCAGAAATTCAGATTTGTTACAAATGAACTGCTTGAATAGCAGGAAATGAGAGGGGAAGTGCCAGGAATCCTCTTTGGCTGGATCTGCAAAAATCACTGCACTCTTGCTGCTGGGCAGGTAGCGGGAAGCACAGTGTAGGGATGTGTTGGCTGATGCTCAGCAGTTGGGCAGACCAATTAAACTGAGGAAATCAAGATAAGGAATTCTGTGGTCTTGGACTTTTTCTTCCCCAGTTTTATTTTGTTAGTCCAGGCTTTGCAGGTTACGGAGAAGAGACCGTGACAGAGGAGCTGACATTCTCCAGCTAATGGCCTAATGAAAGCACATTCTGATATTAAGCTTGTAGCAAAACTGCACCTGCTCCTTGAGCTGCTGCATTTGGGAGTCTGTTATCTGTCAGGGTCTTTCTTGATCCCTTAGATCAATCCTGGGATTGAAAAACTGTATTTTAGGAGTCTTCATTTCAGCCTTTTTATGGCACAAAGTAGTTTCTTTGCAAGGTCTGTCTGCTGTTCATTCATCTCTCCAAATCCTGGTGGGTAATTGAATAAGCTCAGCTGTGCTGGTTTTTTCTTCTTCCTTGTTTCTTCTTTTTCACTCTGTTAAATGTTCCCTTGATCCGTTCCTCCTGACATGCATCCCGATTGCCGGGCCTTTTTCCATTAAGGAGAGACATGTTTAACTTCTGTGAATACTGGAGGACGCAGAATGTTTCTCTAGTTTAACTGTGAGGATGTTCAAAGAACAAATTCTAAACTGTAGGAAAGAGAGGGAGAAAAGGAGGAGCAGTACCTGTCCCTGTAAGTAGGGGCATGCTCAGATCAGCTAAAAACTGGCTTGAGCTGAAACTATTTCATTGCACTGTGTGAAACAGCCACAGAAAACATGCTGGTGCAGATACCCCGTCTGCCCAGTTTCAATCTTTCTGTGGTGGGGAGTGGGAAGAGAGGGATATTTCATTTCATGTACAAGAAAAATTAAATACCCTGATCACACACAAGCCATCCAGTCATACCTTTTGTAGTGGAGGGTAACAAAAACCTGTGTGCTGGTCAGAGCCCAGAGCTATCACAATAAAATCACCTTTCTGTGTGTGTGGCTCCCCAGGGTGTTGGTTTGGGCTTTAGGTGAGGCTTGCTTGTCCTATTTTCTCCCGCTTTACTGCGGTGGCAAGGGCTTTCTGCTGGGCTTTCCTCCTCTAGTGGGGCTGCTTCCCCTGCCTGGGGGAGTGGAACTGGGGAGAACCTCTTCTAGAGCCCCTGTACTCCCAGTCTTCAGGCAGCAAAAACTGGATTTAGTGAAACAGCCCTTCCCATCCCCCATGATGGGGATCCTGGTCAGAGCATGCATGAATAGGCTTCTAAAACTGGAGGTTGTTGCTTAAATCATACCTTATCTTTCTCTTTTTTTTTCTTTCTTTGTTTTCCCTCTCTCTTCTGTTATTTTTTGTTTGTTTGTTTGTTTTCTTTCAACTCTTGATCAGAACCGACCTCCCTTTCTCCAGTGTGTCAGGATCTTTGCAGCAGCCCATGCCGCAGCGCCTCGCCTATTCCACCTGAACTGCCATGCCACTGGCTTGGACCTAACCTAGGATAAACCTCGGCGTGGCCTGGGTAGGGGGGAACCATGGGGAGCTCTGCCTCATCGCTGGCTGCAGAGACGGAGTCGGACCATGGCTTCAGTAGCACACCCTACCCCGGGCATCCAGCCGTGAGCTGGTATAGGAGTAGTCACAGTGGCCCTGTTTGGGAAAGTGCCCTTATAACACGGCAGCATCAGCATTTACACCACCGGGTGCGAAGGTAAGGAGGAGGGGAAGAAGCCTGCTTACCTGCTTACCTCTCTGCTTGAATCCAGGGTGGTGCATCTGGGAGATGAGTTGCTTTGCATCGTGTTGGATGTGCGGTCCTTTTGTCCAGAGGCTCAGTGCAGCTCCTTGTGAAAGCTAGAGCCAGATTTCCACGTGTGATGCCAAGCTGTGTGATGCAGAGCAGACTGCAGGACTCATCCCAGCATTCCTCACTCACCTGAATTGTGCAGGTGACTGCCTGGGAATGTGATCTCCATTCTTTTAAGGAGTGTACCATTGGCTTCTCTTCTTGCTGACCTGCCAGCTACACTAGGTATCACAGATGGAGGATTGTGACTCCAGGTTGGGGCGTGAAAGTATCAAGAGCTTCTGAACTTGGCAGAAGCTGTTAACATGCAAAAGCAGCAAAATGCTTTTGAATACTAGATCCAGGAGAATGAAACACACCAGAATTACTCTGCAAAAGAGCTTGGTGTTTCCACCCCTCAGTGTCCACCCCCCAATTTCTACCCCTCAGTATCCCTCCTTGAAACACCTCAAATGTGTCTCCAAGTCATTGCCTCTGCCCCTTCCCCATCAGCCACTTGCAGTGAGGAGTTGTTCTTCATGTTGAAGGGCTGGTGTCCTGCATTCAGTCTCTGACAGGTTGAGAGGTATGTTAAAAGCATCTAAAACCCCTCTGCCCGGGGGCTTGGCTACAGGGGCTGCTGTGTTGTGTGCTAATAATATTTGAGCCATTGCCTGGTGCCTGCTCTGTCTAGATTCCAGCCTCGGTGGGTGGTTATACCTGCTTGAGTTTGGAGTTGCTAGGCTTTCAGGAATAGCTGCTTGCTTCTGAATGTCCCTGAGCTGTTGTGGCTTTCCACTGGAGGTGTTTGCTGTGACAGTAATGTAGTATCTGTAGTGTAGTCCCTGTTTTCTTGCATTTCTGCTGCTGTGAGTCCTGGAATGTGCTTCACAGGGTTTGGTGCATGACTCTGGGAGACTGAGGCAAGTGCCATCACACTTTGCTCCTTTGTAGTCTTGTCTTCAGTTTCTTTGTTGAGCTGCTAACAGTGTTAAACCAAGAAGGTATTGCCTTTGGTCTCAGTTGTGGACTTGAGTTCCTAGAAATGCCCAGGAAGCATTTATAAAGGCTGTTTTGTGCAGTTCTCAACATTTATTGCTCTGTGTACCAAGTATTGTGGCTGGCCTGCAGTTCTGGTAGGTGGTCTGTTCTGGGGAGGTTTGTCATTCTGGTTTAGAGTGATCCTGAAAATAGAGCTGGGTCCTTCCTGCAGGATTAGAAGAAGGATGTGGGGGTGTTGGTCAATGAGCAGCTCCCCATGACCTCACTTCAGTGAGTGCTTGAGCCCAGAACCATCCCCAGAGCGTGAGCAGCATGAGAGGGAGGGGATTGTCCCCCTCTGCTGTGCTCTGGGGAGAACCCCCCTGCAGTCCTGACCCAGCTCTGGGGCAACAGCACAAGAGGGATGTGGAGCTGTTGGAGAGAGTCCAGAGAAGGCCACAGAGATGCTGTGAGGGCTGGAGCAGCTCTGCTCTGGAGCCAGGCTGAGAGAGCTGGGCTTGTTCAGCCTGGACAAGAGAAGGCTCCTTAAGGGGAGACCTTAGAGCAGCTCCAGTGCCTAAAGGGGCTCCAAGAAAGCTGGAGAGGGGCTTTGGACAAGGACCTGTAGGGACAGGCCAAGGGGGAATGGCTTTAACCTGACAGAGAGGAGATTGAGATGAGCTCTTAGGCAGAAGCTCTTCCCTGTGAGGGTGCTGAGGCACTGGCACAGGGTGCCCAGAGAAGCTGTGGCTGCCCCATCCCTGGCAGTGTTCAAGGCCAGGTTGGATGGGGCTTGGAGCAACCTGGTCTGGTGGAAGGTGTCCCTGCCTGTGGCAGGGGGTTGGAGCTGGATGAACTTTCAGGTCCCTTCCAACCCAAAGCAGTCTGGGATTCTGTGGTTATTCCTTCTGCACTGCTGGCTTCCCTGTGTTCCTAGCAGAGCTGGGGAAGGTGTCAGCAGCTCACAGATGAATGCCCCAGTTTGCCTCTGCACAGTACCAAGGTTTAGGGACTTCCAGTGCAAAGCTGGCACAGGGCACTGAAGAGGTTGTCTCTCTGAAGCCTCGTGTGTGCCAGCTGAGACTGTTCGTGATTCAGAGTCTGTAGCTTGGAGGAGTTTGAGAAACTAAGTGAAATCTTGACATGTGGAAATAAATTTCCTGAACAACCAGGCTTTGTGGATGTTGGGAGCGGATGTTGGAGCAAGAACAGGAACTGCCAGTCTCGGTGCAGATAACACCAGTGTCCTGTTAGGACAGGAGTGGTTCTTCTGATAATTTTGCATATCCCCTGCTAAAGGGAGAAGAGAACTCATCCCAGCAAAGTGCTGCATGATTCCTGGAGACAGGAAAATCACTGGCCATGATTCAGTGAGCAGTGAATTGCGTGGGAAGAGCTCGCTTTAGGCAGTGATTATGGAAGTGGGTTCAAAAGACCTGCTGAGATCAGCCAGGCTGTCAGGCATCAAAGTACCTGCAGTTCTTATGGCGAGGTGGGTGAGACGAGAGGGTGAAGAAACAGCAGAAGGCTGGCTTTCAGAGAGCAACTGATAAATATATTCCCTTAAAAGAATGAAGTCAGTCAACAGAACAACTCAGGAGAGGCAGCTCCTGCCTGTGAATGGCCTCATCCCTGGATTTCTGTAGCACAAGAAGGAAGTGGAGTACTGAGAAGTCAGTTCAAGGCTAGACAGGAGTTCTGGAATAGACCTGGCTTTTCCTGCTCATTTTCTGTTCCTGCTTGTGGCCGCTTTCAGAGCTGGTAGTGCTTCAGATGCTCTAGAGCAGCACACAGTCGAGCCTGCTCTTACCATCCCCTGTGGGAATGAATGCAGCCCTTCCCTGGCAGCAAAACAGGGAAGCAAGTGCTTCCTAAGTAACTTTGGTGTGTACTTGGTGGGGGACCACAGGAAGGTGTTCCTCAGGGTGAGGTGCTGTTTGGCTTTCAAGGTTTTGGAAGCTGGGAGGAAGCTGCATTGTCTCTTGCTGCCTGGGGTTCTGGTGGTCTAGAATTCTGTCTCATGAAGGTAGGTGGACAGGAGGGAGAAGAGAAAGGGCTTTCATGGGAATAGCAGTAGACTTATCCAGATTTGAAACCCTGGTCTCTTCTGGGCCAGGCTGCAGAATCTCTTTCTCTGTATCAGCTTCCCACTTTTTAAACAGGAGCAGGTCCCTGTCTTCTCCAGTGTGCCAGGAGGACACTTAAGGACTAGAGGCATCAAGTGTCATATACATGTTAGTTACAGGGATCTTACTGCTGAAATGTCTGCTTATGGCAAAGATGTTGTTTAAAAAGACATCCAGGCAAATTTCTGGCTTAGTTACAAGTCCCCTTGGGCTTCTCCTTGCTTGTACACTTAAAGTTGTTTGACCCAGGCTCTTGTTGAATAAGAGTGTCCAGCTGAGCCTGCTGACCATTGTGGCCAAGCTTCCTGATGTGCCAAACCCTTCATGAAGCTGAAAGCAGCAAGATGCCATGCCACAAATCTGGGTGGTAGGACACAGGTCCATTGCTGCAGCTGCTGGAATTGGATGGTTTGAGAGCTGTGGGCTAGGGGTGGCTTCTCCTGCTCCTGGAAGTGGTGGTGGCACCTCTCCAGTGTGCATCCTTCCACAGCTGTTAGGTGTTAGGAGGGAATCTGGGCACTGAACTGTCTCCCAGGTGAGATTCAAGGGAGTGCTTCTGTTTCATAAAGTGGATTCATAAAGAGAGACAGCAGGGTCCTGTTGAGAACTGAGAACTGCTCAAGTTTGCTCTGCTCAGGAGAGGCTTTGTGGGGAAAGCATTGCATGGTCTGTGCAGTTGAACCTCAGTGGCTCTGCCTACCACTCACTTTGGTTGAAGCTCTCAGAGCTCCTTTCTTTTCCAGAGAATATGCATTTTCTGGGGTTTCCCACAGCATTCCACTGAGTCTTTGTATTTTCTATACAAGCCTCTTCAGAATGAAATACCTCTGGGCCTCAATGACTGTGGAGGGAGGAACAAGCTTTATGCTTTAATGCTAAAAATACCTAAATTTCTCTGCTTTTAGAGAGGAGCGAGGAGACCTGCTGCTGTTGTTGGCAGCTGGTGGGAGGGCTCTTGTGTACCCCCTGATCCCCAGAAACACCACAGGAAAGAAACCCAGAGTGAGGCATCGTGACCTTGGTGATTGTGAACTCCATGGCTTAAGCGTGTGAAAAGCAGCCAGTCAGAACTGCTGAGGGGTATCACATGGTCCTGTCTTGGGGGCTCTGAGCCATTTTGAGGCTGGTGGAGATGTTGGTAACAGAACACAAGTGTGCTCATAAATGGCAAGGAGCCATTTGGAGAGGGAATGTGGTTGTATGCATCTCCTTCCCACCCTCCTGTGTGATAGCGCTTTGCTTCCAAGCACAGAATAAGCAGAACTGGTGTCTGGAAGATGTGTTTTTTGCTGGGGAAACCAAGACCCAAGGGTGAAGGGGGATGTCTGAGGGGAAAACTACTGGTAAAGCATTGGGTGACTCTGAAGGGTGTCCCTGCTTCTGCTTTCTGTCATCAGACCTCAGGTTGGGCATCACCCTCAGTGGGTCAGTGTCCATGCCCTGTGTCCCGAAAGAGCTGGGGCTGGGGCAGGCACAGCTCCCTGTTTCTTACCAGCAACCTGCTGGGTTTGGGTATGCTCAGAGAGTTGATTTTGCAGAGTTGATTCTTGAAAGAATCACAGACTGGTTTAGGTTGGAATGGACCTCTGGGCTCCAGCTGATCCAGGTCCCCTTCCAGTGCAAAGAACAGAAACATGTGTGCCTGTGGAAAAGGTGGGGATACCCAAAAACTGCTGACTGTATATCCACAGAGGAGGGATGAAGAGGGAAAAAGAGACAACTCTTCGAAACCACAAGGGTGCCAACATCAGCTCTGATATTCAGGCATTCCTGTTCTTCACACCAGAGCCGAGCTTCTGTTCCCCAGGGGATGCAGTGAGGTGGGCGCATCCCTCTGTGGGTTGTGCTCCCTGTGGAAGTTGCTGTGGCATCAAGTTGAGCTGAGATTTGGTAGAGTAAAATGATGCTGCAAGTTGGTATGGATAGCTGTTTGATGGGAACATCAGGCTTGTAGCTGTTTGCTTGCCAGTTCTCATGGAAGCACACAACAGCTGTAATAGTGTCTTGCTTAAGCCAGAGCAGTGCCAAAGAGCTGGCACTGGGACATGCTTCTTCCTGTGCCTGGGGCTTCCAGTCCTGCCCATCCAATTTCCATGCTTGCTGCTCTGCTCCAAGAGCCTCGTAGTTGTTTAAATTGAGACTATTTATAGCTCTGGAGCTGTGAATAACTTCGAGGATGGTGCAAAGCAGCAGAGGCTGACATTCTCAATAGATACCCACACAAGCTGTCCCTTTGCTCCCCATCTGCCCCCTAACTTTCCCCATTTCCATCCCTGACAAGTGCTGGTAAGTGCCCTCTCTAAAGAGAGGGCAAAATCCAGTGCAGAGAGTCAGTTTGAGCCCATATCCTCCTGATCTTACACAGTAGGATTGGCTAAAACCTGAACAGAAGTGCCTGAACCCCTTGCCTGGAATGTTGCTGGCACAGCATGGAGAGAGGGTGGACCTGTCCCTTCTATAGTGCCAGCCATAAGAAGGGAAAGCAGTGCCTACCTGCTTTTGGGGTGCTCCTAGCTGCTCCCTGTTGCTCCATGGAAGTAGGTTCAGGTCCTTCTCCAAGTGGCCTGTTGGGTAGTTTTGCTTTGGTGCTCTCAGGATACTGCACTGCATGAAGGAGGTTAATTAGCATCCAGCTTTGGCTGGGCATGGATCTGAGGTCCTGTCCTCTTTGTCTCTTTTGGGAAGAGATCCTGGAGATGTGATTTTTCTGGGAAGGGAGCCGGCCTCTTGTACTGCGTGCTGCAGAAACGTGTGGTCAGAGGGCGTGGGGGAGCCCGTTGGTGTTCTGTTTGGGGCAGGCATGCTTCCACATGCAGGTATGGTGGGAGAGGAATTGGTCGGTGGTGAATTTTTTAACTTTTATGTATTTCAAAAGCAGGGAATAGTAAGAGGAGCCAGAGAAGGGTTTATTGTTTTTCACAGCAACCCTTCTGCGTTGTTCCCTGGATGTTTTTTTGGTTGCAGAGGAAGGAGCTTGGTCTAGTGTTTCAAGACAAATCACTTACCCCCTGAGAGGTGTCAGGCTTGTAGCCTGGAGCTGTGAAGTGTTCCCAGTTGTCCGAAAAAAGCTGATGGATGGATGGATTTGATGACAGCAGGAAGCTCAGGAGCCTGGCTGAACTGCTGCAAGGAAGGACGAAATGTATGGAAGGAGTGTGGGGGAGATACTTCATTGGTTTTTTTGGTCAATGAGCAGCTCCCCATGACCTGGCTTCAGCGAGCGCTTGAGCCCAGAACCCCCCCCATGTGCTGGGCTGCATCCCCAGAGCGTGAGCAGCATGAGAGGGAGGGGATTGTCCCCCTCTGCTGTGCTCTGGGGAGACTGCCCTGCAGTCCTGACCTAGCTCTGGGGCAACAGCACAAGAGGGATGTGGAGCTGTTGGAGAATCCAGAGGAGGCCATGGAGATGCTGTGAGGGCTGGAGCAGCTCTGCTCTGGAGCCAAGCTGAGAGAGCTGGGCTTGTTCAGCCTGGACAAGAGAAGGCTCCTTAAGGGGAGACCTTAGAGTAGCTCCAGTACCTAAAGGGGCTCCAAGAAACCTGGAGAGGGGCTTTGGACAAGGGCCTGTAGGGACAGGCCAAGGGGGAATGGCTTTAACCTGACAGAGGGGAGACTGAGATGAGCTCTTAGGCAGAAGTTGTTCCCTGTGAGGGTGCTGAGGCGCTGGCACAGGGTGCCCAGAGAAGCTGTGGCTGCCCCATCCCTGGCAGTGTTCAAGGCCAGGTTGGATGGGGCTTGGAGCAACCTGGTCTGGTGGAAGGTGTCCCTGCCTGTGGCAGGGGGTTGGAACTGGATGAATTTTAAGGTCCCTTCCCACCCAAACCATTCTGGGATTCTGTGGTTCTCCCAGGGTCACGTAAAGAGCTCAGATGGAAGCCACGAGCCCATCCACGTAAGAGTCTGCAGCATCTGTTCAGGCATGTGTTAACCTCACGCTCCTGCTGTCCTGGTCCATGAGAGGGGGTGTGAAGGCAAGAACAGCCTTCTGCTCTCTGCCCATTGGAGGCCAGAGGGCTCCCTTGCTCCCCGAGTTGTTCAGTGACCAGCCTGTTCCATGGGTTCATTCTGGAGCTCATTGTTTTCCTCCAAAGTTACCAGGTACTGGTTGCTGCAAAAGCCATGTGCTGGATTCCTCCAACCAGTAAGGTAATCCAGTTTGGCACTGGTGGCTCTGGGCTTGGGTCTCAGGAATGGAGAGGGGAGGACACCCATAGCTGCAGGCTCCCTTCGTCCACTCCAATCCCTATGGCCAGTGCTTGGATTTGAGCTGAAAGGCTGCCTTGATTCCAGCTCTGCTTCTGGTGCTTGGAGGAGACGGAGGGGAGCATGTGCTGAACAAACCCTCTGCAGGCCTTTGTTCCCTGGTGAAACATCCCTTCCAGCCTTGCAAACAGACAGGCAGTTGTTCAGGAGACACAGGGAAGGTAAGCTGTACTTGGGTGCTGTTTGTGTGCTGTGAGCTGGGGCTGCATCTTTCTGTTCCTGCCCAGGGATCCACAGCCAAGCCACATAGCTGTGTCTTAGTGCTGACAAACTGCTTTGGGCATTTTGAACTGGTTCCCATCCCGTGCTCCTGCCCTTCCCACTCTGTCCAATACTGGCATACCACCAGCATCGCAGCAGCAGCCTGTGCAGGCTGTGTGCATCCTGCAGCATCCCTGCCCACAAGCATCACTGAGTCCCTGCGAGGGGTGGGTGCTGAAGGTCACCGTGAGGAGCTGTGAAGAACTGATCTGAAGAGAAGGAGGCTGCTCCTGTGTTCCAGATGGCATTTCTGAGGCTGCAGCAGGACATTCAAACCAGAAGGGAAGTGGAAGTGAAGTGTGAACACAACCCGCAGCCCTTCTGGATGGTGGCGGGACACTCAGCAGGAGGCTTGGGGCAGTGCACAGGGTAAGTATCAGAGTTTAGGCTGCAGGTGCTTTGGATACTCTGCCAAGTTGGTAGCTTGCTGTGAGCTAGAGGGGCCTGTCCTGCCCTTGCCCGCAGCAGTGCAGAGCTCAGCTTTGACCCACACGTGTGGGTTCAAGCTGTGCTGCTCCCAATGCTCAGAGGAACATGGAGCTGGGCTCCTGCCTTTCAAGTGTGGCAAGTTCACTAGGGCAAACTATAAGGTGCTGTGGGGCTGGTCTTGCCAGCTTTTGATGGGGAGGGGCAGGGTTTCTATGCCTCCTAGCATTCTGTAGCATTCCCCAACTGTAGAGTGAGAAAAGGTGGGCACAAGCAGGATCTTCCTGAAAATCTGATTCTAACCTGCATATCTTGAAGAAGTGACACTGTAAATAGCTAGATGGATAGATGTGTGTGTGGATGGATGTATATTTATTTCCCCCCCTGCCCTGATTCCTTGGGACACAAAGGACAAGGCCCTTTTTATTCAGCACCCTGGTACATGGTGATACATGCCCCATGTAGCACTGGGACTTATGCCACCAGCTGGAGCAATCAGGTTCCTCTTTAACTTTCCCTGCTGATGAGCTGAAGCTTCTTCTGCTGCCTTACCCCACAGCTGCTGTGTCTGTCTGTGGGGAGGGACAAATGTGGAAACATTTGGTGTTTCTCAAATGTGGAAAAGGCTTTTCTGCAGAGCTGCAGGATTACAGCTGTGGCATTAGCTGCGTTGGGCACCCCACTGCTTTACACCTTCCTTGGGGAATCTCCCAGCAAAGCCTGTCACAACAGCCTGTTTTTGTAGAATCCCAGATTGTTTTGGGTTGGAAGGGACCTTAAAGCTCATCCAGTTCCAACCCCCTGCCACAGGCAGGGACACCTTCCACCAGATCAGGCTGCTCCAAGCCCCATCCAACCTGGCCTTGAACACTGCCAGGGATGGGGGAGCCACAGGTTCTCTGGGCACCCTGTGCCAGCACCTCAGCACCCTCACAGGGAAGAACTTCTGCCTAAGAGCTCATCTCAGTCTCCCTCCTGTCAGCCCGTTTTTTCCCATGGGCTATGTTTTACTACAGCAGAGATAGATGCTGTGTGTGTTCTGGCCATGCTGGTATATGCTCTGCAGCCCTGGCTCACTCGGTATATGTGTTGGAACTGCTGCTGGTGGTGACGTGGTGGGGAGGGCACAGCCACTGACAAGACCCATCTGTCTTGTGCAGCATTTGAGCCTGCTGCAGGCAGGTCACGCGTGCTCTTCCTCTCCTCTCTGTCAAGTGCCCACAGGTTGGCAGTGATGTCCTTCAGGTTGTCCTTGAGGGGTGTGTGTGCTGAGGTTACCTAAGAGCAATTTGTGGGGGACTTGAAGAGGATCCAGAGCTTTAAATGAGAGCAGGAGCTGCCCTCCTTGGTAGGAAGCACTGTGTCCTATGCAGGGAGGGATGCTGAGCTGGTAGAGGAGCTGCAGCATGGCCTCATTCATGCAGGATGCTTCTCTGCGGCATGTGGATATGTGAGGGCTAATTGCACGTGCTCAAGCCAGGAGCATCCTCTAGATTCCAGCTGTCAAAGCACTAACTTAAGTATGTGACATCTTTATGAGGCAGTAAACAGGCAGTAAACAGTTCTACAGTCTGAATTAACTGAGTCAGGGCCTCCAGGGTCCTGTATAACTTGTAGGGGCTTCCCTGGTAATTCCCGGCTGCTCCAGGACTTGGCCGGGTGTGTTGCTGGCTCAGTTAAGGTGGCAGTAGCTCTAGAGCATGAGGCATGAACAGAAGGAGCAGACTGGGGTGTTAGGGGGTTCCTGTGGCTCTGCCTGCCCCAGCACAGCCTTGTTCAGAGGGTTTGAGGCTGCTGGAGATCCCATGTTGAAGGAGCCTGTCTTGCTGCCTGCACTGGGTGCTGTGCAGAGCAGGCACAGGTCTGGCTCTGCTCTCCCCGTCCAGGGGTGGTTTGGTTTTGTACATACCAAGGCTGTTCTAGAAGCCCTCAATGTAAGGAAATGGAAATGGCTAGTAGGCTGGAGAGGGGAAGCATTCACAGCCAAACCACAGTGAGATAACATGGTTTATCCCACTGATTATCTTGGTAACTGTTGATAACTGTCCTTGCTAAAGTTCAGACACATGAGAAAGAGAAGTGACCTTTGCAGGTCAGCTGCAGACAAACCCAGTGCTGTTGGCGGGACTCAGCCTGTGCACAGGATCCATCTTCTTCCATTTATTCCATCTGTGGAAGGTGTCCCTGCCCATGGCAGGGGCTTGGAACTAGATCCCTTCCAACCCAAATAATTCAGTGATTCTTCCTTGCAAGAAGGAACTGGACTCAATTGCTGGCTGGAGCACCACAAACAGGTACTTCAGTTTGAGAGCTCACCAGTGCTAGTGTTGGGTTGGTATTTTGGCCTGCTCTGGAGGTACAGGGCATCATTCAGCTCACCTCTGACCTGGCAGGTAGGAATGGTGTTAAACCAGTGCTGGAATGAGAAGGTAGAAGGCAGGGGTGATATCTGGGGTGAGAGTGGTCCTTTTCCTGTCCTCTGGTGCCTCGGTGGCTGCAGTGGGGAAGTCCTGCGAGCAGCCACCAGCCTGTGGATGCCCTGGACTTTCTGTGCCATTCTCTGCCTGCTGTATTTATCAAACCTGACACTTGAGCTGCTGTGGAGATGGATGAGTTTCTATTAACTGTACCCTGCGTGTGCCCCCCTGTGAGGGGAGTCCAGCCATAGCATTGCAGGAGCTGAAGGCTGGAGCACAGCAGCTGGAAATGCAGCATGATTTATTCACTGGAGATGGGAGAAATGGGAGCAGGCAGCTTTGTCGTGGTGTTGTTGCTCCTGATCTGTTTCTCCTCCCTCCCCTTCCTTTCTCTTTCCCCACCACTCTTCCAATTTTATTCTAACAGCATCACAAATTGCAGCATAAATCTCAGCTGAGCAGCAATTTGGATTGGCAGCCACAAGTAAATCCCCTCTTCCAGCCTCCCCACATGAGAAGGGAGGTTGCACTGAGAGTAAGAGGCTATGGGTGAGTCCTGAGTGTGCCTGGTTTACATTCCCATCAGGTTTTCTTGGTTCTTTCCAGTTACAGGATCCAAAACATGTTTATCCTTAGTACCACATCCCTCTAGTCCTGGGAAATGGGATAATTCTTCTCCCACCCCAGAGTCCAGCACTGGCAGGTGGTGTGTTGGAAAGTGATATGGAACAGCCTATAACATGGCATGGGAGGGATGATAGCATGGTTTGCTGTTGTTTGGGTGTGTGACATTTAAAGTTGTTCCCTGTTCTTAAAGATAGTAGAAGATTGTCTTCATCTGGGCAAATGGACTTGTGCTTCCAACCTACCCGGCACATGTAGGTGCTCTTGTTTCCTGATGTGTGTACCCTCTCAGGGCTGTGCTGGGAAGAATGGCAGGAAATAGCCCTGTGTGGTGCATGAAGGGCAAAACCTTTGCTATTTAGTTTGTGTAAGGCTTCTGTCTACACACTCTCACACCAGGACGTGTTTCCCACCACCTGTCCTGTCTCCTTGGATGGATGCTTTGCCTGTGTTTGTAGCCCTGTCCCCACCATGCTTGAGCTTGGCCAACCTTGTGTTGAGACCAGGTATCACCACACTAGAGTAAAAATACCGTCTGTGCCTCTATCTTGGCCTCTTCTTGGCTGTGCATGGAACTTCAAAGACATTTTCCACTTTGGGTTCTTCAAACACTGAGCAAGTGTTGGAAGACACAAGGATGGGTAGGCCTGGAGTCACCAGGACTTGTGTGATGTACAGTGAGAAAACCAAGGTGCACAGGTGAAAGGCATCTGCTGCAGAAGTGCTTTAGAAAAGAGTGAGATTCCAGGAGCTTGGAGTATCTGGGATTTAGCAGAGGAGAATCACTGGGTCAGCAGCTGCTGTGGTGTCTGGGCACTGCAGGGCTCCAACTCCAGGCATGCACGTCGCCCTGCTCTGTTCTCCAGGGAGCACAGGCTCTTTTGAGGTAGACCACAGACCACCACTGACAAAGAATTCCTCAGCTGACTTAAAGAAGGAGAAATGCAGACAAGTTGTAGAGCTTCTCCTTCATCCAACTTGCTTTCCTCTGCAGGGGTTGCTGTTGAGGTGATTGTTCAAACCTGCCTCAGGTGTGGGGAGCTAGTGGGGGAGAATCAAGTGTCCCTTGGTCCCAAGTGTCCACCCTCCTTGCTGTCTCAGCTCCACAGATGAGGGCAGTTTAAAGAGTTCAGTTTCTTGCTCCTCTCCTTGCCTCCTGCACTCTCTGCTGAGAGCAGATGAGTCTTTACTGTAAAATGTACCTGTAGAAGCCAGCCCTATCTGTATTTTCTTTCCTGCCTTCCCACTGCTTTCCCACTTCCCCATGAAGTGTCATTCAGAGCGCTGAATGGCTCTTTGTTCTGTGCCTCCATGCTTAGATCCTTCAAAGAGCAGCCTGTGCTCCGCTTCTCCAGGGCCTGTTTCAAATGGGACCTGGAGAGAGGTGATCAAGACTTACTTGATCACCATGCCTGGGTCTCTGAGCTCCTCCAGTGCTTCTGCAGCTGGGGTGAAGGAGGAATACTCTGCTCCCAAGGGGTTTGTGTAGCTGCTTCATCTCCTGGTTAGATCCTCTTTAACCTCATCTTTGGCTCCAGGTCTGTCCGGAGATTGGACATTCATCTCATTCAGGAGTGCTCTAGAAAGGGACCAAGAGTCCTGATATCCTGGGTTGCTATAAATCTCCTCACTAGCACCAAAGGACCTAGTGCAATGTAGGTGAGAAGCTGGAAACTCATTCCCAGCCCTTGCTCTGATGTTTGCAGGCAGAGGTGAGGTGGTTCTCTGCTCCTTTGTGGCCAGGCACTGGGTGCTCAAAGATCCTGGAAGCTCTCTAAATCAGATGTGTATTTTGTTCTCTTAGGATTCACACACACACACACACGTACACAAACCCTTGAATATCTGTGATCAACCATATGCCTCTGTTTTGAGCTAGAATAAATAAAGTTGGAGATTCCTCCCAGGAGCACCTGGAACTTCAGCACCTGAGGAAAATCATCAGCTAAAGGAGCTGTGTATGTGGTGAGAGCAGGAAGAACCCATAAAGACAGTTTCAGCAGAAGAAGAGGAGTGTCTGAAAGTCTTTCATCTTCCCATTGGCAGTGCTCAGATGTGACTCCAGCTGCTTTCTATTCTGGGATGCAAGCAAGTGCGTGCTCCCACACTTGGTTATTACTGCTCAGACAGCAGGTCTGGACTGACCCAAAGCTTTGGAAATCGTTCTGCTCTTGAGTAAGAATAATTTAGAGGATGGTAAATGAAGGAGCATTGCCAGGACTCAATAAATTCACATTTGGTTTCTGAACTTGTCTTGGACTTAGTGGTCTGTCAGTGCTTTGGTTGCTGCTTAGATAGGAGGTCACATGGAAGTAGAATCCAGGGCTCTCCAAAACTCCTCACAGATATATATGCAGAAGTGAGTACACGTATAAGGTCTTTTCCAGATGCTGATGGTGTTTTTTAGGCAGCAGTGAGAAAGTAATTCCCAGTTCCATCCAGAACCTTTATGGAAAGAGGGAATGTGACAGCCAGGCAGATGTTGCAGGCCAGGGAACACCCAGCCGTATCTGTGCATTCACTGGAGACCACACTGGAATTACATTGCTTCTGAGGGGGCTTTTGTGGTGCTGCCTGTTCTTTCATGGCTAATTCCAACACCTGGTATCCCATATCTTTCTTGTTATGGGTCCCCTACAAGTTACAAGTTTTTATTTCCTGGCTTCCTGGATTGTGAATGCTACATAGCCAACCTGGACTTCAATTATAAGTTCAAGATGCAAATATGAACATCCCACCTGTGCCACATTGCTGGATGGTCCTTAACATTGTGTCTCAGCCCAGAGACCTTTATGCCTGAAGGTTCATCCCATTTTGAGGCTGAAGGCTTGGGACATGACTGCTCTAAAGAGGGCTGTGCTGAGCCCTGCTGCTTGCTGGCAATCCCAGGTGTGAGGGCAAGCAGTGGTGCCTGGCTAGCAGCCATGGTGCTTGCTTGCCACCAGGATCCCAGGTTTACAGGCAGGTACGTTTTTCAGCCTGCTTCTTCCGGGCTGCTGCTCATCTGTCTCTGTGAGTGATACAGATACCACTTGACTGTGGTGCCCTCCCCTCTCTGCTCCAGCATTTAAGTCTCTGTGTCATACACAGCTTTGACAGCAAGGGCCCACCCCGCTACAGGCTTTCACCATTTGTCAGAATAAATTGCTTCTTCCTCCTATTGCATGGAGGAAATGCTGGTTCATTTGCCCTGAGTCTGAGGAGCACCTGAGGCATCTTCTCCCCTCCTTGTTGTTCTTCTTCCCCGAGCCTGCAAGGTAGAGCATGGCAGCAGGCTCCCAAATCCACAGCCCATGCAGCAACAAATTGTGTGCAGTCTGGCATTCATCTGCTTGACCTGATGTAACCTGGGAAGGGGACTGGTGCTGGAGAAGGTACGGATGATGCAGGAGGAGGAAAGGCTGGAGCCATTTCTGAGGTTGGTGGGCTTTGCTGCTCTTCAAAGCCTCTACTTTCCATGCTGGCCCTTGCAGCCAAGGTGAACAAGCAAGCCCTTGGCCCCACTTCATTCAGGTCAGTAGGGCATGGAGGGACATGGCTCCAGGGAGCACCAAGCTTTGCTGCATGTTTATTTCAACACCTGACAGTGAATGTGAGTGCACTTGAAAGTTGTGTGTGGAGTCAAGGACTCAGCAGAAAGAGTGAGTGTGTGCATGTGTGTACAAGCTCTGATATCCAGTTCACCAGGGGCAGTGCCCTGTGCTTCTGTTCTGTGCCTTGAGGGCTGCCTTTGGCATCACTGTTCTTTGGAGGGGTTACAGGTGTGGTTCCTGAAGAAGAAGAGAGGACATGCAGGTTGCCCCTCTGCCTTCTGATCTCCCATCACTGAAGAAGATACTCAAGCATGTCAAGAAGTAGTAGGGCTTCCTATTTTGTGGCACTGGCTCTGGTGGGAACCTGCATCCTCACCATTCCCCTTGCTGCCAGGTAACAGTTGTAGTGTAGCTGCGGTGGCTTGATCACTGTGCCCTGATCTAACCCTAGGCTTGAACTCCAGAGATGTCAGGAGCTGCCAGAGCTCCTCTCTTCCTCTGTCCCTCAGCAATCTCTTTCTCTCTGCACATCAGAGCAAAGCTTGTTGGCTGAGTTATGAAGCATGAGCTGCTTTCCTGAGGCACAGGGCTGCCTTAGCTTTTCATTAAGGCTGGTTAACCATTCTGAAGAGAGCCTGACAGCCACTGGCAATGGACACAAGTGTCCTGTTGCTTCCATCTTGCCGGAAGGCATCAGGTCCTGCTCGTGGTACCTTGAGATGTTGCCTGTGGGAGGGCACTGTCTGGTGTAGGACAACGATGCTGCAGTGCTTGCTTGGTTCTGGAGAAGCTTCCTTATGTGCAGAAAGAGGGACTGTAGGGATAGGACAAGGGGTAACAGGTTTGAACTTAAACAGGGGAAGTTCAGGTTAGAGATGAGGAGGAAGTTCTTAACCATGAGGGTGGTGAGGTACTGGAATGGGTTGCCCAAGTAAGTTGTGAATGCTCCATCCCTGTCAGTGTTCACGGCCAGGTTGGACAGAGCCTTGGGTGACATGGTTTAGTGTGAGGTGTCCCTGCCCATGGCAGGGGTTGGAACTGGATGATCTTAAGGTCCTTTCCAACCCTAACTATTCTATGATTCCAAAAGAGTAACTGACAGCAGCTCTGCCTGGAGCTGGGATGGTGGCCAAGGGAAAGCCCCAGGAGAGGAGGAGGAGGCTCAGGGCTCTACTTCCTTCCTCTGCCAGGCTGCAGTGCTGTCTCAGACCTCAGGAAACACAAATGTTTCTCTCTCCCTCCATTGCAAATGGTACTGAGCTCTTGATTACTGTTGCTTTTTCCTTAATTGCACCTTGGAGCTATGCCTTGATTTATTCTTTCAGGGAGAATTCAGGGGGAAAGATGGATGTTTCTCAAGCAAATAGTGCCGTGCCCTGTGCAGCTGATGATGAGCAGGGCTAGGTGCTGATGAGACAAAAGGAGAGGGGTTTGGCAGGGTCCTTCTGCCACCTTCCCCCTGGTCATGCCTGCGTTGCAATAGCTCTCACCACTCCTCAACCCCTGCAGGGCCATGCGTGGGGCCAGGCCGCCTTCTCCACACTGCATGGTGTCTTCCAACAGCAGTATTCTGCCTTTTGGTCCTCAAAGGCAGCAAATAGCTTTGAATTCCCTTTTCATCCTGGGAAAAAGGGATTTAATTTACACTCTGAAAGTACAGGGTGGTGTTTTGGAGCTGAGCTGGTGGCACTCACTATGAGAATGAGGCGGGGGTGTGGAGTTGCTTACAGAGCATCACCCACGGCTCCTCAATCCTGTCCGTGCTCTCCAGACATGAGACGTCTTAAGAGATGTCCTCTAGTCTATTCCCTCCCACATTTCACGTGAAATCCTGCCACTTTGAGCTCTTCTGGCCATCCCTGCCACTTTTCCCAACCCAAGCATCATAGCTAAGCATGGATAAGCATAGCTAAGCTGTCCCCATCCTGTTGGCATTCCCGTGGCAAATCTACAGATGCTGATTAATAGATGTCCTCCCTAGACTTGGTGAGGAGGGTTGATGGCAGGACCTTGGGGAAGAGCCAGCCCAGGAATTCTGCACTGGAGATGGTTAAGAGGCAATAATAGAGCAGGGAGCACAAAAGAAGACTGTCAGATCTGGGGGAGTGGCACACATCCTTGATGCAGCAAAAAAGGACATCTGTCCTTGGTAGGTAAGCTTTGTGTAGGTCTCAGTGATGTGCTTAAGACAGCAAAGTCTTGCCCTTCTGTTAGGTTAATACTGTTTCCCCTTATCCTGTCCCTACAGGCCCTTGTCAAAAGGGCATGTAGTGATGAAAAAAAGCCTTCACTGGGGGCCTTAGAAGTCTGTGCTCCTGACAGGGGTGACACCTGCGTTGATATGTCCTGGTCACATTAAACTGCTCACCAGTTTGTCCACATCAGCAGGAGCCCTTGTGGCTTCAGGACAGGCTGCCTCGAGAGTGACATTTGGCTTCATATTGGTCCAGGTGTGTTTGTCCTTGGGTTCCTGTGGGAACAGGAGGCCTGTAGATACTTCTGGTACCTCCTTGGCACACCTTGAGATTTGAAAGACATTGCTGCATGGAGGGGTTGTGCTACAGCTTATCCCAGCGGATTTGGTGTCTTGCTGATCTCTGCTCTTTGCATGATTGAATCAATGTCAGTCCTTGCTGTTGCCAGGACCACATTTCCTCTGTAATCTCTTCCACTGCCATGTCCAGAGTATTTTGGCTGAAGGTGGCAGCTGAATGCTGCAGCCAGGTCAGCAGCATCACTCTTCTTCTGCCAGATATGAACCTGCTTGGCCTTTGATCGTGTCCAGTCTTGTTGCCTGGCAGCTCAACCACCCTCCCCTTATCCTGATGCACCTTTTTCTGTTCATGTGTATTATCAACCAGGGAAAGTGTCTACTAGGATTGACCCCTTGTAGGCTCTTGAGACATTTTGTGAGCTGCCTCGAGGCAGGGAAGGATTTATGGGCCAGTCAGGAAATGATTAAATAGGCTTCTGGAGCGCCTGCCTTTCCTTCAAAGTCTGCCTTCCTAACCAGAGGGATCTGTTCAGAGGTTGAAACTTTTTGTTCTTTTCAGCAGAAGCATTAAGGCTTCTCCACATGTGAATAATTGCAGACTCCCTCCTGCTGGGGCTGTTGAAGTGAAACTGTGATGCACATTTGTACTGAATCTGTTATCAACATCAGTGAGCAAGTGGTGGAGCTCAGGCACCTATCGTGTGTGTGCCATGAGGGTGTCATATAACCAGGAACGTCCCTGGCACTGGATCCAAGTCTTGTCTCTGGCTGCTGGAGTGTGTGATCAGCCCTTTTCCTTGATGGCTGATGTTGACCTTTTGTCCTGTCTTCTTGGCATGGAGAGTGAAGCATCCAGGAAGTTTGGTTGGTGCCCACTGGCTGCTGGCTGGGGTCACTGTGAAGCTTGGCTCAGCAGCAGGTTGTTCTAATGAAAACTTCTCAAGAAAATGTCATTTCAAATTCTCTTTTGCTGCTTCCAGAAAACCTTTCCCCTGGAGTTGCTTAAAAGATGAGTTTGAAGAGCCAAAAGCTGAGTTCTGGCAGCTCTCATAATACCTGTGTTTCCAAATAAGATTGGCAAGAACCTTTGTCATGATCATAGAATGGTTTGAGTTGGAGAGGACTTTAAAGCTCATCCAGTTCCAACCCCCTGCCACAGGCAGGGACACCTTCCACCAGACCAGGTTGCTCCAAGCCCCGTCCAACCTGGCCTTGAGCACTGCCAGGAATGGGGCAGCCACAGCTTCTCTGGGCACCCTGTTTGGCTGTGGATCACTTTGGGCTGGGGACCAAGCTGTCTTTCAGTTTTTCAGGGTGAAGGCCTCTGTTTGAATGCTAGGTGTGAAAGTCTTGGGGTTTTGAGCCTTTCTATACAAGCCGTCTTTCAAACAGGTTATCGTTTTATTCAGTAGCAGAAGTGTACTAGAAGTGAACTAGACGATCTTTAAAGTCCCTTCTAAACCAAACCATTATATGATTATCAAACCTGTTTAAGGATCTACATAGTATGGTACTGGCTTGAGTTAATGATGTAGCTTTTCTTCACCTAGTTTAATACTTGGGTGCAATTGGCGCTTGATAGTATTTGCTCTTAATTTCTCCAGATACCCAGAAGACCAGGGGAACTGGGTACAGAAATGGTAAGTGAAGTAGTTGAGTACAGGAATGATGGCAGCAGTAGCACTGTGCTAAATCGATTCCTTAACTGTGATTGCAACTGCACTAATTTCCCAGGATTGTATGCAAGGAGGCAAGACAATGTTATTAATAACAACCACAGTCTGGAACTGGTCTTATTGAGAAACAGTGTAGCTTGAGAGGAGCTGAGGCTGTGCTGGTGGCTATCCCCAGGGCTGGAGCTCCACAGACACCTTCCCAGGCTGTTCTCCCAGTCTGTCTCATGCCGATCCCATGTGCCAGCGTAGCACGTTCGCCATGCCGCCATCCTGAGTTTTGAAGAGGTCAGGTTGCCGTTGGTCATCTCCTCTGGGCCCTACATCCCAATAACCAATAGCAAAGGAGGTGCTACTGGTCCCTCACCAAAAGCTCGTGAATCCAGAGCTTGCAAAACCTCGCACAAAGCTAGTATTGGCCTTTGCTGGCCTCCTTGAAATACTTGGTCTGCCTCTTCCTTTCATAGCCCCAGGGTTTCTTGTTGCCCTAGCAGAGATCTGGTTAACCTTTTCATTAGCAAAGGAGCCTTTAAGAATGGTCTTGCTTCAGCGTGCCTGTGCTGCAGAGTACTCTGCTAGCTAAACTGGTTTTCTTCTGAAAGACAGTATCCTACAACACCGAAGCAATTAATGTATATTAAAGGCTAAGGATGCACGTCCTGTTTTCTTACAAGGCAAGCCTTCCTGATTCTGGTTCTGCTTTGATGGCTTTGCTTCAAGAACGATGAAAGTCTCATGTCTCCAGTCCATCAGTCCAGGAGAATGCTGCCTGTGTGTCCTTTACCTTGGAGGAAAGCTCGTGTGAGGCATGCTCCTTCCAAACGTATGCCACTTTGCATTCTTGCGGCACCATTGGGCCTGCAGCACCATTGGGCCTGCAGCTCCAGTGGCCATGTATCCAGACAGGCAGATCTCATCAAAGACCCTGCTCTTCTCCCTTTTCCTAGGCCAAACCCAGGGATTTAAGCTATGAAGAGGGCTCTCCAAGTAATGATGATCTCAGGAACTTTCTTCCTTGTCAAAGCCAAACTTTGGAGCGTGTTACAGGAGCTTTCACAGTGTTCCTGTCCCAGCTGTGCCTCTGCCCTTCTCCCATTTCCCACCCCACTCTTGACATGTCCTTTAGGTCCTCTTTATGGCCAGCAAAGCATAGAGAAGCATGATCTCTGCCCCACTTGCACCCTTTACAAGTGGTTGTACTTACAGAGCATTGCCTTGGAATGCCTTGCATTTCTTCCCTGTCCTACAGCAAAATGTCCCCTCCTCTCACCCTTAACATCTGGCAAGCCCTGGTTTTGAGGAGGTGAGGACAAAGTAAACTGCAGGGAAAGCTGCAGTTTGAGAGCATGTGCTGTGGTTTTATTGGCTGCCAGGAAAATATACAGCTAACTGAAGTCCGTCCAGCTGTGGGCAGTGTTCTTTCTCTCAGGCTTCTCATTAGCAGAGTTCAGTTTTCCCCTGGGAACTTCTCATTAGAACTCGCAGCCTCTTCTCTCGCTGCCTGGTGGAGCACATCTGAGCTGCTGGAGCTGTGTCCAGTGTGGGAAAAGTAGAAGCTAAACAGAAAATGTGCAAGAGGTTTGATGCAATGGAACCAAGAATCTCGCAGGAGTTCATCATCAGCTTGGGAAATGCTTAGGGTCTCTCTGAGCTTCTTGGCACTTTCTGAGGAGGGTTATGTGGTGTTGATGGGGCTTTAATGGCCCTGTTCACTGTCAGGTGTGCACCCTTGCATGGTCTCCTGCTGCAGAATGAGATTTTTTTTCCTTTCTACTTTCACATCATCCTGTGATGAGTAATTTTCATCTGCTACCGTTGCCTTATTAAGCACAACAAACCTAGTTGTCCTGCTTCAATTCATTCCCAGTTATTATCCATGGAAAATGCTGGTTTCTGCATCAATGCAATTGTCCTGTCCCAGGGAATGGTCAGGGGCTGGGTCAGGTCACCTCCCCGCACTGTGCTGGGACTGGAGGGAGGTGACCTCCAGAAAGAAGGGGTGTCCTGGCCAGGGGAGAGTTTGGGGTGGAAGTGGGACAGGCTGGTCCCTCAGATGTGTTTCCTCCCCCTGTCTAAGCTGTGTTTCTCGGAAGTAGTTGACGGGTGAGGCCCTGGAATGGGTTGCCCAGGGAGGTTGTGAATGCTCCATCCCTGGCAGTGTTCAAAGCCAGGCTGGACAGAGCCTTGGGTGACATGGTTTAGTGTGAGGTGTCCCTGCCCATGCAGGGGCTTGGAACTAGATGATCTTAAGATCCTCTCCAGCCCTAACTATTCTTTGAGTCTATAATTGCCATTAAAGAGAGAGAGCAGATACAAATATATGATAAGTAAGTACTTGTGTGATCTCCTCCGACCTGATCGCCTCAACTAAGAGACTTAATTCCCAACAGACCCATATGTCTTGCAGCAAAATACACTCTGGGAAGTGATAATTCTGTGTTATTGGCTCTGTGGTGTGTTCTCTCCTAAGCAGACTGAGGAGGCTGCACTCGCTGATTGATATATGGGGTGTTTTAGTCCTAAAAATATCTTTCCTGGATGTTGGAAGAATATTGCTGTCCTTCATGGCTTCATCTCCTGTGACAGGGTATAAGGGTGGTGGATTATGTGGCTGAGAACACTGGGGCTGTTCAGTCTGGAGAAAGAGAAGCTGCATGGAGACCTCATAGCAGTATCTGAAGGGGGCTTACAAGGATGGTGGAGAGGGACTTTTCATTAAGGACTGCAGTGATAAGGCAAGGGTAATGGGTTCAAACTAAAACAGGGGAAGTTCAGGTTAGATATAAGGAAGAAGTTCTTCCCTGTGAGGGTGCTGAGGTGCTGGCACAGGGTGCCCAGAGAAGCTGTGGCTGCCCCATCCCTGGCAGTGTTCAAGGCCAGGTTGGATGGGGCTGGGAGCAACCTGGTCTGGTGGAAGGTGTCCCTGCCTGTGGCAGGGGTTGGGACTGGAGGAGCTTTAAGGTCCCTTCCAACCTTAACTATTCTATATGGTTCTATGCAACATCACCCAGAAGACAGAGCCAGGGTCTTAACAGCAGTGTGTGACAGGAGGACGAGCTTAGGATGAAACAGGAGAGGATCAGACTGGCTATCAGGAGAAGCATGTTTGGGCCAAGGACACCAGTTAGTGGGGTTTGCTGCCCAGATAGGTTGTGTAGTCTCCATGCTTGGAGGTTTTCAAGACCAGAGTATATAAACGTGAACAATTTGCTGTGATCTCAGAGATGCAGCTTGAAGGATCTCTGGACTGGAGACCCCTGCAAGGTTCCTTCTGACTTGAGGTCTGTGCTGGTGCAAAGTGAGAGCAGAGGCCAAAGGGGCATGCCCCTTCTGATGCTTTATTTTTGCTTGTGCCCCTGTGAGCCTGGGGGAAGGTCACTGGTGTTGAAGCCTGGTTTTATTTTCTTGTCTCGTTTTGGATGATTGGATGAGTGGGAGAGGCAGGATTTGGAAATACTTATGCAACCTGCCCTGTTTGTATGATGCTCACACTGAGCTGGTGACACTTCTATAGCCTTGGAGGGTTAGGAGTGTGAATCAGAGGCTGTTTTTCTCCACTGATGCCTCTATAGAAATCTGTGAGATGTGGAAAGTCCCTGTTCCAAGTGTTTTTGTGTTGTTGTGCTGCAGCCTTCCCCCAGTCCAGCCTACCAGCCCTTGCCTGGCTCTGCAGGAGTGAGTCAGCTCAGCCAACAGCATCTCCTCGCCCAGGCTTCATGACGTGGAGGCCCCGATCCCAACTGTGCCCTTCTAACAGTTTAACTGCCAGAGCGATGCTGTGTGGTTGCTGACCTCCTGCACCCCCTTCTTGCCCAGGCACTGGTTTCTTCTGCTCCGGCTGGCACTGGAGATGTGGTAGGTCCACATGGGATACGATGCTGAGCGCTCTTAGGTCACAGCGCCAGTGCTGTTGAAAGATAGAGAGCAAACAGCTGGATGGGGAAGAGGGGAAGCGTTTCACAGCTCATAGACAACTGAAGCAGGTTTTTGTTTGGGAGTTTCGATGGTTTTTCTTTTTCCTTTCCAAAGGTCCAGTGCTTTTTCTTGTCTTTGTCAAATGAGGCTTTTGCTACAGTGTGTTCTGTCTCAGAGAGCTCAGGGCTTGTTTGATACTGAATAGAACAATTGATTTTTATTTATGTGTTTATTTACTGCGTGAGTGAACTGAAGCAGGAAGTTTTAAGGCTTTAACTCTTCTGGAGGAGTTTTATTTAGAGAAGCAGCCTGATTCCGTTGCTGTGTGTGATTGGCACAAGTTCCTAGCATCCTGCCATCAGTGTGTGCTCTGCAGTGGAGCCCCAGGATCTCTTGCTCCAGTGCCCAGGTCACCTCAAGCCATTCGCTTTGGCAGTGTTCATCAAGGTGCTTCTGTCCAGGGCTGGTTGCTATCTCTTGCCCTGGAGGTGCAGATCACACCAGCTTGGCTCACCACCAGCTCCCTGCCGGCAGGAAAGACGCAAACTGCAGGTTTTTGGGCACTTCCTGGCCTTGCACCCTGCCCTGTTCCTTCCTGTCTTACCCCACTCTGCTGCGGCTCCAGAAAAGCCCAGATGCCACGCAGAGTGGTGGAGACCCCCTGGCTTGTTCGATGGCTGTGTGGGAGCTAGGGCTCTGTAGCAGCAGAACACAGAGCTCAGCAGAGACTCCTGACTTCATTGCTCCGCATAGCCCTAGGAGGGGTCCTGAGGTGGGTTTGGAAGGTCACCACCTGGTGCCTTCTTAATCCATTCCTTATCTTGTCCTAACAATTCTACCCCTCTTTGGTTAGATGTTCCTGCAAATCAGCAGGAAGCAAAGGGCTGGTGATGTCCCTGCAGTAACTTTCTGTTCCCTTCTAGTAACATCCTTCCCCTGCCACCTCTGCACACTTGGAATTGGTGTCTTGAGAGAAAGAGCCACGTGTCTTCCGGGCAGCTCTGCTGCTAGGTCCTGCCTGCACAGGCTGCCTGCCAGCAGCCCTCTCCATATGCTGTCACCTCGGCAGTGGGCTCCCTGTGGCAGTCCTTAACTGAGCACCAGTGCGGTTCAGCATGCTGAAAGCTGCCTGCTTGGTTAAATACCTTCTATATTACTTTTTAAGTTTTATAATTACATTGTTGTGATTGCCAAGGTAGATGCAGCCCTGCCAATGTGGTGCTGTCTCCTGCCAGCTGATGTACACCACGTCTTACTTGGGTAGAGCTGCTGTGGTGGGAAGCGTGGCCCTGTCTGTGCTGCTGGAGGTGTGGGGCTCTTGGCTGTTTCCATTTCCATTTCCTTGGTGTATGCACCCAAAAAGAGCCTCTACCAGATCCCAGGCTACCAGGAGCCTTCCTTATTCCTGTAAAGTGTCTCCTTCCTGAGCAACAATGTCTCAGTGGGTGATTTTGCCAGGTCTCTGTGTCCTCTCCTACACACGTGCCTGGGAAGGTGGCAGGGGATGTTTATCTCAGTTGGGTTTTGTGGGGCTGGTGAGCATGTGTGTTATCATACAGCAGATGGGGCTGGTGAATAGGTGCTGGAGACAACTGCTGTGTTTCCTCACGCAGGCTCCTTGCCTGCCGGGAAAGGAGCCAGCCAGGCTTTGTAGGGAGGAATACAGGCTGGGGCAGGCTGCAGATGGGTTTCTCCTTCATCCACTTAACTTCTGAGTGGGAGCTGCTGCTGTGATCTGCCATGTGCTGGTGTGGGTTGTATCATGTAAGGGCAGGTTCCAGCCTTGTGCCCTCTGTGGTCTTTGGACCCTTAAACTAAGCCTGGTGTTTCAGGCAGGGACTTGAATTGTCCATCAGTTTTAGATGGGGAGCTGATGGCTCATAGGGTACCAATGAAGATGCATGTCCCATGTCCTCACCCATTTCTGTTCATCTCCCACTAGCTTGCAGGGAAAGCTGCATGGCTGCTGGGCACCAGTATGTGGTGCCTGGGGAGAAGCAGGCAGGGATGTCTCCTGTCAGAGCTTGCCACACTGGTGGCCCTGTTGCTGCAAGGGGAGACACATCAACCCTTCCCACCCTTGAGGGAAGAGCTGATGGCCTGTCTGAGAGGTTTTGGGTTTTCCTGAGAGCTGACAGTGGGGAAAGGCAAGTAGGTGGAAATCCCAGCAGTACACAGGATGTTGTCCATGGAGTGGACAGTGTTGAGAGTCAGCTCCTGTGGCATGTGGGAGAGGAGGGAACCAGGAGAGGGACAGTGCATCCAGGGTTGGTATCAGAACTTGGAGGAGAGCATTATGGTGTCCTGGCTTCCACCGCCTTTGCTGCCTCAAGTTTGAATCTCCTGCCCAGTCAAATGAAGGTGCTGCCTCCCCAAGCCTGCAGCTCATGGCTGGTGCTTCATCAAGCAGGTCTGGTGATGCAGCTCATCATGTGGTACCTCTGTCTTTTAGTTACCCTGGTTTTTCCTTTCTCTCTATTGCTATGGGAAGGGACAAGGGGATTTCTTTCCATGGTTCTGTGGTTGCATGGCCAGAAGCCTTGGCCACCTGGGTAGGTCCCTGCGTGTGCGTGATGTGTGCAAAGGTTGGTGGCTGGAGGCTCCTGATCCACAGTGAACAATGCAGCATCTACATGCAGGGGTGGATTTTTGGGAGCCAGTGTACAGTGTGGGTGACAGTGTGGGACACTGCAGGACAGACATGGCACAGGTTGCTGACAGCCTTTGCTTGCCTTTTGCTGATGCCTGTAGTTTGATGAACCTCAGCCAGTAAAACAAATGGATGTGACAGGATCATGGTGCCCTTCATGGCCCCATTTGCTTCCCTGCCTCTGCTGGAACTGGGTGAACAGCTCCTTCCCTCTCTCTGCTTGAGGAGTGATCTCTCTTCTTTCCAACCTGGGCATGGTGCTGCCAGAGGGAGAGGATGTGCGGCTCCACAGCTGGAGGCCTTCAGGCAGAGAAATCAATGTTTATATTTCTCTTAGCTGGGAAAGATTCCTGAAATAACTCCAGTAAAGAAATACCTTGTAAAGTTCAGGCTATGAAGTCATGGTGTATGAAGCAGAGGAATTTTCAGGCTCTCTCTTGCAATAAAATGGATTTCTTGAGTTCAGGCTTTATTTAGAGAAATGGTTGATTTAAGAAGGGAGCTGAAGACTGGATGTGATCTCTTGCTGAGGGGGAGCTGCTCTTCCTATGGCTGTGGAACACCGTCTGGAAATGTGGTTGGGTTGCTGCTGCTGGAATATTCCTAGGGGAGTTTCTCATGTACCCAGCCATGGGGAAGGCCACCCTCCTCCTCCATGGGGTGGCTCTTGCTGCATCCTGTGTCCTCTCAGGACCCCACTGGTGCAATGCGGGCTGCTCAGTGCCTTGGGAAGCTGGTTGCACAGGTGCTGTGCATGGGATTCTGGAGAGCAGCCAGAACCTGGATCCCTCCCCACCGGCATCTCAGAGTTTTTCCTCTGTGCCATTAAACATCTTTCCCGTCTCTGTTCCAGCCAGTGTCAGGGTTGCACTAGATCATTGCCAGAGCAGGAAGAGTGGTGAACCCACTGTGGTGCAGCTCCCATGATTTAGGCTGCTTGTTCCTTGGTCTGACTTGGCCTGAATTTGCTGTTCCTGAGAAGAGCTGAGGGCATGGGGTGGAGTTGGAGGCTTCTCCTGCAGAGCTGTCCTTGCCCAGGATCTTGGGCAAGCAGGACAGTGTGGAAGGGGTTGGAGGGGCCCGGCTTGGCTGCAGAGAAGTGCAGCTGGGCTGGAGCTTGGGTTCAAGGTTGGGACTTTAGACTTGGCTGCATTATCTGGGAGCAGGAGTGCACGGCAGAAGGGCTCCAGGCTCGTGCTGCGCAGCTACCTCAAGGAGAACTGGTTTGCCCTTGTTTGGAGGAGGAGGAAACAGAAAGCTCCGTTTCAGCCCCACCTTTGCTCAAAGCTCCAGGAACTGCCCCTGAGCAGGGGACGAAGGGCACCAGGCAGGGCTGGGATTCCTTCTGTCACTCATCAGCATATGTGTGAGCATTGCTGCACCTTCCTGAAAGTACAACTGAGGGGAAGGAGAGCTGCTTCGTGCAAGCCCTGAGGTTGCTGTGGGCTGCAGAGCTGGTGCTGCTGCTGCAGTGCTCTTTGTGAACATTGAACCTGCCTAGAAATCCTTGTGAGGACTTTTTGCCCTGCCACAACATGCGTCGGACCTATTCTCCGTTAGGGTTTCAGGCATCTCTGAGCATCACTGGAGGTTGAAACCTAGGGCTGGTGCTGATGGTGTTACTTCTGCACTTCCCAGGTAAGCAGGCAAAGACCTGGAGCTGGGGCACAGTGCTCCTGAGCTCAGAACCTGCAGGGGACATGTCCCAGCACTGGTACACCACAATCTACCTTGGCTCCAGCACAGAAGCTGCTGCAGGCAGGCCAGGTCAGACTTCTGGCCCCAGAGCCTATATCCAGGTGAAGGCACCACTGTACACCACAAACCTGGTTTTCCTGGCTTGGTGGTGTCAGGTATGCGATAACACAGTTATCCCAATGTAGATAAATAGTGTTCCCATGATGGTCAGCCAAAAGGGGAGAAAAGAGACAGGAGCAGAAAGTGAAGCTGGAGTGACACCAAAGGGGGAACGAATTGGCCCTCAGAACAGCAGGTAGGCACAGCATGGTGTCACCTCCTCCAGAGCTGCAAGCAAGCTGCAGATGTACCAGGTGTTGAGGGTGGGTGCAGAGTCAGGGTGCTTGCTCACCAGAATGCATCCCTGACATGAGAGCAGGGCCAGTAAGGCTGGGGCTTTTTCTTCTGCCCTTCCTGAAGTGTTTTGGATGGAAGCCAATGCATTTCCATGCACTTGGAAAAATGGTTTGTCAGTACCAGAAGAGTAAGTGCTTGGAGAGCAATGACTGGATTGATGGTTGTCTCCTCTCTGGAAGCAAGATGCTGACTGTGCCAGACCAGGACACATGCGGTACCCCTGTGGTCAGGGTGGCCTTGGCCTCATGCTGTTGTCTTCTCTCTTCCAGCCATTCCCACTCTCCTGGCTCCATGGCTGCTGTCCGCGAGTGGTCCTGCACCCGCTGCACCTTTCTGAACCCCGTTGGCCAGCGGCAGTGCTCCATATGCGAAGCGCCCCGCCAGAAGCCCGACCTCAACCACATCCTGCGCCTCAGTGTGGAGGAGCAGAAATGGGCTTGTGCCCGCTGCACCTTCAGGAACTTTCTGGGCAAGGAAACCTGTGAGGTATGTGGCTTCACCCCGGAGCCAGGACCCAGTGGCTCCCCCTTGCCCGTCATCAATGGCATCTTGCCCAAGCCCACCGTGCTTGTGGAGCCCAAGGGCACGTCCAAGGAGGAGGCTGCCAAGGCAGAAAGCAGCAGCGAGGACTCGGAAGGGAAGAGCCCTGATGAAGCGGAGCTGGAGAGCGGCTGGGCTTGCCAGCGCTGCACTCTGCACAACACACCGGTGGCCAACTCCTGCTCTGCCTGTGGTGGCCCACGCAAGCTCTCACTGCCCAAGATCCCCCCAGAGGCGCTGGTCGTCCCTGAAGTCATCACCCCCGCTGGGTTTCACATGGCCCCCTCTACGCCCCAGCCTCTAGTCCCTGCAGAGATCTCTGACAGTGATGCTGTGGCCACCCAGGGCCCAGTGGCTATGGAACAAGAGGGCCAGAAGGTACCAGCCTTTGGTCCCTTTTCCCCGGGGCTGCAGAACAATCCTGTCCCACGGAGCCGCCGGGAGGTACCCCCCCACCTGCAGATGCCAGGTGCTGAAGCTCCTCAGCCCGTGGCTCAGGGTGCAGTGGGGCAGAAGGGCTCTCCCCAGGGTCAGACCAGAGCTGCCCCTGCTTCCCGCTTCCAGGATCTGCTGTCCAACAAGCGGCTGGGGGTGCTGGAGGAGGAGATGGAGGTCAGTCCTTCCCATTGGAAGTGCAGCTCCTGCTCTCTGCTTAACTCTGCTGGGGCTGGTAAATGTGAGGCTTGCAGCACACAGAAGGGCAGCGACACCATCAATCTGGCAGGGGACTCGGTGAGGTTTACCCCGTGCAGCCCCTCCAGCCCAGACTTCACCACGTGGTCCTGTTCCAAGTGCACCCTCAAGAACCCCACTGTGGCCCAGAAGTGCAAAGCCTGTGGCTCCTCCAAGCTGCATGGCTTCCAGGAGCATGGCACACAGAGTGAGCCGTCCCCACGCTGCCCTGACTGCAGCACTGGTGACAAGGGCTGCTGTTGTTCCTCGTCCTGCGGCGGCAGGGCCCCGTCCGCACGCAAGGTCGCCCGTCTCTTCCCGTCCCAGCTGCCTTCCAGCCAGGAGAAGCCAGGACAGTGGGCTTGCCCTGCCTGCACCTTGCTCAACGAGCTGAAGGCCAAGCACTGTGTGGCCTGCCATACCCCGCAGCAGTATGTGGCCCAGCGCAAGGGCCTCAAGCCCCTCAAGAGACGGGAGAGCATGCACGTGGAGAAGAGGCGGCAGACGGATGAGGGGGAGGCCAAAGCCCTGTGGGAGAACATTGTGACCTTCTGCCGGGAGGTGAGTGCTCACTGAACTGCTCTTGCTCCTGGTTGTGTTTGGAGAGGGCCCTTCCTGCCTCCCCCATGGGGCTTGGCCATTGCTCGGCACAGGAAAACTGCCTTCTGTGCCCCAGAGATGATCTTCACCAGCAACAGCAGGGTTCTAGTTGCAAACACTGGAATGTAATGGTTGGATGCAAGGGAATCTCTCTGGTGAAAGTGACCCATACAATTCACTCCTGCTTCAAGGATGACAGAGTTTGAGTGCTAATTCTGAAACATGGTGATGTTTAGACCTCAGAGCAGCCTTCCACTATCTGAAGGAGGCCTATAAGGATGCTGAAGAGGGACTCTGTCAGGGACTGTAGTGATAGGACAAGGGGTGTTGGGTTTAAGCTTAAACAGTGGAAGTTCAGGTTAGATATAAGGAAGAAAGAAGTTCTTTACTGTGCAGGTGCTGAGGCACTGGCACAGGTTGCCCAGAGAAGTGGTAAATGCCCCATCCCTGATAGGGTTGAAGGCCAGGTTGAACAGAGCCTTGGGTGATATGGTTTAGGGTGAGATGTCCCTGCCCGTGGCAGGGGTTGGAACTTGATGATCTTAAGGTCCTTTCCAAACCAAACCAGTGTGGGATTCTATGTTTTAAATCAGTTAGACAGAACATCTGGGCTGAAGGGGACATTCTTAGGTAGTCAGTGCAGCTCCTTCCCTGTCCAAGTGTGGGGAAAGCTGGGAAAGAGTGTGCCCAGGTTTGCTGGTTGCACTAATGACACATGTGTGTGCAGGAAATGTGAGGATGGAACAGACAAGCTCAGAGCACTGGCAGGGTGCAGGCAGGGGAACTGCTTCTGCTCCCAGCAGCTGAACATGTTTGGGAACCATGAGCTGGGCCTTGGTGGTGTTTGGGAATGCTCAGCTGCAAATGGCTTGCCCCTCTTCTAGGAAGGATGGCTGAGGTTTGGCTGGAGCCTGGATCGGGATGAGGGTTTCAGGAGCACACACCACTGTGAAGGGCCCAGCTCCATCTGTTGGGTTTCAGTCTCAAACACTGTTCTGATGGCCCTGGTTTTAATCTGAGTGGCATAAGACACTCCTGGGAATGCTGCTCTTTCTCTGGCCTCTTTCTGCGGAAGCCTTCAGCTCTTCTGAACCAGATGGAAAGGGTGTTGCAGTCCCATTTTGGCATACAGACAAAGCTTTTCCTGCCTGGTCTGAGGAGTGTGCCCATGCCTGTGACTTTCCTGCAAGACAGGGACTATAGGGATGTTTGACTTGGGTGGGAGTCTGTTGAGGATGATCCTGGTTTGGGGTTGTGGGGTTTTTTAACTGTTAGGTGTACATCCTAACAGGTGCTCTTGCTTATTCCACTGTCTCACACTTCTCTGATTAACCATCCTTTTCCCTTTCTGAATGACAGCATGCAGCAGCACATTCTGCAGATCCAGAAAGACAGCCCAGAGCTCTTGCTGTCTGTGTCATGTCCTGCACCTCTCTCTGCAGAGCATTCTCATGTGCTGGGGAGGCTCCATTTCTGTTTTCCTCTTCCTCCATCCATCACAAAGTTCACTACTGGTAGTGCTTCCCTTGGTCCATGTAGTCCAGGGGAGGTGGCAGTGGAGATGGTCAATTCTCTGCTCCAGAAGGACTTGAAGGCGGTTGTTGGCAGAGCAGGAAGAGTGAATGAGGTCCAATGCCTGCATTTATCAGCTTGCAGGAGAAAGAAGCAGAGCTTGTCTGGCACCATCTGTGAGCAGGCTCATCGCTGCCCAGCCATGGGAGGAGGTACCTGCTCCTCTTCCCTCCACTCCTGCAGCTCTTGTGCCTCTCCTTCCCTCCATCTCACAGGGATATTGGTGGTGATAACTTCTTTAAAGCATTTAGAAATACAGGAAGGGAGACACCATGGTGTAAAGGTAACTAGCTCATTAGGCAGGCTTCCCTGTTGCTGCTGGGGAATGCAGTGCTATGGCTCTCACATTGCCTCCATCATCATACTGGTGAAGTCCATGGGCTCCTGCAGTCTTGTCCTGGCTCTGCTGAGACCCTGGCCATGTTACCAGTGAGGCTGAAGGCTGCTGCTTCTTGAAAAAGCAGCACAGGGACTCCATGGGGAACATCAAGCTCGTGCTGTGACTCCAGGACTGCTGTGTGCTTGGTGCTCTGCCACAGCGGGGTCCCAAGGAGCCTGGCTGCAGCCCGAGGAGGGAGGCCCGGATGAGGCTGCTGTCAGGGAACAGGTGCTCCCCTGGAGAAAGCCAGCACGCACTGGGACGTGTCCTTGGCTCACATCAGTATTTGAATAGTGCCATTTCTTAGCTGAAAAACACCCTTGTGCGAAAGAGAAGCTAGAAGTGCTAATTGAGGCACCATGTAGAAAGCACTGACGCAGGATTGCAACAAAAGAGGAAACACAACTACTAGTTTGCCGTGCATAAAAGCTTTGGAATTTAAATTGTAGCTGGCTTTTGCTGAAAGAATTTAATTTCATTTAATTACCAATAACAAAATCCTGATTCTTATTCTGCCCTGTATTAAACTGTATGGAAAAGCCACCTTTCTCCACTGGTTGAAGTTCTGTGCTTTCATCCTGCCAGTGTGGCTAATAACTTCAGGATTATCCACCCTTCAGATCATTTGTTGTTCAGCCTGGAGAAGAGAAGGCTCCAGGGAGACCTTAAAGCAGCTTCCAGTGCTTAAAGGGTCTACACGAAACCTGGAGAGAGGCTTTGGACAAGGGCCTGTAGGGACAGGCCAAGGGGAAATGGCTTTAACCTGACAGAGGGGAGACTGAGATGAGCTCTTAGGCAGAAGTTCTTCCCTGTGAGGGTGCTGAGGCGCTGGCACAGGGTGCCCAGAGAAGCTGTGGCTGCCCCATCCCTGGCAGTGTTCAAGGCCAGGTTGGATGGGGCTTGGAGCAACCTGGTCTGGTGGAAGGTGTCCCTGGCTGTGGCAGGCGGTTGGAACTGGATGAGCTTTGAGGTCCCTTCCAACCTAAACCAGTCTGGGTTTTTGTGATTCTATAATTCTACATTATTTTATACGCAGCAGCTATTGCATGTGGGCTCAGCTGTGGGATATCCTCACTCTGGAATTCCTTGCCTGTTTGTGGTCTGGCCAAATACAATTGCAAAAGCTGCCCCTAACATCCTCCATGGATGTTCCTGGAGGGTGGCACAAGACTGCCAAGCTCTGGAGCAGGAGCAGCTCAGCCCTTAGCACAGGGTTTAGGTTGAGCAGTGTTTGCCAGCTGGCTCCTTGCAGGCTTGCTCTCCTCATGCTTTGCCACTTCTAGAGCAGCCAAGGTGCCCCCTGGGCCAGCTTTTAGCACCAGCACAGAGCGTGAGATGGTCTCTGCCAGGGGCGGTTCCTGTGAAACACAAAAAGGCAGATTTGAGCTGCAGGCTGGAGAGCTGAGCCAGCTCATGGCTGGGCTGCATGCTGGACCCAAGGCACAAAAGCATCTATGCCATTGTCAGCAGACACCCAGCCCCAGTGCTGTCCCCTGCATCACAAGGGGCTGCCCAAGGGGGAGGGCTGAGGGTGCAGGGGGTCTCTCCGGGCCAGCCTTGTCTTAATGGATCCCAGGATGCTACACAGCTGCACACTGATGCTCTCCTTGCTTTTTGCTCTCACAGAACAAAGTCAATTTTGTAGACGACAGTTTTCACCCTGGGCCCAAGTCCGTGGGATTCCCAGAAGGTGACAGCGTGCAGCAGAGGGTGAAGCAGTGGCTGCGACCCCATGAAATCAACTGTAGCATTTTCAAGGACCGGTCAGTGAAGTGGTCAGTGTTTCGGACACCCAGGCCCTCAGATATCCTCCAGGGACTGCTGGGAAACTGCTGGTAAGGGCAAGTGAGCTGGCCTGGCACCTTCCTGCCCCTTCCTCCTTTCCCCCCTCCTTCATCCAGATCTAGATCAGGCCCCTCAGCCCTACTCAAACCCATTTATACCCCCAGGTGTGTAGCCCATCCTCTGCCTCACCTCTTACCATGTCACCTGCATGGCTGGGCAGCTGCCTGCTGCCTGCCCATGCCACAACCCCTCCCACTGGCAGGTTCCTGAGTGCCCTGGCTGTGCTGGCTGAGCGGCCTGAGCTGGTGGAGCGGGTGATGATCACCAGGACACTGTGTCCCGAGGGTGCCTACCAGGTGCGGCTCTGCAAGGACGGCACGTGGACCACAGTGCTGGTGGATGACATGCTGCCTTGTGATGAGTGCGGGTTCCTCCTCTTCTCACAGGTCAGTGGCCCTGGGGGGGTAAAGGAGTGATGGGATGAGAACTGCTCCACAAGGATGGGGGATGCTTGTCCCCAGCTCTCCCAGGAGAGGCAGTGGGAAGAGGTACTGCTGTGAGACACCTACTCTCGTGCTGCATGGGGGGTTTGCAGCTCAGGATCCTGCTTTTTGCTGCACCCTTAGGACAGCTGAGCTCTTTGAAGCCATAATATAAAGCTATTTAGTCCCCTTTGGGCATTTTTCAGGCTGTGATGAAGATTCATTTGCAGTTGCCCTTCCCTCACTGCTCCCCACAGTTTAATAGCATGAGAAGCCACCTTCATTCTTTGCAGCAAAAGGAAACTCTTTTAACCTGAGTGTTTTGTGCTGTGGGAGGCTGAGGGAAAGCTGTTGCCTTCCTCTGTGGGGAGGTCTGGCAGCTTGGCTTTGCCAGGGAGGGACCGTGGAGAGGGAAGGACAACAAATCAGCCTGTTTCGAGCCAGTGCCCAGTTGCTCTGAGCACACTCAGGTGGCATCTGCTGGGATGAACAGAGCTCCCGCAGCCACTTCAGGCCATCAGCGCTGTCGTGCCCATCCCGCTTGCCAGGCCCAGCAGCACTTGCTGGGATCATGTCCATGAAGGAGACTGAGAACATCTTTATTGAAACTCAGGCAGCAAAATCTGACAAAGAAAACAAAGTGCCACTGTCAGGAGGAGCCACAGACCCAGGACTGATGGGTTTGACTTTGTTCTATCAATTCCAGTCCTCTTAAAATACACACAGCCCCACACCACGTCATCTGTAGATGTCAGGACTGAACTCTGGCTGGGGAAGTGAGGCCTGAAGGTAAGGACAAGGGGGAATGGCTTTAACCCGACGGGGAAGATTGAGATGAGCTCTTATGCAGAAGTTCTTCCCTGTGAGGGTGCTGAGGCGCTGGCACAGGGTGCCCAGAGAAGCTGTGGCTGCCCCATCCCTGGCAGTGTTCAAGGCCAGGTTGGATGGGGCTTGGAGCAACCTGGTCTGGTGGAAGGTGTCCCTGCCTGTGACAGGGGGTTGGACTGGATGAGCCTTAGGGTCCCTTCCAGTGCAAACCTTTCTGTATGATTCTATGATTTGGGGAACCTTAATGTTGGTACAGCTTGAGTGTGCTCAGTAGCCTGTGCCCTCTGTGGGGTGGAGGTTGTCCAGTGCTGGGGCAGCTGCTGGTTGTTGTCCCAGGGCTTTGTTGAAGCTCACAGGCCTCTTGGGGCAGCAGCACAGTTGGCTCCAGAACCCTCCTTACCCCTGGCTCCAGGCAGGGACTTGCAGCTGTCCAAGCTGCCTGTCCACATTCCCAGCAGCATGGTGGATCTTCCCTTGGGACACAGGGACACTGAGTGGGGCAAAGCTGCTGAAAGCCAGTCCTCTTAAGGAGAAAACTTTAGAGAGGGGAAGAAGGAAGAGTCAGTGTGTACATTTTGCCTCTCAGTACACAGAGGATCCAGATGCACTTCTTTATTTTCAGTGTAAGATTTACCTGTCTCTCTATTTTCTTTTTTAATTTCCATCCATCTTTCCTCTCTTACAAATTTCAAGTCTATTGTTGTTATTATTATTGATGGAAGGTTTTCTCATGGGCTGGCCTTGCCTTACCTGTGTTTCGAGGGGCATCTGAACGTTAGCAAGATTTTTCCATCAAGTGTTTAGCTCTGGAAGCTGGCTGTGGGAGCTAAGGAAGGAAAACCAGAGTTTTAAAATCAAAAGAAAATCAGGTTCTTTGCCTAGCTCCCTGGCTGCAGCTCAGGCAGAAAAACCAACATGGATTTTGTTGAGTGAAGGACTCAAACCCCAGTGGAAAGCACTTGCAAGCATTCTTTATCCACGGGAAAGAAATCGTCAGGGCCCTCCTTTCCTCTCCTAGCTCTCGGCTGCCACCTGGGAGTCGCACACAGTCACACTGCACCAGGGCTTTTACCCTTCAAGCACTGGCTAAAAACGTGATTTTCTGGGCTTGTAGTGGATGGTATTGTCTCCTTGCCTTCTGCCCTCATGCACCTTCCCCTTGGCATCCTCACTGCAGGCAGGGGTTGGGGCTGAGGTGTTTCACATGCTGGGGATGAGAGGGGGAGCATGGCTGGAGTGCTGGAGTCACCCTGCAGGGACTTGGGCATGGTAGTGGCGGCTGCACCCCAAGCCCATGGCTGATGGAGGCTTTGCAAACCTGGGTGCATTAATGCAGCATCTCCATTTCTTCCCTACCTATAATCAGCCTAGAGATGCCAAGAGCAGTAGCCTGGCACCAGAGCAAAGTGTCTCCAGGGGGAGCTTTCCACCCTGGAAAACTTGCATCTTGTCACAGCATCTTGCCACTGTCCTTGTGCTGGAGTAGAGGACTTTGCCTATCTGCCCGAAGGATCTTGGAGCTTGTCCTTGAAATAGTGTCACTGTTCCATGGGTAAAATCTACCCGGTCCCACCTCCGTGTGTGCTCTAGTCAGCCTTCTTCACCAAAGGTGTGTTAGTTTTGGTTTGCAGCAGTGTGTGAGTGAAAGGCAGCTGTTCCAAATGTGCTCGATAGCCTCTTCCATTATACTCCATCCCTGGCAGTGTTCAGTGCCAGATTGGACAGAGCCTTGAGTGACATGGTCTGGTGTGAGCTGTCCCTGCCCATGGCAGGAGGGCTGGAACTGGATGAGCTTAAGATCCTTCCCAACCCACACCAGTCTGGGATTGTATGATTATTAAACCCTTTTCAATCCAGGTTGAAGCAGAAGGAAGGGACAGTTAGCTTGTAATGTGGGCACCCACCCTGCCAGCCTGACTGCTTAGGCACCTAAGGGTGCAGCTCTATCTGACAGACATTCGCTCCAGGATGTTTTCCTAAGTGGAATTGAACTGTGCAAATAAAACACTTAGCAGTCAGAGAATGGGTTCTGCCTCATGCAACCAAGCTCCTAGTGTCTGGTCTTGCTGCTCCTGCCTCTCCATCTCCAGCAGGAAGGTGGCTGAGAGGGGCTTTGCCTTGTCTGCGTGTGCTGCATTTGCTTTCCCATCCCCTGCCCATGGCAGCTCTGACATGTTTCTCCCTCTTTCCATAGGCTCAGAGGAAGCAGCTGTGGGTCGCCCTCATTGAGAAGGCTCTGGCCAAGCTCCATGGTTCGTACTTTGCCCTCCAGGCAGGGCGTGCTATTGAAGGCCTGGCTACACTAACGGGTGCGCCCTGTGAGAGCCTGATGCTGCAGGTCAGCTCCACTAACCCTCGCGAGGAGCCCATTGACACTGACCTCATCTGGGCCAAAATGCTGAGTTCTAAGGAGGCTGGGTAAGATGAGGCAGGAGGGTGCCATGGCAGGAGCATGGACACTTGGGTGGAGGGGGGAGCACTCTTGGAGAGGCTCAGAGGAGAGGGGCTGGTGGAGCTCACCACCTCATCTGGAGCACTGGTGGAGCTCCCCCTTTAAACTCCTCAGAAATTCTTTCTCCTTTGTTTCATTCTCATATGAAATGAAAACGCTGGTGAAGTTCCCTGTGCACGTTTACTGCTGTCCTGTAGGAGCTGTGAAGTGGCCGGCATCCAGCCCCCTTGCTTTGCTTTCAGTGGTGTTTGTATTGTGAAGTGCTTGACCCTACGCGTGTCTCGCGCCCATACACATTGCAGCTTTGCTGGCCATAGCTGGGCATGACTCTAGGCAGTCTGTAGGAGGCAAAGCAAAAGTGAATGTATATACAAAAAAGATGTGGATGGGCTGAGAGAATCCAGAGAAGGGCCACAGAGATGATCCAAGGACTGGGAAGCATGTGATGAAAGGCTGAGCTGGGCTTGTTCAGCACAGAGAAAAGAAGGCTCAGGGGAGAACCTTCACCATGTGCCAGTACTTACAGGGTGGCTACAAAGAAAAGAGACCCCCTTTTTACAAGGAGTCATGTGAAAAGAGGAGGGGTGATGGGCACAAGTTACTCCTGGGGAGATGCCAGCTGGTCACAAGAGGAAAATTTTTCCCAGTGAGAACAACCAGCCACTGCAATAATATCCCCAGGGAAGTGGTGACTCCCCAGCACTGGACACCTTTAAGGTTTGGCTGGACAGAGTGCTGGGACATCCAGTCTAGGTCATGCTTTGCTTAGAAAGGTTGGACCAGATGATCCTTGAGATCTCTTCCAACCTGGTGTTCTATGATTGAAGCACCTTATTGGTCTGGCAGGGGGAGCGGGAGAGCAGTTGGGTTAGCTGAAGGTACATGGGAGACTGATGTGGTGTCCCCCCGGGCCTGGCTGGTACAGATCTTTCACTCCAAATAGTCTGTCCTCACTTCTGCAGGGGCCAGCAGCCTGCAAAGGGGAGGCAGATGCACCACTTGCCTTTCTGTGTGGCTGGGGAGGCTTAGTGTTGTTGCAGAGAGGAAATATCCAGGAAGCTCCTGGGGGGAGCCTTTCCCATGCTGTGAGCAGTAGGGATGAGCTTCCCCCCATACCAGGCCTGGCAGGACATTGAGGTTTTGTTGTTCCCTTGTACAGGTTCCTCATGGGCGCGTCCTGTGGAGGAGGCAACATGAAGGTGGATGATGTGGCCTATGAGAGTATGGGTCTCCGTCCACGGCACGCATACTCCATCCTGGATGTGCGGGATGTCCAGGGCTTCAGGTGAGCTCAGGGTGGAGGCTGGTGTGGTTCAGCAGACATCCCTGCCACAGCCCAAGCAGAAATCCTGGGGATGGATAATGGAGTGCAGGCTGGACAAGACCTCAGGGACTCTTCAGTGTCCCATCCTCATGGCCAGCAAAGGGCTATTTCTGCATCCCAGGGTGTCATGTAAGTTTTTTTTTCCATATATGCTGTCCTTTCTGGGCACAGCCTCCACATGCAGGGCTGCTCTGCTCCAGCACACCCTAGAGTGCAGAACGGTTCACCAGGTCTCACAAGACACAGAGGATTGAGTTGAACTCTCGCATGAGGTAGTCAGGGCACCGTTCTCACCTTTGGAGGGTGGGGGATAGAAATGGGTGCTGCCTCCAACAGCCTGGGTGCTCTGTGAAGCCCCATTTCCAGCCACATCACACTCATCAGCCTCTTCCCTGCTCAGTCTCTTCCCTGCAGTACCTGGCTTCAGGCCCCTTGGTCAGGGAAGGGCAGAGGGATTTGCAGCAGGTCCAGAGCTGCTGGTCAAGAGCATCTCCAGCCACAGTGGGGGTGGAAAATTAGGTCTAGGGTGCTGTGAGGGCTTTGAAAGGCAGTGGCAGAAGTGGTGCGCCCTCTGCAGGGGGTTGTCTGGGTCTACAGAGGTGGGAGAGCATCTCGGAGGTGATCTTCCTTGTGCTCCCCTTCCTCCTGAGCCTCTGACACTATTTCCCCTTTCCCCAGGTTACTGCGTCTCCGAAACCCCTGGGGCCGCTTCTCCTGGAACGGGAGCTGGTCCGATGAGTGGCCACACTGGCCGACTCTGCTGCGGCACGACCTGATGCCCCACGGCAGCAGTGAAGGTGTCTTCTGGATGGAGTACAGCGACTTCATCAAGTACGGTAGCGCCCAGGAGGCAGAGCCTGTGGGGCGGGCAGCAAGGCAGGGGACAGAAAACGGGACGTAGGGGTCAAGGTGGGGCGGGCAGGAGAAGGTATCGCCAGGGTGTGCATGAGGGCAGAGCAGTGTCCACACAGAGCACCCTGCCGGGGCTGAGCGCAGCTTCCCCACAGGTATTTTGACTCAGTGGATATCTGCAAACTCCATTCGGACTGGCACGAGGTGCGTGTGCAGGGCATGTTCCCCAACAAGGCCAGTGGGCCAGTGACAGTGACATCGCTGACGGTGTTGGAGCGAGCTGCCCTGGAGTTCGCCCTCTTCCAGGAGGGCAGCAGGTGAGCTGGACCTGGGAGAAAGGCCAAATTCATCACCCTTTTGTCCCAGGCCGTCCTGCAGGGTCACAGAGCTCAGGGGTGGGTTCCCATTCCCCATTTCTCCAGTTCTCAAGGTCTGCTTTTTGTTGTAGCCAAAACCCAAGCCCTGAACATGCGCTAGTTTCTGGGGCTGGAACTTGAAGCAGTGGGAGGACTGGATGAGAGAGTTTGGATATTCAGCCTGGACAAGAGAAGGCTCCTTAAGGGGAGACCTTAGAGCAGCTCCAGTGCCTAAAGGGGCTACAGGAAACCTGGAGAGGGGCTTTGGACAAGGGCCTGTAGGGACAGGCCAAGGGGGAATGGCTTTAACCTGACAGAGGGGAGACTGAGATGAGCTCTTAGGCAGAAGCTCTTCCCTGTGAGGGTGCTGAGGCGCTGGCACAGGGTGCCCAGAGAAGCTGTGGCTGCCCCATCCCTGGCAGTGTTCAAGGCCAGGTTGGATGGGGCTTGGAGCAACCTGGTCTGGTGGAAGGTGTCCCTGCCTGTGGCAGGAGGTTGGAACTGGAGGAGCTTTGAGGTCCCTTCCAACCCAAACCATTCTGGGATCCTATGGTGACCCTTTCTCTGGATCTGCCATCCTGCCTGTGCCCTCCCCGTGCTCCACAGCCCGGCACTGGAGTGATGTTACTGTTCTCCTCTTATGGTCCAGGCGGTCGGACGCAGTGGACAGCCACTTGCTAGACCTGTGCATCATGGTGTTCCGGGCCACCTTCACCAGCGGGAACAAGCTGAGCCTGGGCCGGCTGATGGCTCACAGCAAACGGGCTGTCAAGAAGTTTGTCAACTGCGACGTCATGCTGGAGCCGGGCGAGTACGCCGTGGTGTGCTGTGCTTTCAACCACTGGAACACTGCCCTGGCAGCCCCCAACACTCTCCAGGGTGAGGGGCTCCCCACACAGCCGTGCTCCCTTGCGGTGGGCAGTGGTGGCAAAGCCCTTGACCTTCACCACAGGGACCTTGATGCGGGTAGAGGTTGCTTCCACATGCAACAACCCTGCTCCTGGGGGTTGTGGGCTTGGTGACAGTGCCACTGATCCCTCCTTTCTCCATGTGTTTCTGCAGCATCCAGTCCCACCAGCAGCCGACCAGCCACTGATTATTCCAGCTATATCCTGGCAATCTACAGCTCCCGGCTGGTGATGGTGGAGCAGGTGGAGGCACAGCCCACCACTTTGGCAGATGCCATCATCCTGTTGACTGAGAACAAGGGCGAGCGCCATGAGGTGGGTGCAGAAGGCACAGGGCAGGGAATGCCTGGGGCTGCAGTGGGGTCAGGGTGATGCTGACAGGAGGAGCCTGCACCTTGCCTGTGCTGCATCCTCAGTCTGGCAGGGGCCAGGCAGGGTTATGCCAGCCCTGGTTGCCACCTCATCTCCTTCAACCCCATGGATACACATCGCCTTTGCTGCTTGGGGTACCTGAGCAGCTGAGGATGGAAGATGCTGTTCCAGGGGCTGAGACTGGGAGCAGGGATGCTCTGAGGCCTGCCAGCCCTGACCCTGCTCTTTGCCCCAGGGCCGCGAGGGGATGACCTGCTACTACTTGACGCATGGCTGGGCAGGGCTCATCGTGGTGGTGGAGAATCGGCACCCCAAGTCCTACCTGCATGTCCAGTGTGACTGCACAGACAGCTTCAACGTCGTCTCCACACGCGGGAGCCTCAAAACACAGGACAGCGTTCCCCCCCTGCACAGGTCTGGGGTAGGCAGAGGTGGCGAGAGCAGGCAGGAGGCTTGGAGCCAGGCAGGGTCTGGGGCTGGCAGGGAAGTATGGACAGAGGGTGGGCACTGGGGTGACCTCACATCATCTGGCCCTCTCACTGCCAGAGAGACATTGAGGTGCTGGAGTGGGTCCAGAGAAGAGTGATGGATGTGATGAAGGGTCTGGAGCACAAGTGTGAAGAGGAATGGCTGAGGGAGCTGGGGGGTTTAGTCTGGTGAAGAGAAGGCTCAGGGGGACCTTATTGCTCACTACAACTACCTGAAAAGAGGATGGGGCCAAGAGGTGAGGGTCAGTCTCAGGTTAACAAGGGATAGGATGTGAGGAGATGGCCCCAGGTTGCACCAGTGGAAGTTTAGACTGGATATTAGGAACAATTTATTGCCTAAAGGGTGTTCAGGCATTGGAACAGGATGCTCAGGGCAGTGGTGGAGTCACCATCCCTGAAAGTGTTCACAAACGGTGTAGACGAGGCTCTTAGTGCCATGGGTTAGTGGTGGCCTTGGCAGTGCTGGAAAGTGGTTGGACTTGATCTTAAATGTCTTCTCCAACCTGGTTGGTTCTATGGTCAGGGCAGAGGCAGCTGTCTGACCCTGAGCCTGCCGTTCTCTTTGCAGGCAAGTGTTGGTGATCCTGTCCCAGCTGGAGGGTAACGCCGGCTTCTCCATCACCCACCGCCTGGCACACCGCAAAGCCACCCAGGCCTTCCTCAACGACTGGATGCTGACAAAGGGCACCCACAACCCACTGCTCACGCCTGAGGTCGCAGGGCTCCATGGCCCCCGGCCCCTATGACGAAGCGCCTCCCACTCCCTGCTCCGCTCCCCCTTCTCTGCACCGAGCCTCTGGCCTGGGGTCACAGCTGAGCTGTCAGTGCTGTGAGTCAGAGCCAGAGCATCAACACCCAGCACTTGGCTTGCTCGTGGGGCCAGGGCCAGTTCTGCCCACTGCCCCCCTGGCCCTGGCACCTCTGGAACCCTGTGCACTGGATGAGGAGCTGTGGGCGCGGGGCCATCTCAGGATCCCTCCTGCCCCAAACCTGCCCTGGGGCCAGTGCCCTCTGCCTGCAGTGGGGGGCTGCGGGAGAGGGGGGGCTGCAGGTTGCTGTCAAGGCCCTTCCCAGGCGCTGTGCTCAGGACTCTGCCCCCTCCCGCGGTGCCAGGGCACTGGCACTGCAAAAATAAGAATATACCTCTGATGTCTGTCCGTCTGTGTGACCCTCCGTCTGTCCCCGGCCCCTTCCCACTGTCTTGTTCCCTCCCATTGTCTGCCGCCAGGACCTGCATAGCACTGAGGTACCATAGCAGGGGTGCTGAGATCACCATGGTGCCACTCCTGGTTGGACCCCTCCATCCACCTCGCGTGTCCCCTGTGCTGGGGCTAGGGAGGAGAAGGGACTGGGGGGAGATGGCGCTGGGTTGTCTGAGGAAGCTGCTGCCAGGGGGTTTTCCTCACCCCTCAGGCTGACCTCCAGCACCACTGCTTGGGGTGGGCAGTGAGGGCATGGGGTGATGCTCAGCAGTGCTGCAGCAGAGGGGACCCCACTCACCTCGTCACACAGAGTCACTATGCAAAGGCAGCCTTTGGGAGCAGTGCCTAGAGTGAAGCCATGGCCCCGAGTGGGACTCGGTGCCCCCAGGGGCCTCCCCATGCCGTGCCAAGGGGTGATGGCTCCAGAACCGGCCTCTGGGGAGCAGCTCCCATGGCTTTACCACGTTGCCATGTCCTGGGGGGTATGATTTTGGGGGGTGGGGAAAGCAGAGCACCCTATCCTTAGAGGCCAAGCCCTGTGGGCAGCAGTGAGCACAAGGCAGGTGTCTGCAGGTGCTGTGGGCTGCTGCTGGCTGTCCCCCCCTCTGCAGGGCATGGTGGCTCTCTGGCTTAGCACAAGGGTGCTTGTGTGCGTGTGTGTGTGTGTGTGTGTTTTGGGGTGCCCTGGTGTTCCCCTCCTTCCCAAGCCGTGTGAACCTGCAGTTTGGCATGGGGCAGGTGATGCTGGGTGCTGGGATGGTTCTGGGGGGCTGCTTGCATCTCACACCCTGCATGGGTAGGGATGGATGGTGGCTTGTGGCTTTGCCCAGCCTGTCCCTGTGTCCCAGGGAGTGGGGGGTGCCTGCACTGGCATCATCGCTGCCCGCAGTCACTGAGCCAAGCTCTGTCTGTATCTTCATTCTGTTTTCTCCCTTCCCCTCTCCTTCCTCCTTTGATTTGTCGTTCACCTTTTCCCCCTCTTTCTTTCTGTCTCTGAGCTGTGAATATTTTTAACCCTGTAAATACTACCCAGCTCTTCAGAATCATAGGATATTTTATCAACTGTAAATCAAAGCAGTAATCCCTGTACCATATGAATTATCCATGGGTGGTTTTCAAACTCAGGTTCTGACGGACCAAATAAAGTTTTGTTTTGTACTGAAGCTGCTGCTTTTGCTGTGCTCGGCTGCGGGAGGGATGCAGGGATGACTGGGATGGAGAGATTTGGGGTCCATCAGAGCCTTGAGGCCGTTTCTTACAGTGCGGGTGTCTGTCGGTGACTTCAGAGGGGAGCACTAAAGAAAGGGTGAAGTTGGGTTGTAGGCTTCTTCAGGGGCATTTCGGGTAGTGGGGGCAGGGAAGGGGAACAGAGAACTTAAATTCAGGCATGCTCAGGGCTGAGCAGGGCTGCGGCGCTGCCGGGAGAGGGCACCCGCTGCCTGTCCCTGCCTGTCTGCCTTCCGTGCCAGGGCAGAGCGCCTCCTGCCTCGGTTTCCCCATCAACAGCGCGATGGGCGAGGGCTGTGATGGTGTCAGGGCTGTGGCCAATGCATCCCTGACCCCGTGGCCAGGCTTGGGCATGGATGGCTTTTGAGAATCGTAGAATCCCAGACTGGTTCAGGTTGGAGGGACCTTAAAGCTCATCCAGTTCCAATCCCCTGCCAAGAGCAGGGACACCTTCCACCAGACCAGGTTGCTCCAAGCCCCATCCAACCTGGCCTTGAACACTGCCAGGGATGGGGCAGCCATGGCTTCTCTGGGCACCCTGTGCCAGCGCCTCAGCACCCTCACAGGGAAGAGCTTCTGCCTAAGAGCTCATCTCAGTCTCCCCTCTGTCAGGTTAAAGCCATTTTGCCCAGAGAAGCTGTGGCTGCCCCATCCCTGGCAGTGTTCAAGGCCAGGCTGGATGGGGCTTGGAGCAACCTGGTCTGGTGGAAGGTGTCCCTGCCTGTGGCAGGGGGTTGGAACTGGAGGAGCTCTAAGGTCCCTTTAACCTAAACCTTTGCTCAGTTCTGTGACACTCTGCACCCTCACACCACACAGGGCTGCTCCCATCCTCCCTCTGTCTCCTGTCGGGGCCGGCTGGTGCAGGCAGCACTTTCCGGCTGAGTGGCAGCGCCGGCTGCCAGCCCGCTCCTGCCTGGGGTGGGCACCTTGAGACCAGTGGGGAGAGACAGAAGGAGAAGAATTCAGTCTTTCTTACAGCAACTCCTAATAGATTTTTCCAGGCGAAACATCTTTGCATTCAGGAGGGCCTGTCACAAACCATCAGCCTCAGCCGGGGAGAAACAGATGGAGAGTTAATTTTGGTGGGGAGGGCTCTGCTGCTCCCCTCAGTCTGTTCATGAGAGGAGCCGTGTGGCAGAGGGAGGTTTAACCCTCCTACTGCAGCCCTTGCCCTAGCCTCCATGGGATGCTGAGGGCTTGTGTGGCTCAAACCGCTGCCCATTACCCCTGTGGGGCTGCCCCACATGTGAGCAGTGTCCTCTCACCTGGCCCTGTGCTGCTCAGTGCTGGGAAACACTCGGACATCTCAGCCTAGTGACCCGATGGTGGCCCATGTCATGATGGCCAGCCCAGGTAGGAACTGCATCCTTGGAGCCACATCCTGGCCACTGTGCTGGAGACAAATCCTACTGTGCCAGGAGCCTGGTGTAGCTGGAGCATTCAAGAACTGGGTGGGCTGGTGCATGGAGGGGGCAGCATCTCCCAGGAGCAGGCATATGGATGCTGCCCCTTTCCCTGAGCCACCAGGGCACCATGGAGAGCCCTCAGGACACCCTCTGGGTCACCAGCTGTGTGGTGGTGTGGCCATGGAAGGGGTGGAGGTGAAATCAAGCTGTAGTTGTGCATCATTCACAAGGGTTGAGCCAGCATGAACTCTTCTGTGAGTCCCTGTAATTGTGTGTCAGAGGATGGGATATACTTGACACATCAGCTTTGGAGCAGCGTGTGGCTTTCACGGTACATTTGTTGTCCCTTGACACTGTCATGTCTTGAGCATGAGGTGTGAGAGGGGAAATAGGGAAGGGCAGTGAGAGCAGTGGGTCTGAAGGGAAGGATGGATGGAAGGACAGAGAGCAAGATGTGGTGGGGGAGGATGGAGGAAGAGTGCTGTTGTACTGACCCATATGAACACACTGTGTGTGTGACAGCAAGGGCAGCAAGGGGTCTGTCCCACCAGGCCCTGGCACGGTGCATGACCCCATCAAGGGGCTGTGGCTACAAAAAGCAAAGCGATGGCAGAAGTCACGCCGAAGACACCAGGTTAACTGCTGCCCATCGCGTGGGTCCCTTCCACAGATGGGGTTGACACTGCTCCTCTCAGGTGGGCGTGAGGATGCTCAGGCATGTGGAGGTGTTTGATAACCCATCAGCATGGTCACCCCGCTTTAACCTGCAGAGCCCGGGGTGTCCCCCAGGGCTGGAGGCAGAAGTGTGGGTCCCTGCTGCAGGGTGCAGGCAGGCGCTGGACCAGGCTGCACAGGGAGGAGGCATGCTGAGGAGCGAGGGCTCGAGCACTCTCCGTGATTCACTCTGACTATAATGGGAGCTGCTGGTGAATATTTTATGGTTCCCACAGGGCAGATAGAACATATTGTGCATTTTACGCCACAAATCTCCGCCTAGAGACAAAGGGAGGCTTAAAAACAGAGCAGCACCATCGCTGTGCAGGGCTGCAGAGCCGCAGCACCGGTGCAATGGCATCGCTGCCCACCCGTGCCACCCTCCCAGGCGTGCTCAGGGGTGCCCCAGCCCAGCACCGTCCCACCGGGGCTGTTCGGCAGCCGCAGGACCAGGAGCTGCGGTGGCTGCGGGGCCAGGGCCCGCCTGCTCCGCGGCTCTGCGGCGCAGGCAAAGTGCTTTGCCCGGGGCTGAGCGCTGCCAGAGGGGCCCTGCCTGCTCCTCCGCTACCTGCGCCGGCCGCTGCCTTTCCCCTCGTCAATAATGCAGCCCCTGCCCCGGCCGCCGCCTCCACTGCCCGCGATAATGGATCAGGGACGGGAACAATCGCCCCGGCTCTGCACCCCCGGGCACCCCGCACCCTCCTCACCCTCCGCTGAGGCCGATGCTCTGCGGTGGAGGAGCCTTCACGTTCACATGCAGCAGCCGCTGCCCAGCTTGAACACACCAGGATGAGGGTTTTGAGGCACTGCCTACAAGGAAACCCCATTCCCTGTCTGGGGCCCCTGCCTGGTCCTGCTCATCAGGGACATGCAGCCTGGTTGGCTCCATCGCCGTGTGCCAGGACATTGGCTCAGGCTGGAGTCCCAGCCCTGCTGCAGTGGCATGCTTGCATGGATGAGCTCTGGGTGCTGGGGGTTCATCTCACTCCCCTCCAGCACACCCTGCTCCTGGCAGGCAGAGATCCATTAGAGACATTGCCTGCAGCTGCCTGCACGGACCGGGTCTGGGTTGGAGCTCTGGAGGCAGTGGGCAGGGATGAGAGGAGGAGGAGGATGGAGGCACATGCACCAGCGGGTCAAGTCAAGCCCCTGGGTGCTACTATGGGTGCTGAGCAGCCCTTTACCACCCATCCAGAGAACTGCCCCAGCTCTCCACACAGATATCACCCAGTGGGTGAGGATATGAGATGCCTGGGAGCAGTTGGGCATTCAGAAAGGGATGACACCCCCTTCCTGAAGTGTGTGTCAGCCCTGGGAATCCCCCACAGCCCTGTGGGCAGCTCCCCAACATGGTCATGCAGTGGGGGGGGGGACACAGCCACCAGCAAGGGCCAGGCTGGGCCCCTGCTGCATCACATCCCCCATTAGCTGTATGGATGAGCAGAGCCCCCTGACATCTCTCCCCCCTCCAAATGGGCACCAAATTGGGGCACAGCAGAGCTGCACCCTGAGTGGAAGGGGTATTCTCTGGGATCACAGTGGCACATATCCAGGTGCCTTCACAGCAGGTTCGCAACAGCATACTCAGGGGCTATGACGCCCTGGCTGGGTTTCCCCAGCTCAGGGGGTGACACCAGCACGTGCCCCATGACCATGAGCACAGACAAGCCCTGGAGAAGACTTTGCTGGGATGGAACGGAATGGTTGGACTTGGTGATCTTAAATGGTCTTTGCCAACCTGGTTGATTCTGTGGTTCTGTGAAAGGGAAGCCCAGGCAGCTCCTCTCCTTGCCCTGGCCAGCCACTGCGTGGGCTTGGGGCTGAGCAGGGGTCTGGGGCTGGCACGGTAGGGCCGCAGTGGCCACAGCTCCTGGGCTGTCACTGGCTGGGCTATGGAATCTGAAAGCAATTAAAGCCATCACCAGCGCTCGCTCGGGGCTGGCTCCAGGCTGCAGGGAACCTGCCACAACACATCATGTGCTCGATGCTGCTGGCCCGAGGACCTGGCTCAGCCCCGCACCCCAGCACACACAGGGCAGGGTGTGAGGCCATGGTGAGGGGCACACAGTGTCCCCAGCCGGTAGCCACTTGCTTTTGGTGCACCTCCAATGGTGTCCTGCCTTCCGGGGGCTCAGCAGAGGCACTTGGCCACCAGCTTTGGCCGCCGCTGGAATCACCAGGTGCATGCTGTGACAAGTGTGCTGGCCAGCAGGACAGGCTGGCTCAGGGGTGTTCCTATGGGTCCTGCACCCTGCTGCTCTACCACGGGACACTGTGGGGCTGGGTTGGGCCCGGCTGGGGGCTGCCCATGTCCATCAGGGTGGCTGGAGCCCCCGGCCAAATTCTTGCCCCATGTGGTGATTATGGGCACAGCCCCAGCAGGTCAGATCCTAGGGTGGGGGCAAGAAGGAGCAGACCCTGACTCGGGGAGCTACTGAAAGGGGGTGCACAATGGAGGGGTGCTGTGAAGGGTCCATCTCAGGGTGAGGAGGGAGCTGTCACTAAGCCCCTTCTACCCCAACAGCCCCTTTCCTGCTGATGGGGAGCTGGACCAGCCACTGCTGCCCCCCCATTTTAGCAGAGGGCCTGATCCAGCCACTCCAGGAGCAGCTCCTGTGGCTAAATCCATGGCTGTGGCCCTGCCGGGGCGCGCGGGGTCCCCCCTCCTCGGGCAGCGCACAGTTAAGCAGAAGTTGCTGGTACGGAAGTTGCACATTGTCTTGAGGCACATTTTCTGTTTTTTCACTTGTGAAATATTTCTGTCAGAAGCAGTTAATGTACAAATTAGCAGCGGTGGGCTCTGGAATGGCTCCTGACTCACTAATTTGACAGGGGGGGGTTTGGTGCCCGAGCTTGCTCTTGACAGGCAAGCGGGAGGTCAGGGACCCGCAGGGGGAGGAGGCACCAAGCATGGCTTCCCGGGGGTCTTCTCCTTAAAGCCCACTCCACTGCTCCCATCCAGCCATCCCTGGCTGCAGCGCTTGGGCTTGGGTTGGGGTTTTTCCCTCCCAAATCAATGATTTTTCCCCTAAAAAGGTTCCTGTGCTGGGAACTGGGATGGGAGCCCAGGGGTGGGGGTTACACTTTTTGGGGTCCTGCAGGCAAACCTGAAGTGCATGGCAGGAGACATGGGGATGGAGAAGGCTCCCTGCCCTCCTTCACCTCCCAGGCCACTCTAGCTTTGCACTTGCAAGATGATTCCCCCCTCCTGCCAATGGCCCCCGTCCTCCTACTGCTATTAGAGAGAAACATTGATGTTCATGTTATCTGTGCACATCTTCCCTCCATCCCAAGCTATCCATGAGCCAAAGGGCTGCACAGCCCACTTTTGTTTCTCTATCTGCATAACTGGGATGGGAGGATACCTGGGGGCTGGAGACAGTGGTGGGGATGTCCAGAGCTGGCCATACCCAGGAGACACAGCCCCAGCGTTGAGCAATGCTCAGGACCATGTCAGCAATCTGTCCCTGGGCTACAGGCTCACACAGCAGATGGACCTTGCACTGTGCTGGGAGGTCAGCAGCTCTTTGGGCTGTGGCAAGATGTGTGCTAAAACCACCAGCTCATGTCACCCTCCTCTGCTGCCCAGGGACTAGCAGTGAGCTGTCCCAGGACGGAGCTGGACAAACAGGCACCTGCTGACTGTGGAGCTTGGTGACTGCTCTGTTCGACCATGGTCTTCTGGCCACATGGCTGCAAGGGGCTGGAAAGGAACACAAGGAGGTGACCACCACTGTGGGAAGGCAGCTCCAGAGCACACTTTGCAGCCCCATTTTCCTCATTTCTACTTAGTTCCTCCTGCTACTGATGTTTGCTGAGGGCTTTGTTGAGGGATGAGCTCTCCAAACTCATCAAGTTTGATATAAGATATAACCCACACCCAGACAGATGCTGCTCTTGCATCCTGTGGCCAGCACCCCCCCCCCCCCCCCCCGCGAGCAGCAGACCCCTGCAAAATCCCCCCTTTTTGGGCCAGATAGAGTGCCTGGGTGACCACATTTGGTATCTCTCATAAGGGCAGCAGCCAAAAGAGCTTTGACCTGTTGCATCCTGCAAGGGTCTCAAAGCAGCCAGGCCGCTTGGTCCTTACCTCCTCTGGGAGTCAACTCTGTTTTCAGATGTTTTATGCCCAAACTGCATGCTCAAGATGCTGATGCCCTGTGAGAGTGAGGCATCCAGCTCTGAAAGCAACAGTCAAGAAAACCAATTTGATATCATCCTGCACAGAAATAGTGTCTCAGCACAGCCGCTTCCAGGAGCCCCTTGGCAGCAGCATCGAGTCTGGAAAGGAACTGGGAGCTCCCAGTTCCCTTTTCTAAATGCAAAACGGAAGTTTGCTTTCCAGGAATGAGCATGTGCCCAGTTGGCAGGAGCAGCCAGGCTCTGGTGATACTGGCAAAGATGCTCAGGCTGCTCTCATGGCCCCACACCATGGCTTGTAGCAGGTCACTGCCCTTGAAGGAACTGCTGCAGCATCAGCACCCTCCTTTCCCTGACACAGCCAACCTCACCATGAACCTGCTCATGCCAGATGGCACAGCACCACTCCAGCACCTCCTGGCAGCTTCACAGAGACCAAAGAATCCCAGCCCAGTCTGCGTTGGAAGGGACCATAAAGCTCCTCCAGTCCCAACCTCCTGCCACAGGCAGGGACACCTTCCACCAGACCAGGTTGCTCCAAGCCCCATCCAACCTGGCCTTGAACACTGCCAGGGATGGGGCAGCCACAGCTTCTCTGGGCACCCTGTGCCAGCGCCTCAGTACCCTCACAGGGAAGAACTTCTGCCTAAGAGCTCATCTCAGTCTCCCCTCTGTCAGGTTAAAGCCATTCCCCCTTGTCCTGTCCCTACAGGCCCTTGTCAAAAACCTCTCTCCAGGTTTCTTGTAGCCCCTTTAGGCACTCGGAGCTGCTCTAAGGTCTCACTGGAACCTTCTCCACACTGAACTTCTTCCCATACCTGAGAACTCCTCCTGGTAGTGGAGCTGGCATGAGATCCACCATGCTTAAATCAAGGAAAGCTGCCTGATACATCTGCCATTTCCTAGCTTGCTTTTGGCAAGAGTATTTGACCAGGTGAATGGAAGAGTGCTCTGGATTAACATGGCATCAATCCCTCTCAGCCAGATCCAGGCTTCCCTGGGGCCACCTGAGATGCCACATCAAGGCAGGATATCAGTGCAGTGGCGAGAACCTGATGAATTCTTGCCTATGGCACAGTGCATCAGTGCAAGGAGGGCTCTGGGTGGCTTTCAGGAGCTGCAGGGGAGCTCCAGTGGGGAGCAACCCACCTGCAGAAGGGCCTGGCATGGTTGGAAAGTAGAGACAGCTCAGAGCTGATGGATACCATCATGTAATGTGAGGTGTCCCTGCCCATGGCAGGGGTTGGAACTGGGTGGCCTTAAGGCCCTTTCCAACCCAAACCAGTCTGTGGTTCTATGATACTCCAGGGCTAGAGGAGATAGCTCCCCAAAGCCAGCCAGCAAGGGTGGATGCAAGGCTCCATCCGGGGGTCCTCTACACCCCAAGGTGCCCCAGATGCACCCATCACACCACCCCATACATGGTCCAGCTCCCACTGCCCAAGCACCATTCTGGCCATGTCCCACCACAAGCAGGGAGCAGGACCGTGGCAAGAGGGGCTGCGGGAGCAGGGAGAGCAGAGCCCCAGAAGGGGCGGGAGCTGCGGATGCAGCGGCGGCCGGGGCGGAACAGCTCAGGCAGCACAAATCGACTGTGACAGCCCCAGAAAGGCTGAGCCCGGGGGCGCGGAAAACTACAAGTGAGTTTCCTTTTCCCTACCATATGGTCCCCTTCAGCTGAGGGCGGCAGGATAATTACTGCCAGCACCACGCTGGGATGGCTTGTCACACGCTGCCGGGTGCTCCGCAGCCACCGAGCGCACAGGCACAGCCTGCCCCAGCCCCACGCATGGGGGAGAGTGGGATTTGGGTTCCTGGTCCCCAGGTTGGGTCCTTCCCAGCACCAGGGGCATCAGCCTGAAGGCAGCAGCGGTGAGGAGCGAGCCGCAGCCCCCTCTCTCCCTGGCAGTGTATCCTGGGGGTGTTGCCACCTCGTTGTTCACTTTGGTGTAGGTGCCACTTCAGCAGCCACCCCCAGCTGCATTGTAGCAAGGTGTGAACATCTCTGCCTGCCTCAGCAGGATGCTCCATGGCGGTCCAGGGCCTGATCCCACTCCTGGTTGCCAGGAGACTCTCTGGGGCCAGCTTGTGCTTGGGCAGCTTTGGAGACAAGCTCTGCAGATTACCCTAAAGATCAGGGAAGGGGTAGGCTTTGAGCAAGGGTTGGACCAGACCATCTCCAGACACCCATCATGGTTTTAAACTGAAACAGGGGAAGTTCAGGTTAGATATAAGGAAGTAGCTGTTCCCTGTAAGGGTGCTGAGGCACTGGCACAGGGTGCCCAGAGAAGCTGTGGCTGCCCCATCCCTGGCAGTGTTCAAGGCCAGGTTGGATGGGGCTTGGAGCAACCTGGTCTGGTGGAAGGTGTCCCTGCCTGTGGCAGGGTTTGGGACTGGAGGAGCTTTAAGGTCCCTTCCAACCCAAACCAGTCTGTGATCCTACCCAGTCCCAGGTGTGCTGCAGCTCTGTAAGGATGCAGTTGTTGTCATGCAGGGAGGAGCACCCTCCCTGGGAATTACCCACAAGCCAGGGAACTGCTCTCCAAGGCAGAAGCAGGCTGGGGGCTGGCAGGGACAACCCCAGGACCACAAGGTCCATATAAACCCTACAGCTCTCTCCAAAACACAACCAGGACTTTTCAGACCTCCCTGTCCTCTACCAGTGCCACAACAAACACCACACTGGTGCTCTCCAGGACTGTGTAGACCAGAAAGACTGAAGCATGACTGGTTCTCATTCCCTTCAGACATGTCTTGTTGGGGCAGGGACAGGTTTGTCTTGGTCAACCCACAAGTTGTCCTCCATGTGCATGGGTCAAAGTGGGTCTTCAGTTCCCTGATTATGCCTGGCATGAACACAAGCTTCTTCAGTCCCTTCATTTAGGAAGGGAAGCATCACAGACTGGTGTGAGCTGGAAAGGACCTTAAAGCTCATTCAGTTTCAACTCCTTGTCACAGACAGGGACACCTTCCACTAGGCCGGGTTGCTCAGTTTGGATGATCCCAATGGCCTGTTGCCTTTATACCAGAGGTGGACCATGAGCCCAGTACAGATGGTTACTGGTGGTGAAGGGATTGGTTTGTCACCAGATCAGCCCCTCTTTCCCCAGTCTTCACCTCCTAAGTGTAAGGTGGGAGAAGGTCCTTGGCACACACTCCCAGATCACTACTTGCTTCTCACCATGGACCATGGGAGTGGGATGAGGGACACAGTACCACAAATCAGTGCAGCTCTTCCAGACTGTCGCAGCATCATGTGTCCAGCCATGGGCTGTACTGCCCATTGCCACAGCAGCTCCTTTTGCTGCTCCTCTGGTGGCAACAAAGCCAACAGCTTCACAACAGTTCTAAACCCTGTTCCTCATGACTTTCTATAACACACATGCTCAAGGATCTGGCCCCTGCCTTAGTTTCCCCATCACATCGGAGCACTTTCTCTGGCCTCAGCAGCATCCTGCAGGCATGGGATGCAGAGGGAACAACTGCAGCTGAAACACTGCAAGCTGAAAATAAGACAAATGATCCAGAGTCTGGATGCAGAGTCTGGATCTCTGGCAGCTTCCTCAGGATCCCCTTGGAGGCTGGAGAGAGAAATGGACCCACTCTGGCTGAGCCATCCTTTCCCAGCCATTCGCCAAGGGCTCAGCATTGTGGTGCACACACATGGTACAGCAAAGTTCAGGAGACTGAGATGCCACAGGCTCAGCACCACCTCGAGGGGTATTTGGAAGATGAACTTTCCCACACACCAAGCAGGAATATTGCTTTTCTTTATCACTTCAAAGGGGAAAACACCTCCTAAACCAAATCTCTCCTCCAACCCATACCTGGGAGGTCCCAGTGCCTGGAGGTGGCTCTGTCACCCCAGGCTTTGCCACCCCATGCCCTGCCCAGCCGGTTGAGTGAATCCCTGACTCTTTAACCGGGTCTGCAGCAAAGGACCTTAATCGAGTGATGGCACTGGGATGCTGATGTGATGTGATGTGACAGCCACCCCGCACACCTCCCGCACGCAGCGCCTGGGGCCATGGCCAGCGTGGCACCCAGCGTCAGGGCACTGGTGGCACTAGGGCTGTCAGCAGCACCGGGGCAGGGAGCACCCACCCACAGAGGGCTGGGGGCTTGGGAATCCTTCATCGCCACCCAAGTGACCCCTGACGTCACCAGGAGGGGGTTTAATACCCATGGATGGCATGGAGGCAGCTTGTTTGGCTGCAGAGCCCTCCTCCCCCTGTCCTAGTTTGAAGAGCTCATTTTCCCAGTGCTAATGAAAGTGACAGCCATGCAGGGCTGGTATTTGGGGTGATCACTGAGAATATTAATGGATGGTGTTCAGATTTAACTCTTTGAGAGGCCAGAGCTGGGCTGCCTCCACTGCAGCGGTGCCTGGCCTCCCCAGCACTGTGTCGGGACAGGGGTGGGATGGTGACCATGCTTCCAGGAAGTTTTAATTGCTCATTTGCAGCCCCAAGGGAAGCACTGAAGAGAGGGGAAGCAGAGGTGGAGGCTGCAGCTGTGGTGGTGTGTACTGCTAGCTGGTGCAGCAGCGATGTGAGGGCTTGGGGCAGCAGGGAGGATGGGTGTCTCCAAGGGACCTCCTCAGGGAGCTGGGGGAAAGCAGGTGCCAGAGGTGACCTGTCATAGCCAGGATGTGGGTAAGGAGAAGGGAGGAACTCACCTTGCAGCCAGGAAGGCTCTGGCAGTCTGAGCACATGCATGTTTGGCTGGAGATGTTCATGGTTGACTGGGATGCAGAGCTCACCACAAGGGCTCTGCAAGCACCTGCATACCTCTGTTGAGCAAACACATCTCAGAGCCCATCCTGCAGCACTCCTGGGTTTCACCTCCCTTGCTCCACCACTGGCATCTCACTTGGTTTCAAGATAACTTGGGTCACCCCAACGTCAATGTAATCGTGCATGTGAAGTCAGGGTGCCTTCCAGTTGTTGGGGCTGTAGAGCATGGGTTTGTTGCAGTGGTGAGGGGGTGCTTGAGGTGGACACCCCTGTGCACAAAGGACATTCATGTGTGATGCCTCCTTAGGAAATAAGTATCTCCTTGGGCTGCACCTCAGCAACAGATAATTGTCATGAAGACACCAGCTGAGAAGTTGTCACATCAGCCTGGCATCACACAGGCAAATCCTATCAAGGAAGAAGGGACAGGAGAGTTTGGAGATCCAGGACTGGTGCAAAGAGGACAAAGAAAACACAGACTGGTGTTACATCAACATCTATCCAAGCTTTGAGTACAACAGGATCAGCTTGCACTTTTCTTGGCTCTGCCATCAGTTGTGCTGGTGTAAAATGAGGCATGACACCAGGAACACCAGCAGAACAACAGCACTGACAGGTCGTGCTGAAGGAGCATTGTGTTTATCAGGGGAAGAGCAGCTCACCATCATCACAGCATCCTGGTCTGGACATGAGGTTTTACGGCAGGGGTCCCAGTGTGTTTAGGAGCTGAATGCTCAACTCTAAAGCCACCTCTAATTGGATGCATTTAAAGATGCCTCCTGAGCTGTCTGTCTCCCTGCAGCCAGCAGGACACAGCCCTAAAATGACACCAGCTAATTAAGGCCATGGAAACCCAAGAACTCTTCTGTGCCTTGTTTGTTATCCAAGAGCCTGAGGCAATGCTGAGGCCAGTAGGACCCTGACAGGCAGCTGGGGAAGCCTGGTAATGACAGGGCCACCAAACCAGTCGGAGGGAAAAAGGCAGAAGAGTACAGAAATCAGCAACGACAATAACAACCAGCCACTTTAATGGTGCTGAAGTGCCTACTGTGCCTTGGAGAGATGGGATCAATGAACCAGAGAGCTTTCTCCCTGCTCCTCACCTTTTTCCAGGCACCTCCAGGCTAAATGGGAAGGAGGGTGGAGGTGGCAGTGGCAGGGCACTGGGGATGGAGTCTGCAGCATGAAGGTCAAGAGATGAATCTCTTATCGGGCTGTTTTCATGCTTGTTGGGAAAACATTGCAGCACCTCCCTGGCTTGGCTAGAGAACTGTCCCACTCACCTGCTGCCTGGGATGCTCATTGGCAACCCCTTCCTATTTGCCTTCAGGAGCTATAAACCAGGGCAGAAGGTGTGTACTTAATATGCACATATATAAAGCTGGACATCACCTTCCACCCCTCACCCATGGTGAGGCTGGCATCTCCTCCTGCTATTGTCCACCCCCTGCTTTTGCCTTCCAAGAAGAAATACCTCCTGCAGCATCCCTGAGCCCATTCCCACCTCCCTCACCCTCTGCTGTTTGTAAGTCCTCAAGAGCTGCCTCTGCAGCTCTTCAGGGTGGTGGGACACACATGAATGCTCTTCACAAAGGCCACACTGCTGGGAGCCCCCTGTCCATGGGGAAAGGAGAAGGCAACTGACATCCAGAGGCATTGAAGTACATGCAGTACCACCAGAATACTCCTCACTGAGTTCTGGTACAACAGGTCCCACCTCCCCCAGGCCCTCAGTGCCCCCACCCAGGCCACCCTTCACTATCATGCTTCCTTTAACAGTGTACGGGTCAGAGACCTCCTTCCCAGCAGCACCCATCCACAGCCTTATCCCCAAAAGCATGGTCCTGCCCTACTGTCAGCTCTCCAGCCTCCAGAGCAGAGATAGAGCCACCTGAACAGATGGAGCATGCCCTGTTGCTGAGTTTACACTGACTTTCCCGAGTGGAAACGCTTGAGAGTTGATGAACCACACCAATTCATCAACTGAGAGACATTAGCTCTTCCATCTCCATTGACTCACTGTAGACATGCACCTGCTGGAAATCTCCTTCCCACTATGTGCATCCAGTCTGTCATTCCATTTTTGCCTGACAACACCATATCAGAGAGAAAATTAGATGGTTTGTGTGTCTTCTGCCATGGCTGTACCATCTGAGCAAATACTGGCAGTGCAATAGCACGTCACGGTTAGCGGCTGTCACGTTCTGTTTGTCACTTTGGCCATGCTCTGGTGAGACAGGAGCTGCTGGGGAGTTTCTAGATTTTGTTTTGAATTACTCTGAAACAAAGTCAAGGAGAGGTGTCTGGAGAGGTGAGGGCACTCAGGCTGTCTCAGAAGGTTTCCCCAGCAATATCTCATGGTCAAGGGAAGCTGATCCTGCAGAGACATAGGACCCTATGTCAGCCCTCCACTGACCACTGTAGCTCTGCATTTAGGTCTCATATAGGCTGGATGTGATTGTGCATGAGATGGTGGCCTGTTGCTATCACTGGTGGGGTGGAATGAAGGCACCTAGTGAGCTCCTTGGGGGACAAAACAGCTTCATGTCTGAAGGTGGAAGGAGGTGTAGAGATCTGTGTTTAGCCAGCATTTTCCCCCATCTATGGCCAGTGCGAGGAGCATCCTTGCACTTGGGGCTGCTCTCTAGAACTGTTTCCAGATGGTTGTCTGTCCCAGTTTCACTGGTGTGAATTGTTATCTGTAACCCAAGGGGGGGACCCATTAAACTCATCTGGCCAGAGCAAGGTCCTAGAAATACCCAGATTGTACCCAAGTGAGTGACTGGGGAATAAAGAAGATAGACAAGGACGGGACAGGGGTAAACAGTGTTTTCACCAGCACATACAGGCATTTTCCCCTCATGTCCTCACTATTTCAGCAGAGACCTCACAGCTGGCCTGTACCATCCCATTGTACCTTGCTTAGCAAAGGTGCCAGGCTGATCCAAGTGGCCAGAGCAGACCAATGGACACCAGGGGATCAGGATCTGCCACAGCTGTTTTGCCGTTAAATCCATCAATTTGTTATAATTAAAACAAAAAACCACACAATTTTCACTATTAACCATGACCTTTTCTTCCCAGCAATGAGCTAGGAGAACCTGATGTGCTCAGGAGAAGCAGCTGAAGAAGAGTCGGTGCTGCAGCAGGGGGTTGTCTCAGCTCTGCATGTGAGTGCCATGTCCCCGGAGATGTTCTGGGAAGCCTGCAGCTCTCCTAGGGACCACATCACATTTTGCCTTTCTTCTTCCATTTAGTTATGATTCTCTGAACATCCAAAGCCTGGAGTTTACATTATATGACAGAACAAAAATGTCCTATGGGCAAGGGTCTAGCAAATCACACAAACAGCAATTTACTAATTTCATGCTGCTCATAGAAACCCTCAAGGGTTTGGGATGGGACACAGACCTTTTCTCTTTCGGGGCAATTAGTTTCAATCCGGCCTTTCTAATGACTGAAGGTTCTTGCTTGCCTGAAGGCACTTCAGTGGCTGCAGGACAAGGGCCAGGGTCTCTGTGTCACACAGGTCTCTGGATTAGCAAACTCATCTCTACAAGTTGGGCTGTCATGGGCAACTCAACAAGGTTTCACCCTGTAAGCCAGTGAAAAGATTCATGATAAAGACAGAGCAGGTAGACAAAGGTATGGAGAAGCCTCAACATTGAACCTGCACATGGAAAATGTGGTCCCAGGTTAGGTTGTAGAGGCTGCTCACAGGCTTGGCTGCAGGGTCTCTACAAATAGCTCTTATCCAGGCTTGGCCAGACACAACCAGAACCCACAGCCCATCCAGCAACCCCAGCAACAGGGATTCACTCAAATAAATGAAGACATTTCTGTTCTGAGCTGGTGTCCCCAAGCTGCTGAGATTCCCTGGTAGGAGACTCAGAGCAGAAGTCCTCAGTCTGTTCTCCCTGCATGGAGCAGGACCTTGGTGCTTTCCTGGATTATCAGGACTGTTTTGCTGAGTTGGACAAGCAGCAGGACTCAGAGTGCTATTTATTCTCTTCTTGCAGAGGTGACATTCATGGGGCATCATTTTGGAGTCTAAATTTCCTCAGGTGACAGCAAGGATTGAACATTTGTCTGAGTGAAGGCACAATAAAGGACTCCAGAATCCTCAGACAAGATTTGGAGGCCTTTCTGGGGGTTGTCTGACATGTGTGTGACCTGGGACTTTCGATCAGACCTGCCTGGGAAACATCCCCCTGTGAAGCTGAGAGCAGACCCTTGACAGAGTCAATTGGGAGGGGTAAGCAGATGCTTTTACAGAGAAGAGAGAGTGTGGGAAGGGTGGACTTCCTTTCCCTTTTCCCTCAACACCTCCCTGAGCAGCAGCTCCTGTTCCTTGGCAGGGGGTTGGAACTGGATGAGTTTTAAGGTCCTTTCCCTCCCAAACCAGTCTGGGATTCTGTGATTCATTCACCTCAGTGTGAGCAGAGCTGTTGGCATGGCACGCTGCAGGAAACATGAACCCAGGGCACATCCCTTGTACCGAGGTCCCTGTCCCATCCCCACACATGGTAAGGGGCCACTATGGTCCAGCCCTGCTCCTGTACCCACAGCCGCACGTCTCCGGCCATCCTGGCTCCCGCGCTGCCGCTTCCTGTGCCCGTCAGCACCAGGACGGCTGATGGACCCTGACAGCACTGCTCTTTTTCTCACGGCCCGCGGGAGGTCGCGTTGCATGGAGCAGATGTTCCACATCACATTGCGTTGTGCCGCTCGTGCCGATGGGCTGCGGTGCCGGGAGCCTGGCGGGATCAGGGTGTTCCTGGGGAGGATGGTGATGGATCTGGCTGCTGGAGACCCAGGGCATGAAAGTGCTGCAGAAGGAGTGACAGGAGCACCCGCACATGGCATGGCAGCCCTCACCCGTGCTGGGTTGGACCGACACACTGCTTCCAGCCTGCCTGCAAACCTGTGCCTCTGTCCTCTCCCCTTCATCTCCCACCTCCAGAGCTGCATCCAAGCACAATGTACCTTTCTTTGCTATTCTTGGCTCATCCAGCCCACAGCCAGTTGCAGCCTGCAGCATCTTGCTGCTGAAGGTGGATGGTGTCCAGTGCCCCTCCACTTTGCATCCAAGTCTGCTCTTTTTTTCTGCATGCCAGCTCCCTCCCCTGCACCTTTGCAGAGCCAGCAGCAGGTTCACCCTGGATGAAGTAGCCCCTCGAGATGGGTAGGACATGAGCCTTGTGTCAGGAGCTTCTCCAGCTCCTGGAGGAGGAAGTTTGTCACCCTTTCTATCCAGACCCTAAGCGGAGGTAGAGCACTGCAATGGAGGCAGTCCAGGTCCCACAGCCCACCAGGACTGCACAGACATAAGGACAGGATGTGCATGCTGCTTCCCCAGCACAGGCTCACTCATCCTGGCCTTCCTTGGGCAGCAAACCTTCCCGTCCCTGGCTCTTGCAGTAGTTCTGCAGTCTCACTGCACAGCTTATCCATTTTTAAAGAGCACACCTCATAAATACTTTGTAAAGCACCTTTAGCCAATGTGCTCTTTTTGATTGTTTTTTCCCTGGCTATGTGGGAGGGATGCTCATGCTCCCATTGCTCTCTGGCGTGCAGCTCTTGCCAGTATCTTGTACATGTTTGCTGCTTTGAAGTTATTAGAGCTTTGCCTTCAACACTCAGGGAGAGCTCTGTGCAGGGCAGCACAGAATCATGGAAACCCAGACTGGTTTGGGTTGGAAGGGACCTTAAAGCTCATCCAGTTCCAACCCCTGCCATGGGCAGGGACACCTTCCACCAGACCAGGTTGCTCCAAGCCCCGTCCAACCTGGCCTTGAACACTGCCAGGGATGGGGCAGCCACAGCTTCTCTGGGCATGTTGTCCCCCGTAGTAAGTCACAGTGAAGGATGACAGCTCTCCCTGCACCCTGCCAGCACCCTGCAGACTCTGTTGTGCTCCATTGCTGAGCACAGCCCAGGTGAGTAGGTGCAAGCTCCTCTGGACCTTCACCTGGACCTTTGTCACACCTCCCCTCCCAAAGGATCTCCTTCCCTGCTGTCCATGTGGAGCACCGTGCAGCATTAGGAGAGCAGGACCTGCCCAAGCCAGGGCCTGGCTTGTTTGACGTGCAGCAGGTAATTCTTATCTTTTTCCCTCTTTAGTGAATCAACACGTTGTGTGGTACCAGACCAGGCACTCCCACAGCAGCTTGCCACAGAGCTACTGTCATCGCTGGGCAAACTTCATCTTCTCCAAAAATGTGCCAGATGAGCTGGAGGAAGCCTGTTCTTCCCAAATCATATCGACTGGCATGGCTTTTCTCTAATTCCTCATTGTACAGCTCCAGCAACCCTTGACTTCACCATGTGCTGATATCCTGTGAACAACCTGGCAGCTCCTGCCAGTTCAGTCCTGTTCCATTCCAGCTTCTGCTTATCCACTCTTCCAGTTTAAATGTAGTGCCATGCTTTTAGCTTGCTGCCATAAAGGAGCAAGGTTCATATGGTCATGCTGGCTGCCCCAGCATTCAGCTTCCCATTTCAAACAAATGGGATAAAACAGTCAAAGTCTCTGAAGTGGTAAGAAAGAGCTTTGGTGAAGTTTCTTGGCTTTGTCCAAGAGACAGACACAAAGTGCTGCCCCATATGTCCAAAGAAATGCTGATACATGAAGTTACCCATATTTTGCAGAACCACCACTGAGCCAACCAGTATGCGCATGGTCAGTCAACCAGCACCAGTACACCAGGAGATGCTGCCTCTGGTCCCACAGGCAGAGGATACGACAGGGGATAAGGATGGAAGGTCCTGCTGAGAGCTGGGGAAGATAGAATGGATGGAGCTGGAGGACAGGAGTGTGTCCTCCACAGGGGAACAGGAGCTGAGGAGCCAAAGTGATATGGGAGAAGAGTGGGATGTGAAACCAGGATGTGAACACCACAGCTTGTTCCGTCTTTTATACCACCGTTGCTGGCCTCTGAGCTTGGTTTCTTCTTCCCACCTGGGTGGTAAAACCATCCCAGGCAGGTTCCAGGGAGCTTTGATATTTTTCTACTTCTGATTTAATTTATTTTACCTTATTTTTCAGCTGGGAGAGTCTCACTCGTGTGCAGAGCCTCACCTCTGCAGTCGTTGGCACCCCCAGTCCAGGGTGGTGAGCCTTTCCCAGGCATGAAAGGGACATCTCCAGAGCTTTTCATTGCTTCCTTCTCCCCGCCTTGGTGTTAATGGCTGTTGAAGGCAGCCTGACTCCATAAGGCAGCATCGAGTAACCTGTGCATCAAGCGGACACCCTCGCCCTGAGGCAGGACCCATCTGCATGCAGGGCCGGCTCTGCTGCTGTCACTGCAAGGCATTGCAAGGGTCTGACCTGGTGAGCAAGGCAGCAGGTAAGCTGGGAAGGATGGGGTCTGTGGTGGGTGCATGGGGCTTGGAGCTTTGTTCCTGCCTTGTTGTTGGCCAAGGACCCACCTGCTGTGCTCTAGGCTGGGTTGTGGAGTTTTGGCTGGAGATCCTGCATCTGGTATGTGCATCCCCAGAAAACTGCCTGTGGGGCAGCAGACAGGAGCGAGGGCACACACCTGAGCCTGCAGCTCACAGATGTTGCAGAGCTTCCTGACTAGGCTGGAGGAAAGCAGCTTTGGGAGGGGATGCAGAAGTGCGAGCCCTCATTTTGCTCCTCTCTTGGCTTTGGGACTGACAGGGTGACCCATGGAAGAAGGGGCTGTAAATGAGCATGTGCAATACGTCCCTGCTATGCCTCTCTAGAGCACAGCCAGAGATGTCACCCAGCAAGGACACTTCTGTGCAAGGAAGTGGAGTGAGAGCCCAGTTTGGTCCCTCGTTAGAAAACCAAGCTGTGTGAGATCCATACACTCAGAGAGGGAAGGCAGAGAGAAGGAGAGCGCGCTTGGCCACGCACTCAGTCTTGGAAGGAGTGTGGCTATTTGCTGGTCTAGTGCAAAGCACCTCCCCAAAAAAGCAAGTGTGATGAGATCCAGAAAGCAGAAGTGTGCCAGGGAATGCTTCACTGTAAGTGGTGGGAGCATCCCAACAGGCAGAATCAGCTCCATCCGCAGCCCGAGTCCTGCAGAGCTGTGTCTTCATCTCTCCCAGCTGCCAACCAATGGCCAGGCCATGCAGCACAGACCAAAGTTCAGTCCCAGGAGAGTTCTGAGGAGAAAGGAAGAGCAAGCCGTTAAAAACCTGCCAAGAGGAGCGTGACTGATATTCAAGTCACATGCCCCTGTGAAACCCTGTGAGCCAAAGACCTGTGGCAAGCAGGACATCTGTGAAAGCCTTGAACAGCAATGAAACAGGAGATCAGATGAGTAAAAATGCTTCAAGACCTCTCTGTCTAGCCTCATCTTTTGAAAGGGGTGGTACAAGTGGTGAGCTGAACTGGGAAGGTGCAGACTGGCTCTTGTGCAAAGCTTCTCGCAGCTCCTGTACCCCTGGAGGTGTTTGCAGAGAGCAGCCCGTGAGCACAAAAGCACACCCAACGGTTCCTGAGCTCTGAGCTGCGGAACACGTCTGCACCCACTGTTCACGTGCTTCCTGGGAAGTACATATTCCCTGGTGGTGTTGGCTGCCCAGATTTTATTCTGAAATCACTGGCTACATGGTTGCTATAGGCACAAGACAGAGCAACATCACATAGGCAGCGTGAAGGCTTCCACTGCCAATTTTATATTACACAGGTCATTTGCTACACCTTTGCTCTATTTGGTGTCCCAAACATCTTTGGTCAGAGCAGCTCTTATATTGAATCAATCTCATGCTTTCCTCTTAAATGCTGCTACACTGCCCTTGCTCTTCCACTCTATTCTTCAGGTTTCCATACCCAAATTAATGTGCTGGTTTGGAAGCCCTCATATATCTGCCTATCTGTTCTTTGAATCATCTCTGGGAGCTGACCAAAGAGTGAGCAGCATCCCATGGATCCTATCCAGCCTGACTCTCCTGTGTTTTGTCCCTAACAGGATCATTTGCACATGTACAAAACGAATACAGGATGGGGATGAAGCACTCTGGCATCTGATTGTCAGCAGGGCAATCAGGAAAGCTGCAATTTTAATGATATGGAAGAAGTCACTTGTGTAGTCTCTGATTTATGACGCTCTATTACCCGTGACAGCTTAAGCTGGGACGATTTGCTTCTGCTCCTGCCTTCCCATGTTTCCTTGGATAATTTTTATTCCACAGCTTTCTTTAACTCATCTGCCCTGATTTCTAACTGTTCCCTTCTACAAATTATTTTGCTTTTTCACTGCATTTGTCCTCTCCATTCTTAAGGAGAAGCTCATCTCTGCCAGGCAAACATGCCTTTTAGTAGCTCAGTCACTGAACTTAACGATTTATCTCCCTCCAACCACTCTGGCTGTTGGAAGACAGCTGGGAATTACCTGAGTGTCTTTGCTGTGTTTTCCCTATAACACCTTTCACTGGGTTTGTTGGTTGACAGGTTCTTGTCTCCTAGACAAGTGGTTGTAGCTATATTTACTGATCGGTTTGGTGCCAAGCAATGTCAGAAACAAGAACTGCTAGAGTGATTATTGTTCAAATCCATACCTTGCTTATTCTGGTATTTAAGTTGAACCATAAGAGCTGCAATTAGCTCCAACTGCATTGAGTTTTTAGCATCTGATCAGACTTTGCACAATCCTTTGGGATCACCAATCTTCATTTCCCTTTTCCCAGCTGGTGGGATCCTCTCCCCAGGCATCCCAGCACCCTCCTCACTGCTCCTCTGCTCCCGTGAGCATCCCCAGCCTGCTGCATGGGGCTGCCAACATGGAAATGTCACTGCCTGTGCTTTGGGGGCTTCCTTGCCGGCGCTGTAGTGATGAGGGAGATGTCCAGTTTGCCCTAAATGGTAGCAGGGATTTCATGCCTCTTTTGTTGAAAAGCTTTCATTGAAACTCCAGTGAATTCAGAGGAAAAAGGACCTTTGACTTGCTCCTGACATAGAGCATTTGAAAGGACTGCATTTGGACTAGATGGTCATTATCATCCCCTTCCAATTAGACTGTTCTTGTCCATGCTATGCTATGATCTGCTGTTCTGTTCCATTTTGTCCTGTACTATCCTGTCCCATCCCATCCTATCCTATCCTATCCTATCCTATCCTATCCTATCCTATCCTATCCTATCTATCCTATCCTACCCTACCCTACCCCATCCTGTTCAATCCCGTCCTATCCTATCCCGTCCTATTCTGTCCCATCCTACCCTATCCTACCTTGTCCTGTCCCATCCTATCCTATCCTATCCTATCCTATCCTATCCTATCCTATCCTATCCTATCTTGTCCTGTCCTACCCTACCCTATCCTGTCCTGTCCTGTCCTATCCTATCCCATCCCATCCCATCCTATCCTATCTTGTCCTGTCCTATCTTGTCCTGTTGTGTCCTATCTATCCTACCCTATCCTCTTCCATCCTATAATATCCCATCCTATCCTATCCTATCCTACCCTACCCTATCCTATCTTGTCCTGTCCTGTCCTATCCTATCCTATCCTATCCTCTCCTATCCTATCTTGTCCTATCCTATCCTACCCTATCCTATCCTCTTCCATCCTATCCTATCCTATCCTATCCTATCCTATCCTACTCTATTCAATCCCACCCTATCCTATCCTATCCCATCCTATCCTGTCCTGTCCTATCATATCCCATCCCATCCTACCCTATCCTATCATATCCTATCTTGTCCTGTCCTATCCTATCTTATCTTATTCTATCCTATCCTATCCTATCCTATCCTATCCTATCCTATCCTATCCTGTCTTGTCCTGTCCTGTCCTATCCTCTTCCGTCCTATCCTATCCTATCCTACCCTATCCTATCTTGTCCTATCCTATCCTATCCTATCCTATCCCATCTCATCCCATCCTACCCTGTCCTATCCTACCTTATCCTATCCTATCCTATCCTATCCTATCCTATCCTATCCTATCCTATCCATCCTATCCTATCCTATCCTATCCTCTTCCATCCTATCCTATCCTATCCTATCCTATCCTATCCTATCCCATCCCATCCCATCCCATCCCATCCCATCCCATCCCATCCTACCCTATCCTATCTTGTCCTGTCCTACTCTATCCTATCCTATCCCATCCCATCCTATCCTGTCCTGTCCTATCCCATTCCATCCCATCGCATCCCATCCTATCCTATCCTATTCTACCCTGCCCTATCTTGGAAGAATGAACAAGGTACTTTATTGCCATTGTGACACCATTCAAAGTCAGGATATCCCCCAGGCTTCAGGAGATGCCTGGCCCAGGTTTGGCCCTGGGGTAGGACTCTTATAGTTATCATTACAGAACCACGGCCTGGTGTGGGTAGGTTCTGCAGCGTGCATGTCATGCTGGAAAACAAGGCTGGAAATGTGCCCTCATCCATGACCAGGGACAACCTAGTTACCATTGTCAACTGTAATCTGGTGTCCATAGCTGAGACCATAACATAGAGTTACCTACAAAGACCCATCACTTGAGCTAGGCACCTTTCTCCTAATTCTGGCCTCCACCTTCCACCAGAAAGAAGTAAGTCTTCTGCCCCCTTCTAAACAGCCCTGAAGGTGCCTACACATAGGCTTTGTCCAGAAATGAAGACTGGGCTTTCAACAGCAGAAAGGCTCAGGTTGTTGCTGATTCTCAAGGCTGAGCTGGTGATGTGTGTCTCTGCCAGGGTAGCTGTGGGTGGTGATCTGGGGCTTCCAGTTCCTTGGTTTCTGGGATTACATGGGGAATACTCCAAGGAGGTTTCCATTAGGAAGACTCCAGAACATGCATAATTTAGTAGTTAGCTCCCCAAAGTTGGTACAACAATCCCAAGATTGTTTTATGCCCATGGTAAATTTGTGATCTCAATCTCTATGATCTCAAAGTGTTACTGGAAAAGCATCAAACCCACATGCCAGGTGAGGGGAACTGACATGCTTAATATCATCTAAAGAGTAAATGAGGGGTCTGTAAGTACCAAGTTTCTTCCAGCCTAAGAAATCACCTCTTCAAACACAACTGAATGGGATGAGTGGAGAAAGTCAAGGGAAGCCATGACTTATCTCTGTTAACCACATGGTGGTACCTGCTTCAGAAGACCAGTAAAACCACAGCAGTTAGATGCATGTGATTTCCCAACGGTATCAAATTCACCCAGGCTGAAGAATTCAATGTGATGGTAAGGACAAGAGGGGAGAGGAGAAAAGAGGAAGATGATATCCATAGGAGAAAAAGAGGGAACAGTTATACTGTTTTGCTGTGTCCTCAATGCTGGACCCATCTCTTGGCCCTTAACAGCAGCATCAAGTAGCTGGGGTGGTGCTGGGACCACTGCATCTTCCTCCCAGGTCTGCTGGAGGCCTTGGAGAAGTCCATTTGTGCTCCTCCCTTCACTGTGGGACTGTTACTGACAATATCCCCTTTTAGGACAGCTTTAATGTTTATGGACACCTTTGACATTCTAGGACTGGGTGGGCAGAAGGGCTTTTATTTAGTGGGTATCTCCATGGAGAGATACCACCGGTGGAGGTGCCCACAGCACACCAGCCCTTTGCCTCTCTCTTCCAAGACATTTAACTTAACGTGTTGCTGGTCTTCACCCCTGTTGCTGCTGGCTTTTCCCCCCTCTCTCCCTCTCTCACCCCCCTTGCTCTCTGCTCCCTCTCCTCTCCCAGCTCCGTAGCAGTTTCCTCGGGAGTGTTCAGCTAGCTGACACATTTGCCACAGATGGATGGTGCACACGGAGACAGCTGTCACTCCCGATTTGTGGTCCACTGCGTGACAGCAGGATTGATGCCTTCTGAAGGGCCATCTCACGGAGCACATGCACTCTGACATTCTTCGAGATGAGCCCTACAGACACCTCTCAGTGGACCTCGGGAGAAGCTGGCAAGCTAACCCTTCCCACTCCCCCTCCCCACAGCAGCCCGCAGGCTGGAGACAGCAAGCACACACACACATACACACACATGGCCAACCTCCTTGGGTAGTTCTGTGCCACTACTGGCCTGCCAGGTCCCAGCCCGGCTGTTTGCTCCTGATGCTGGTGTCTGAAGTGAGGCGGGTTGAGATTTGCAAGATGGAAAGGTCACCAGCGAAGCTGCTCTTTTCCCCTCTTCTGCCTTTTTAATTGCAGGAAGGAGGGATACAGGCTTCAGTTTCTTTCTGTCAGACCAGCTGCCTCCAGCCTCTCGAGTTCCTCTAGCACAGCAAAAGCTGATAGACTGCAGCAACAGCTCCTTCAGGCCTCTCTGTCTTCTCCATCATGGATGGCAGCCTCCATCCCCAGTGATGGTTTTCATCACCTAGGATTCTCTCCACCACCGATGACCCACATAGCAGTATGGAAGCTCTCCCTCTCTGGCAGCTAGTTCTCCCCACCTCTCCACCCCAGCAGTGCACACTGCAGTGGGGCAGGCTGCCCTAACGGAGCTCTGACACTTCCTATAGAGGTTCTTCTTGCCAGCTTGAGGCCAGCTGCAAAGGGAAGGCTGACTTAGTCAAGGCTGGCTCCTATGAGAGCAAAGCCCTCTGCCCTCAGCCAGGGTGAGGGTCATTGTTTCAGCTCCCAACCACCCGTACCTGTCCTATGCTTTGACATGCAGGTACATGAGTATTCAAGTCTGAGGCCTTCAACAAAACCCTTCTGGTGAGACTTTCTGTTGGACAAAGTGAAACAGAAGAAACATTCCAGCTCTGTCCAGAAGAACAGTCTTCCAGATGCTAGATTCTATAGGAATGGGATCTGGTCCTGCCTTTGGTACCTAGAGAAAGAACATCCTTCCAAAACCAGATATACACAGCTGTAATTGTCCATCTGACTTGTGGAAGGTTATGGTCAAGGGAACAGATCTTCCAAACAGGGAAACAGAAAGTTTGAATTATTGAAAGTTTGAAATATTCCCTAGATCTAGGGAATATCAGCTGGGCCCCTCTGGAACTGACCTGAGGCTTTCCCATACTGTTCAGTTTCTGAGCCCTGTCCCATGTTACACAAGAACCTGGTGGCTCATCAAGGTCATACCAAAAGCCCTTCTTGTAAGGTCTCTGGGTAGTGTTCAACAGCAGAAACCCAGGGGACAGGACAAAAGCAGAGACAATTTACATGAGGCTTCTCTCGTATAATCTCCATGCTTTTGGCCAGTCATAGCTGAGGGACTTTTTGAACCAGGCATGATCTCTCTGTATGTCTGTATGGAACTTCTTGGTTGAGTTCCCATCCCCACAGTCCCTGGCTATGTCTGCTCACCCATCCTCTTCCAAAGCCTTTATGAGCCATTCATAAATACAGGAAGATTCAAAGCACTGCAAGGACATCAGTTACTCTGATTGGTTTGATCCCTTGTCTTCTGCCCCAGTCCATCAGAGCAGGCTGAGTCTGTTGAGTAGGAGCATGCATAAGACATAGAAAAAGTATGAATATGCGCCAGGACTCAGCTTTATAGTATCACAGGATCCCAGACTGGTTTGGGTTGGAAGGACCTTAAAGCTCATCCAGTCCCAAGCCCCTGCCACAGGCAGGGACACCTTCCACCAGACCAGGTTGCTCCAAGCCCCGTCCAGCCTGGCCTTGAACACTGCCAGGGATGGGGCAGCCACAGCTTCTCTGGGCACCGTCTGCCAGTTCTCCAGCACCCTCACAGGGAAGAACTTCTTCCCTGTATCTAATGTGAACCTCTGCTGTTTCAGTTTAAACCCATCACCCCTTGTCCCGTCACTACAGCCACTGATGAAGAGTCCTTCTTTGGCATCCTGCTGGTCCCTTTAGGCACTGGAGCTGGGAAGACCAGGCCCCTCAACAGTGGCATTGCAAGGCTCCAGAGAAGCAACTACATTGTGAGAACATGTCTGTCTGGGGAAATGATGGTCCATCTGAACCAAACACTGTCAGACCAGGCACTGGCGTGTCCAGAACTATTCCTCCAAGATCCTCAGACAGATGAGAGCTGCTGAGGCTGGGCTGCCTAAAGAAGAGCGCTCGGAGCATTAGCACAATGGATGCATAAGCTCCGAAGTAGGAGCTCTCAAGCCAGTCCAGCTCTGATGAACCAAAGACACAACCCCTGCCAGGTGCCATCTGCACAGACAGACCCTTCCAAGGAACCCTGGTCCTTCAGCTCCTCAGATGATTATAAGGAAATCTTTGCTCACAGACTCACAGGTCCCTCTCCCATGTTCAGCTATGAGCATACCCAAGGCTCCAGAATTGTTTCCATTAAGTAGCGTGGCACAACGCCATGTTTTTCCTAAATAGTTTTGGACGAGGTGGAAATGGTCAGAAAAAGATACAGGTTTGTGGGCACAGCCTTGGACCTTGTGAACACCTAGTCAGCCCAGCCAATCCAGGCTGGAATGTTTTGGGAAGGGAGCAAAATGTGTTTTTCATAGATCATAGAATCACAGACTGGTTTTGGTTGAAAGGGACCTTAAACTGGAACTCATCCAGTTCCAACCTTGCAACCCCCTGCCACAGGGAGGGACACCTTCCACCAGACCAGGTTGCTCCAAGCCCTGTCCAACCTTGCCTTGGACACTGCCAGGGATGGGGCATTTACGACTTTGGGCAATCTGTGCCAGTGAAAAATTCCTAGGTTTTGAAACTTAACAAAATACAAATAAAAAGGAAAAAAAACCAACCCACCACAAAACACTTGAAAAAGGAGACACCACATTCCAAAAAAAAAACCAGGATCCATAATTATGGACCAAGGGCCAAAAAGCCACCATTTGGTGGGGAAGGTGGTGAAACAGAGATTTTCAGCCCCTGCTCAGCAGAGCTGGGTGTGCAGCTGGCTGCTGGTGAGGCTGGAAACGGAGAAAAGGGAGGAAACTTCTCTGCTCCAGGTGGAAAATGTCCTCTAAGCATCAGGGACATCTTGCAGGACAGCAGCCTCCTGCCTGTCCTTACTGTCCCCACTGTCAGAGACACCCTGGACTGGACAGGGACATCCACAGACTGGGACATCCTGACTATGTGCCTGGACAGGCAAAGGGGGCTGCCCTGGACCATGCACCATGCAAGAGCCCCTCTTGGCCAGCACCCCACTCCAGGAAACACCATCATGGCAGCTTTGCACCAGTGTGGTGGCCCAGATGCCCAAGAACCTGGTGTCCAGGCATGTTCATGTTTGGAAAGCCCTGGGAATGCCCCATCCCTGCACATCCTGGCAGCACCAGGGGCATTACTGGGGAGGGATAAATGTTTTGCGCTGGGAGCTGAACGTGGTTGGTGGGTTCAGGAGCAAAGCTGGAGCCCTTCACCTGCTTGCAGAGAGGCAGGAGCAGGATCAAGGCAAAGGAACCTTCACATCTCACTGGCCTTGAACAGCAGATGAAGGGGGGCACTGGGAGCCAGGGGTAACAAAAGGAGAGTGGGGAAAGTTCGGGCCAGGCAGGGATTTCTGGCTGGTGGGTTTTCCACTGAGAAATTCTCTCTGCCTCTTTCATCATGATGAAGATCCTTTTTATTTCTTTATTTTTCTTTCTTCCCCCTTTCTCCTTTCCTTGTTCTTTTCCTCTTTCACCAGGCTGATAGCTGGGAGCCGCGGAGCATGTGATGCATCTTCCATATAGGGGCAGGAGCAAAGCAAGACCAACTGATGGACGCCCTAGGGCCAGACTTGCAGACAATATATAACCTACTGCATGATCTCAAACGCTTCCCACTTTCACAGAGTGAACATCAGGCAGTGCGGAGCTGCAGCGAGGGCAGCCGAGTCCCGTGTGCAGGTAAGTCCTTGGCACCTCCTGCCCCAAGAGGCTGTTCTGGGGATGGGAAAGGTGCGAGGGACCCGCTCTGTGCCTGGCTGTGGGGCAGGAGGGTGGGATAGGACGTTCCTGCTGTTATTAGTCGGGATTTTTGAACCCTTTTCAGTGCCTGTGTGGGATTCAGGACAGTGATGGGGTCTGTGTGGGGTCTGGCAGAGCCCAGCCTCAGTCTCTCCCCTTACAAACACTGACCCTGTGATGCTGCAGAGCATCTTGAGCCTGCCGCACATTCCTTTGCTCCTATTCTCGCTGTCGAGGTGTGCCGGGGCTGCAAGGGAGCATGCAGCCCCCGAGACAGTTCCCACCCATCCTGGCCTCCAAAAGGAGCAAAAAGAATGCTCCAAAAACTTTAAAAAGCACTTCTTTTGCTCAGCCCACTGTCTCCAGCGCTGCCTGCCTTCACCCTCCTGTGCTGGAATTCCCTTTGCAGAGGGAACTGTTCCCAGCTGGGGCTGGACGGGGGAAGTGGGATGGAAGGAAAATGTAAAGCAAAGAGTGAGAGACCAGTCCCTATCTCTGTGTGACTGTCTGTGTGTCTGTCTGTGTCTGTGTGTGTAAGGGGGGGGGGGTCTATACAGCCCACCTGCTGCAGCTTTCCCTGTAGCATACACCCATCCTGATGGAGGGGGAACAGGCTTTTTCCTGGGATGGTTTTTGTCCTGCTGAATGGAAAATAATACTAGCAACAGTCACGAGCTCTCCATGAGCACGCAGAGTTTTGTACTATTTGGGGTTTGAGTTGGGTTTTTTCCTGGTTTTCTTTGGGGTATCAACTGTGTCTGATGGTGATGGGGGACTGAGGACCCCCAAAGGAGCTGGGAACCTCTGTGAACTCCCAGATGCTTGTCCGAGATCCCCACGGTACCAGGCTGCGACTGTAAACGATTAAAGAGGGACAAACTCATTGAAATTAATGTTTTGGGCATTTCTGCTTGTACACCCCCAGCAAGCGCACTGGAGATAAAACTGCTGTGAGCACACAAGGGGAGGCTGGGCTGAGGGGGGTTCTTTGTTCTGTGCCTCAGTTTCCCTGTCTGTGCACTTCACTCTTCCCAACTCCTGCCCTTCGCTGCGGTCCCTCTGTGCACAGACAAAGGCATCAGCCCGGGGGAGCAGCTTTTCATTAGGGCACCAGAATCCAGCCACAGATTGTCATTAAGCTCTAATTAGATGAGGGGACTCCGGTTAAGACAGAGGCACCTCTCTCACCACTGCTGTAAGCTTATGCCAGGAGAGAGGGGGACAGTGACTGCTCGCCATTGCTCTGTGTCCCTGGGACAGCAGGGGACATCAGCCAACAGCTGATGGCAAATTTGCCACCTTCATGGTGGCAAATGCTCTCAGATTTGCCTCACTGAAATGAGGGAAAAGCAAACATCCCTCCTCTCCTCCATCTTTTTTAAGCTACCTCCAAGCTGGCTGCACTCAGCTTCCCCACTGCAAAATCAGCACAAGGGTGGCAAAGCCAATGTCACCCAGTGCCTGGGTGCCTGCTGGTGAAGCAGGAGGTGCCCAGCACACAGCCAGAGGGAGAAGCAAAGGTGTCAGGGATCTTTTCCCCCTCCTTGTGGGATCAGCTCATCCCCATCTCCCACTGCTTTTCTCCGCTGCTAACCCTCCCAGGTTTCAAATGTGGGACAATTTTTAGGGCACTTTCAGACAATCTGAAGCTTAAAGTCAGCCCTGACCCTTCTCCCAGATCCCAGACTGGTTTCACTGAGCAGTGCTGGCTTTGGTGATGGAGACATCAAGAGTACAAAGCATCCACTTCAGCCCCATCCCACCCTGGATGAGCACCACCTGGAGAAGGTTTCACCCCTGCAGTGCTTTGCCCCACTCCAGGATCATACCCTGTGTTTCTTGGTGGCATCTGCATTACCACAAAGCAGCAAGGGCACTGTCTGCATTGGACCAACCCTGCAGGGGCCAGGGACCAAATGCTGCCCCAGGGTAGAGAGCAGGACCTGTGTCCTTGCCTCCAGCCAGCACCAGTGCTCACTGGACCTGGAGATGCCCTCATCTTGCTCTCCTCATGCTGGGAGGTGGGCTTGGCGGACAACCTTGGCACTTGGGCTGCTCCCTGTGTTTGCATCAGGCTTGGGCTCACTATTTGCACCCCAGTCTGCTGGAGCAGAGCAATACTGAGGTGCACAGCTGAGGGCAGAGCCGTTGCTATTCCATAGATCCTCATCATGGTCATGCAGAGACTGGGAGAAGCATCCTTCAGATCTGGGGAAAAAAGGCATCGACTCCATTCCCGATGTGCCACATTGCAAGGAGGGAGCTGAAAGCGGGGCTGGAGAGAGCCACAAACAGGGCAGGGATTGCAGAGGCACTGGAGCGCTCCCCTGAATGTGGGTGTCTCTCCGGGATTGCAGGGCAGTTTCCCAGGCACACTAAACCTGGGGCAGGCACCGATCCTGCTTCTGGGAGCTCCGGGAAGGGCTGGCAGAGGCAGCGGGGCTGGCACAGCTGTGTGGCTTTCAGAGATACTTGATCGATAGCTTCTTCCTCACCACCCCCATTCCCCCAATCCCCACATGCATTTTTCATGCTAACCCCTCCTGGGCAAAGGCTGTCTATGCAGGAAGAGAAAAAGAGAACAAACATACAAAACACAACAAACCACAGCCCAAATCTACTTCTGTTTCACTGGTCCCTGGAGGTTGCTTTAGTTTAAGGGCCAATCTATAGATCCAAGGTAGGGATTATCTTTGCTCTGCGAACAAAGAGACATGAAAAAGCTCCCTGGGGCTTTTCTTCAGCTCTTCAGGTTGGCCCAGAGCTGGGAAAGGCCGAGTGTGATTGTACAACATAGTGTGGGCAAGCTAGGGAGGCTGAGATTGGAGCTGGGTGCTGGGGTGCAGTGGTGAGCAGTGGTGAGCAGTGGTGAGCAATGGAGAGCAGCGGGGAGCAGTGGGGAGCAGGGGGGAGTCCACAGCTGCCCTCCCGAGGGTGTAAAGGGGCTTTGGGGCACCTTGTCCAGCTCTGAGTCCATCCATGTGTGCAGAGCTGGGTCTGGGGTGATCCCAGGAAGCCAGTGGATCCATGGGCCTGTCCTGCCTGGCCCCCCAGGACTGAAGAGCTTAGATGAAGGTTTGGTATTTCCTAGAACTAGGAGCAAAACTGCAGGGTTTGAGCAAAGGGCAATTTTCAGGGTGAATCCCCTTTATCTGTCTGTGTTGTCTGGGAGGGGTATTCCTGTTTTGCTCCCCATTTTTGGGGGACACCAGTAAGACCCAGGAGCATCCCACAGCCCATGTATTGCCGGTGCTCCTGTAACTCTCCCTCCCATCGCCAGAGCCAGCCCAGGCTATGCAGGGATGCTGAGAGCCCCTAGCAGCTGCCTATGTGTGTGTGCTGAAGGACTGATCCCATGGGCAGGGCTTGGCTCTTTCCAGGGTCCCCCATTCCCATGCTCCCCACTGCACGCCTGTCACCCTACAACAGGCACGGGTTGCTCCATCCCCATCACCTTGGGAGCATGTCTGTGCCCATGACACCCGGGGCCAGACCCCTCTCTCGCAGAGGAGATTCCAGCAGCATTGCACATACTGCCTGCATCCCAAAATTCACATTATTTCCCAGCGCTGGGGCTGAAGGTGACAGCAAAGAGCTCTCATTGCCCCACAGCAGTTGTCCTGGTCCATAAGGATCCTGGCCAGCATGGGCAGCTGAACAGCATCTCCCTGCAGCATTCCCACGCACAGCCAGGACCAAGGGTCAGGCATGCGGCCGCAGCAAGATGCCATGTCCAGGTCCAGCTTCCCGGCTCCGACGACGAAAGGGCACAGGCCAGGAATAGAAGTGGGGAGGAGGACACGGTGACCTTTCCAGTGACAAACAGAACTTTCTGACTACCTGCAGGAAGGCGCAGGGCAGGCTTCCCAACCGAGCAGGGCAGCGAGTGCTGCAGTGCCTGTGGGGAACCCTGGAATGAACCTGCCGGTGCCTGGCTCCGGTGGTTGTACAGCTCCAGATGCGTGGTGGGCTCTGGCTATGGCTGGGAGCTCTCTGGACGCTCCTGGAGCTGAGTAGGGAGGGAAGAGGGGACGGTGCTGCCACCAGCACCTCCAGCCCCATCTCCTAACAGGGTCCTGGGGCTGCTGCCCTTGGGACACCCCTCCAGTACAAAGATGCTCCTCGGCTATGGCCACCTCTGCCCAAGGGGACATCAGAGCAGCAGGGAGTGTGACACTGCAGCCCCCCGGGGGGAATGCAGTGCATCTTGGCACCCCACCAAAGAGGACCCCAGGATTAATCTGTGGAAGCTGCATCCATCCCCTCCTTTTCCTCCTGCTGGCTGCCAGCACCCTCAATGGAGAGAAGCAGCCATGCTTCTTCCCCCCCCCCCGCTGTCCCCTGCTCGGAGGGCGGGTGGGGTACAGCAGCCACCTTCCCCTGGCAGATGGCATGGGCAGCCAGCACACGTGGCCCTGTGCCACAGCAGATTGGGGCCGGCTGCCTGCAAAGCGCCCACAAAGGGAGGGATGTGTCCCCAACACAGCTCAGGGACAAGAGCAAAGCCAGGGCACCCCTCCGTGCTGCAGAGCCACTCAAGGGGGGGGGGGGGGGGGGGGGAGTGGGGACACGTCCCTGCACTGTTGTGCCGAGAACACTGTGAAATACCAAACACAGGATTCACCCAGACAACATGGAGATGTCAACAGTGAGGGGGAACACAGTGTCCCCTTGCTTGGCCCCAGAGAGATGAGCCAGGCTAGGGCATCAGGCAGTTGGGGAGGGTCTGATTTTAGGTCTGACCATGCCATGCTGGTCAGCCCAACACAGATGTCTGGAATGGATCCAGCATCTTGCAAGGGGTTTCTCAGGCTACAGCTGTCCTTGGTCTCTCCAGACATGTCCAACACTTAGGTGGGTACCAGACACCAAAACTGTGTGTCCTGGGGATCTTTGTTGCAGGAGAAAGGGACCTGCAACAGAAGGGGGCACCCAAGGTCTGAATCACCCCCGGGGTGGGGGGCTTCTATCTCTCTCCGTGGTGCTCAGCCCCACACAGGGATCCCAGGGCATGAGCTCCACGGTGGGCACAGGGTGGGGATGATGATGGAGCTGCCCCAGCTTGAGGGGACCCACGACATCGTGCAAAGGGGTGCACCTGATGCTGGAGATGTGATGCAGGAGCTGTCAGGGCAAGGGCTGGAGCAGGTAAATTATTAATACTGGAGAAAACCAGGCTGGCGCCCTGCCCACCGCCCGTCCAGGGGAAAAGCTGACAGTGGGAGCGGAGTTTTCACGTCCAACCTCCCGGCCGGGGGGCTGAGGGCTGGAGCAAGGAGCCAGCCCGGAGCCACACACTTACCCAGCCCCAGACCAGCCTCTCGCCGAGCACGTTCTCCTCCAGCCCAGCTGGTTTCGCTCTCAGCCTGCTCCGTCTGTGCACATGAAAGCTTTTTCTAGGTCTGAACTGCTTTTGGCAAGCCGGGCTCCTGTTGGCCTGTCCCTCTCCCCGCCACCCTCCCCATGGCTGGCTCCCCGCGTCCGCTCCCGTCTGGCTCCCGCTCCCCCTCCCCGGTCGAAGCCCTGCCAGGGCCATGGCAAATCAGCGAGAAGCCTGCGGGGCAAATCGGTACAAATGAGACCAAGCAAGAGGGTGGGGAGGGCCGGCGAGGGAGGGGGGATGGCTCCTGGGCTGGCTCTTCTGTTCTTGAGTTTGATGTTTCCTGCAAACAACCCTGTAAATGCTCAGGAGCGGCTTCAGACGTGACCGGCCCCCAGCCTCGGTGGGGCTTGGGTTCCAGGCCGGGGGAAACCCCTCGCCCCGCAGCTCCCTGGCCCCGAGCAGGGATCCAGCCGGGACGGGAAAGGGGGACAAGCTGTAAGTCCTGACATTTCAATCTGGTTTGGTGCTGGAATGGGGCGGGCAGCGGGTGGAAGGTACTGACGGCAGCTGGGGTCTCATCGCAGGTCTGGGTGGGGGAATAGAAACACACTACTAAGGACCTGCTCAAAACTGCCTTCTCCCTTTGATTTTGCACTCTCACCGTTCATCCCATGGTGCCTGGGTATGCCATGCTGCAGCCAGGGGGGCAGGAGCTGGTACCCGAACATGGGATGTGCAGACTGTGGGAATGGGCTGAGGCATCACCGTGTGCAAGCACACGATCATTTGCAAGGGATGCTCCTTGTTCTAAGTCACCAGGCTCTTTGCGAAGCCTATTAAAGGCGCTCAGCACCAGGGAGGTCATATGGGGCCTTTCTGCTTGGGTTGCTCTCCTAATGACATGTCCCGTTGCCTGCACTGTGAATTTGCTCATGTGAGTCTCTGACGATAGGAAGTTTGGGGCAGATTTTGGATGCTTTTCCCACAACTGTGTGGTGGGTTGGAGAGGTCTGACTTCCTGCTGGAAAATGAAGTGGTATGTCAGGAGCCTGGGCAGGTGCAGAGCATGGGTTAGTTTTAATGTATTTACTCTCTGTGTTGGTATAAGAATCATAGAATTATAGAATGATTAGGGTCAGAAAGGATCTTAAGATCATAGTCAAGAAGAGCAATGGAGATGTGATAAGTATTTGCCATTGTGAAAAAGAAATACAAATGGAGGGGAAGGGGGAAATTTAGCAGTAAGACAATATTATCTGCATTTTTTCCCTCTAAACCCCTCTTAGTGGAAGTGAAAAATAAACTGAGAGGTTGAATTAATTGTTGCAGATTAGTTGCTGAAACACTTAATGGTGCCAACCAGGAATACAACTCCTCACACCAGAGAATGCGTGTTTACAGTTATTTGGGTAATTAAATCAAGAAGTCACGCAATGAGGAGCAGCTCACAGCAGTAAGGGCCTTCTTAAAAACAAAAAGGCAAGGAAATGGGGTCAGAAAATCCCAGATATGCAATGTGGTGTTAGCAAATCCTGGGACAGAGATGGGGAGAGGTTTTCAGTGTCTGTTGTGTGCTGCCTGCATCCGGCTCTCATCCTGTCCTGCTTTCCCACCTCCACTGGGAGGATTTGCTTCCCCTCTGTCAAATCAGGGATGGGAGGTGGTGTTGGGTGCGTCACCCCCCCCCCCCCCCCCATCCCCTTGAGTCTTCTCACCCTTTCCTGGAGCCCCCCTGGTGTTCCAGAGCCTTGCTGGACCTGCAGCCAGTGGGGGAACCCCAGTTTGAAATGGGAGCAGACAGAAAGTCACCCCCTTCCTGCACAGGCATCCCGGGGACTTCCACAGCGGCTGCTCCCAACATCCCTGGCCTGGCACATTCCGGTGCTGCCAACTGTGGTGCTGTGCAGCCGGGGACTCGCAGGACCTGTGGCACAGCACAGGTTAATCAGCTTGCATTCCTGCTTTATCCACCAGCTAATAGCATCCCTGCCTAACGTCCCAGTGGCTTTGCCTCAGGCCGTTCTTACTCCTGCTGGTCATTCCTTGGCTAGTACAGACCTCACTGGGTGATTTTGTGTCCAAGTGCTCTCTGCTCTGCTCAGCCTCCATAGCATCCCTTGGCTCCCATCACCATCCGGCAGCCAAAACACTGCCCACGGTGAAGGACCAGGGGCTGAGATGCTCTCCCATTTTTTGGGGGGTTAAGGAGCTGGCAAGACAGGGAGCAAGACCAGTGGGCAGCATCACTCTGGGAGCCACCTTGATCTGCATTAAGGAAAAACAACCAAACACCCTCATCAAGCACCAGGCAGAAGGCAGAGAAGTGTCTGCTGCCTGCAAGGGAGCCTGCAGCATCACAAATGTTCCTGCCTGAGACTAAATACATCTTTCGAGGGGAAATCTGCCTGCAAAGGGGATGCAAAGAGGAGCACTGGTCCCCGTGGGCTATGTCCCGCCTGCTTCTCTCCTCTGCTGGGAGCATGTTATTGTAGAATCTCCGACTGGTTTGGGTTGGAAAGGACCTTAATGCCCATCCAGATCCAACCCCCTGCCATGGGCAGGGACACCTTCCACCAGACCAGGTTGCTCCAAGCCCCGTCCTACCTGGCCTTGAACACTGCCAGGGATGGGACATTCCTTATCCCCCAGGAATAATCAGTCTCTCTCCCTGACTGCTGGCCCAGGGTAGCCCCATTCCTGTGAGAGGGGTTCTGGCTGGTTCAGCTCCTGCAGCTTCACTGGAGTCAATCCCAACTACCTCTTCTGCTCTGCAATTCCCCTGTTGTTTCCAAGCTCTCCCAATCAGCAGCAAACCATCTCCCCTTGAGGATTTTATTTAGCAAGTGGAGTTGCTTGTGCTCACCTAAGGATGGGAAGGGAGAGGCTCCTAATGGGTTGTTTTGGAATGCATTTTACAATGGGCTGGATTTCCTGGATGTGGTCACCAAATGTCACCGGTGCTGGATTAGTGCATCAACCTCACCCCCAGTTTAGTTTATTGTCTTGTACCTTAAATATACCCCATCCTTTGCCGTTCCTTGGTGGCCGTTCTTTGTCATGATTTAAACATCTCCCTCACGGCTGCATCCTAAAATCTCTGGCTGGAGCCAGTGCCTGGAGCTGGCAGGTGGGAGCAGGGATGAGCCTGCATCCTCCCGGGTTCAGCCACAGCACTGCAAGAGCCCCCTTTTGCAGGGGTGGTTGAAATCCTGCTCTATCTCAGCCATGTTTTGGCTAAAAAGAAGCTTGTTCTTTAACTTAGGGGAGGGGGATCTTTCAGTGATTGCCATGGGAGAGCCAGGATCCCAGGCAAGAAGAGGGAGGGGTGTGCTCTGTGTGTCTCCTACAACCTGCAGTCCCCTTCTCTGCCCACCCCTGCCCACCCCTGTCCTCCTGGGTGGGCAGGAGGGAGGGAGTGATGAGTGCAACTGCTCGTGGGTCTGTGTCCTGAGGATGCACTAAGGCTCTTGGGCTGCAAGGAGTGATTCCAAAGGAGGGCTGCATGGCTGCCACTCTGCTTGGGAAGCCCCTGGGGACACTGATCCATTTCACAAAGTCCCAGTGCAGCCAAGCGATCCCCAGACACTGCTTGCTCCATCCCATGCTCTACTGGGATGCACAAAGATCCCTGCAGGAATGGGATGGCCACTGGCTTGAAGTGCCCTGTGGCACAAGCAGCTCAGGCTCATCAGGGAGCACTCAGGGTGGGCCAGGCTCATCGCAGTCTCTGGAAGGCTGTGAAGCAAGTCCTTGCAATCCTTTCCAGCCTTGTGGATGAAGAGAAGGTGCCAGGGTGAATTTACCGGGGGCAAATTATGCCAGAGCAGTGTGACTGCCCTCTGTGAGGAGATCACTGACTGGCTGCCTGGATGGGGGGGAGGAAAGGGATGTTGTTTGAGTGACCTTAGCAGGGCTCTTGACAAGATTTTCTGCAGTATCCTCATGGCCAAATTGGGTAAATAAGGACAAGGTGGGTCAAAAAGTGGCTGGACTTCCAGGCTCGATGGGTTGTACAACACCTGGTTGGAGAAATGGACTGACAGTGACCTGCAGGAGCTCAGCAATGGGAAGTGCAAAGTCCTGCTTCTGGGATGGGATAAAAATCAGCTTTGTAGGAAAGGAGCCATGCATATCACATGAGCAGAGCCAAAATGTGGTCAGCCAGGAGCTGGGGCAAGAGGGGAGAGGATGGGAAAGACCCTGAAGAAAGCAGGAAGGGTTGAATGGGGACCTGAAGACATGGACAGGGAGGGCATTTGAGGTGTGTGAAGTGTCCAAGGATAAATGGAAAGTGGAAAGGAGAATGTTTTTAAGTATTGGTACTGAGGAACTTGACTGCAGTGGTTTGGGAAGGTCTTGGAGCCTTCTGGTGGGACAAGGGGTGACTAAATGCACGCAAGGTGACAGGGCTGAGTGACCAGGAGGAAAGGAGATGTGCCACCATCCCCAGAGGTCTGCCAGCTGGAAGGCTGAGAGGGGATCATAGAATCCCAGACTGGTTTGGGTTGGAGGGACCTTAAAGCTCATACAGTCCCAACCCCCTGCCACAGGCAGGGACACCTTCCACTAGACCAGGTTGCTCCAAGCCCTGTCCAACCTGGCCTTGAACACTGCCAGGGATGGGGCAGCCACAGCTTCTCTGGGATCCCAAATTCCCAAGATTTCCCATCCCTGGATCTCCCAGGGCAGCTGGCCACAAACAGTGGGATGCTGTCCTGGGCTGTCAGACCAGCAAGAGCAGGAGAAACCTCTGAAGGGAGGGAAGAAACTTCAGAGGTCAAGGAAACTGGAAGAGGTTATGGTAATTTTTCATGTGCAGCATATCATGTCCAGCATGAAGATGACTACACCAAGCACCTTCCAGCCCCTGGAACAGGAAAGATGACAGTTTGGACCTCCAGGAACCCTGCACATCACAGGCATGACACAAACTTTATCATGTAGGAGAGCTAGGCCATGCCTTCCTATTCCACCTGCATGCACTCCTTAAGCCCCACCCCAAGTTGTGTCCAGAAGTTCCTTCTTTTCCCCTGCTCACCATGCCAGCCTTGGAAACCATCTCCTCTGCATCTCTTTGGATGCCTTGCAGCCATGCTGCTGACCCTCCCGGCTTGCACACAGCCGCTTTCCCCTCTATCCAGAAGCACATTTCATTTGGAGACTGACATTGTCCTCATAGATTTAGGGGTCTGTTTGCCTTTGAGCCACTGACTCCAAAACTGCAAGCCTCTGGTCTCCCAGGGCTCCATTAGCAGGTAGAAAAGGAGGTGGAGGAAGGCATAGAAAACTCCTGTAGTGGAGCCTAGGTGCAAGCTTGTGTGGGTGGTTGATATAATGTGGAGAGACAGTCTTACATCTCCTCATCAGGACCTGCCTCTGCCCTGAAGGGCTTGCAGCAGGAAAGGCTGTGGGAGGAAAGTCTTCTGCAGTGGAAGACCCTGGTGTCTCTGGAGAGTAGCCTGGAGGCTGTGACGGCCTGATCTCATCTCTCAAGGAGCCTGTGAGTTGTGCTGTGTGTGTCACAGGCAGAAGACAATGACTCCAACCCATTGTCACTTGGTTAAATGCTTGCCACCATGCATGCTTCTCACAGGGTTGCCCCAGGGAGTCTTCAGGCTAACTGTGATTCAGGGACAAAGAGCTGCTTTCTGGGGGTGGAGGCTGGAGGCAGAGGAGCTCAGAAGAGGTCAGAGACATAGAAACAACTCTTGAACAAGTCTACAAAAGGGTGAAGATTTTGACCCCAATTTAGGGAAGACCTGTATGCGTGAAGGTGCTCTGGGTCCGGCACACAGCAGGAATGCATTCAGCTGGTCTGAAGGGCACTCCAAGGCTGGGCAAGGATCCCAGGCAGCCTGGACTTCTGAAGTGATTCAGAGAAACCTCCAGGAACAAACTCGCCAGCAGAGTTTCAAGCTGACAAGCAGATATTCTTTATTGCAGCGCCGGGAGACACGGGGGATGGCTCCTAACGTGTGTCCCACTATTGCTCCACAGACCACCCTTGTATGGTCACTGGGCATATTACATCATTTTCCAGCAAGTTTGCCGCAGGCACACAAAAATGTGATGGTGGTCTTTAAGGGTCGTTTACTTTTCCCAGCTTAATTGACATTACAGACATAGCAATCATCCTGTCCTTCTACTTATCAGTTAAAGTGCTCCCATCCTGGCCACCAGCTAGTCCCAGATACTCCCCACCCCCAGGTCCTGTTTTCCATTCTGCTTTTCTCACACCTTTTGTACTAAGGTTCTGAGGACCTGAAACTATGTCAACTACCTTCAGGCACCACGGTTATTTTCCATTACAAAGCCATCAAACTTATCATTACTTAGAACTGATTACATTTTGTGCTTTTGTGCCTCCTTGTATTAAAAGGCAGCAGTACTCAGGAAGATGGAGCCACCTCACATCTGGGCTGGTGTTTAGAAAGAGCTACAGAGTGGCTTTGAGTCTGCAGATGGCCCTCACCAAAAGCTCTCCATGAAGGAAATGTAAACTTTCCCAACCTGAAACTCCAGATCATTCCAAATGCTGGAAAACTTAAGGATGGGAATCCAAATGCTGTCAGATTTGTAGACCATGATTCTAACTTTGACCTGCCCAGGGTTGTGAAGCACATGGTTTGGTGATCCCACACATGGAGACATTCAGCTGGTGAAGAACCTCCCAAGCAGCTGAGCCATTCTGAGCTATGAGTGCTGGGTGGGCAGACGGGGAAGGATTGCAGTGTGGGGCAGACGGGAAGCCCCAGGCCTTTCTGGAAACATTTAGGTGGCTCGGAAGAGATTTTGGTGCAACTATTGAGTGAACCAGAGGGAGGTATATCTCAAGGTGGGAACAGCTTCAAAGCCGCTGATGTAGAGACCCCCAGAGGCAGAGGGAGCTGGGTGGCCTCACACAGTCACTTTACAAGAGCAGTTCAGTACAGAGCTGTGGGGTGGGGTGAGGATCAGGATAGATCCCACACCTGGGAGCCAGGCCTCCCTCCCCTTGCCCAGTGCCTGCTGCTTTGCCGTGGCCAATTGCCCTCATCCCAGACACCGATAAATGCTTAAAAGCTCAAATCACAGCACCCCAGGCTATGAAATCAAAAAGGGACCCGATAGCTGCTAATAGCTGAGCAGCCCCTGCGGCAAAGCATGTAAAGTGGGAAAGTGGTTTTCATTGATCAGCGATTCCCTGCAATGCCTCTCTGCCTATTCCAGCAGGGATAAATACCACGGGAAGCACCAGAATGAAAAGGTCTGGGTAATGGCAGGAAAGAGATGACTTTGTGTGAGATCCCATGGAAAAGGTATCCTCTTCCTGCTCCCCACTGGACCATCCTGGCTAGCTGGGTCATGGGGGCAGTGTGCTCCCTGCCATCACAGTGCCAGGACCACGTTGCTTGGTGTGATACTGAGCCCCAAAGCAACCTTGACAGCCCAGAAGTAGCTGGATGGACATAGGTGCAGAAGAGTTGTCCCTGCAGTTGGTGCTGGGTGTGCAGGTGACTGCAAATGAATTCCCACCCATGCGGGGTAGGACCCGCACATAAGAGACCACAGGAGCCCACTGTGGCAAGATGAGGTGTGAGGCAGGAGGTTCATCCCAGCACCACTGAGTAGAGGACTTCAGCACCTTTCTTGAGCCCCTTCCTCCCTGCCATGTCCTATAGCCATCTGGGAAAGGTTGAGGGCAGCCAATGTCCATAGGAGCGTTGCAGCTTCCTGGCAGCCTACAGGCAGCACTGGAGGACTCAGAGGACAGCAGCAAATGAAGGAAATAAATTTGAGAGATGGAGTCTTTGCTGCAGCCAGAAAAGCTCTTGGGGGTCTGCAAAAGCAGATTAGGGCAAGTTCACAGTAGCAGAGCAGCTCCGATGAGCCCACATGCTGCAGGAGACCTGTATTTGAACCAGACTGCTGTACTTCAGAGTGTTTTTGTCTCTCTTCCCCTGACCCGCGGGCGCTGGCATGCCTATCTATGAGTGCAGAGGGCTGCAGGGTGGGTTGGGTGTTGACTAAGGAACCCACCCAAGCCCCTTCCTGCAAATGGCTCCTGCAGACCAGGAAGAGGCTCAAGGAAAGGGAAGAGGTCTGGAAGTGTTTGGCCCTATGTCCAGCTCCAGCCTGGAAAGGAGAGGGTGAAGCCGGGGTGTGATGGTGAGCTGATAGCTGATGGCTGGACACAGACTGTGGTTGCTGCTTCCTCCAGCCAAAGACTGGGGACCAACAAGCTCAGAAAGCTGGAGGATAAAGCTCTGTGGTGTGCTGAGAGGATGCTCTGGGGGCTGAACATCTTCACAGCTTCAGCTGACACGTGCTGCATACAGTGGCACCCATCCTGCTGTAAGGATGTGCTATGATGGATATGAGGTTAGGAAAACTGGAGGAGCACCAAAGATGCTTTCCATACATCCTGGGAATCTGCTTTTGACTGTTATTAGAGACATGAAGTAGATTGTTCAGCCTGGAGAAGAGAAGGATCTGGGAACACCTTAGAGCAGCTCCAGTGCCTAAAGGGGCTCCAAGAAACCTGGACAGGGGCTTTGGACAAGGGCCTGTAGGGACAGGACAAGGGGAAATGGCTTTAACCTGACAGAGGGGAGACTGAGATGAGCTCTTAGGCGGAAGTTCTTCCCTGTGAGGGTGCTGAGGCGCTGGCACAGGGTGCCCAGAGAAGCTGTGGCTGCCCCATCCCTGGCAGTGTTCAAGGCCAGGTTGGATGGGGCTTGGAGCAAGCTGGTCTGGTGGAAGGTGTCCCTGCCTGTGGCAGGGGTTGGAACTGGAGGAGCTATAAGGTCCCTTCCAGCCCAAACCAGTCTGGGATTCTATGATTCTAAAACTGAAGCAGCACCATAGATGCTTGCTGCACATCCTGGGAATCTGTTTTTGATTGTTATTAGAGACATGAATGGACATTTGATGTGTTGAAGTTCAGTTGCCTTAATGGTTGTGTGCACTTCCCTACATCCCTGTAACTGGAGCTCAGGCTGGGGCTGAGATTTAAGTACTGGGGCACTGGGGAGTAAGTTCTCTTTCCTGGGCATCTCTCCCTTCTTCCTTCCCTTTGTCTCTCCCTCCCTTTCTTCTCCCCTTGTCTGCTCCCTCCATCTGACCATGCCTGCTCCCCGCGGCATTCCCGGGTTGGAGAGCAGGGATGCTGCAATTCCCAGGCACAGGTGCTGTGTCCCTGGCGCACGCTGCCCGCAGGCACGGCCCCGCTGCCGCGGCTGACAGCCCACTGGAAATAATGTGTTATGGCAGAGAGAGACTCAGCAGACCACAAAGATCTGCTGGTGTGGGAACTGCTCAGCAACCAGGAGCCGCTGTGCCTGGCTCCCAGCTCCGGGGATGCCTCCGCTCCGGCACATCTTGCCTGGCTCACGCTTCCCACTTGCTCCCTTTCCTTTTCTTTGCTTTTTCCTATTCTCCTACCTTTCTGTTCCTTTCTGCAGAGTTAGGGAGGTGGGGTCCGTCTCTTCTCCCAGGGAACAAGTGACAGGACAAGAGGAAACGGCCTCAAGCTGCACCAGGGGAGGTTTTCACTGGGTATTAGGAACAGTTTCTTCCCCAGAGAGTGGTCAGGCATTGGAACAGGCTTCCCAGGGTAGTGCTGGAGTCACCATCCCTGGAAGTGTTCACAAACCATGTAGATGAGGCCCTCAGTGACATGGTTTAGTGGTGGCCTTGGCAGTGCTGGGGAACAGTTGGGCTTGATGAGCTTAAAAGTCTTTTCCAACCTGCTTGAGTCTATGATTCCATGAAGCAGTCAAACTGCCTGTCCCCATGTGGGACGTCTCAATGGCACCACCAAGCACAGGAGGGGAACAAACACCTTTCATAGAAGCGTTGGAGGAGGAGGATCAGGTGTGCAGGAATGGAACAACCAGTTCCAGTCTCACAGCAAAGATTTAATCTGCCTCTGGCATATAAACAGCAAATGATGTTTGTTCAACTGACCTGCAAACAGGCGCCATGCATCACAGCAGAGCCGAGGCACCCAACTCCCGGCTCAGCCCTTCTTTGTTTCTTGTCCTTCAGCAGGGGGGCAAAAGGGGCAAGGGATCAGGGCACGGGCAGGATGCTTGGAGCACCACAGGCTCAGTGGCTGGAGCCAGGGAGAGATGCTCGCTTCCATCCCACTGCATCCTTTCTGCTGCCCTGAGCGCCACAGCGTGTGTGCAGAGCGCTCCTGGCTCACAGGCCTGACACACACAGAAGTTAAGGACAAGCACGTCCCTCCAGGCAGGCTGTCACTCACTGGGAGAACCTGCAGGCAGGAGGCCCTGAGCCAAGGGAGAGATTAGCCCTGGCTGGTACAGGTCAGATCTGCACCCCTGGAGCTCCTGCAGCATCCCAGCGGACACGGGTTCATTACCAGGGGATGTTTTTGCCTATTCTCTGCAAGACCAGATCTTAGCAGCAGGGTCAGATTCCAGCTCAAGTGACATGTGGGCATGCAGTGGGCTGTCTCCAAACCCTGCCTGCAGCTCAGCCTGCCCTGCAGGCTCCTGCACTGCATCGGGGAAGCCACAGCACAGCTTGTTCCTTGTCCCCGTCACAGGCAGGAGAAGGTCTCTGCTGTTTGATGACAAAAAAAGACCTCAGGAAGAAAGTGGAAAAGGTCCTATGCAGGTAATTCCCTCTCCCACTGTGCAAACACTTTCACCACACTCCCAGAGGAAGGTGATGCTGTTGGTGCTGGTGGTGAGGAGGGTGGGTAGCAAAGCATGGAGCATCCTTCAGCCCAGCACAGCCACCTCCTGAACATGGGGCTGGTGGGACTGTCTCCTTCAGGGTACATGGTATTACAGGCTGTAGCCAGAGCAGACATGTGTACTGAGAGTGGGATGCTCGGGGAGGAAATCTGGGGCTGTGGGGTGATCAGCCAGCCCCAAGGCCATGGGATCATGGCAAGGAGCTGCCTGCAGCAAGCGTGCACCAAGCCTTGGGAGGTGGAAAGCATCACGGAGCTGCATGGTAACAGTCGCTTCCCTGCCCATTCCACTCTGATCTCAGCTTTTCAGCCCTACTGTGCCTGTCCCTGCTGGGAGCTGCAGATTACATGCAGCAGGATGCAGGCTATGGCTGGGCTGAGCACACTCCATTCTGATGGGGAGCAATGACCATTGTCAGGTCCTTGAGCCACTGCCTGGACCGATCCCTGGGCAGTTCCTGGTCCTGGTGCCCAAAGCTGCAGCATGCCCCATTGTGTGCCTTTCCCATCCTGCACAGTTTGTCTCCTTCTCCCCAGAAGCTGGGAAGCTGAATGGCTCCAGCTGGAGATGGAGATGGTGCTACTCCTTCCCCTTTCCTTGGCTGTGCATCCCCGCACCAGGCTGGCTATGAGGTCTCCTGTGGTAGAGCTCTGCCCTGGGAACTGCCACATGGGGGAAGTATTTTGTCTGTGAGAAATGAGCCCCACCACACAGAATGAGCCCTCAAATCCGCTGCCTTCCCCAGGAGGAATGCAGGTTTTGTTCTAATGGGGAAGAAGCCGGCAGGTCCCTCCAGGGCAGAGTGGTGTCTGGAGGGGTGACGCAGGCATGTGCATCCACGTGCTCTGTGACTCCAGGAGATGCTGCTTGGCCATCTGTGAAGAAGCCCAATTCCATAAGTGTGGATCCTATGGAGATTAGGGTCCTCTTGGAGACAAGGAGCTGGGGTGCTGTGTTTCCCTGCCTGCTCCAACAGGGCAAGTGTAGAGTCTTGCATCTGGGGAAGAACAACCCCATGTACCAGTACAGGTTGGGGGTTGACCTGCTGGAAAGGAGTGAAGGGGAAAGGGACCTGGGGGTCCTGGTGGATAGGAGGATGACCATGAGCCAGCAATGTGCCCTTGTGGCCAAGAAGGCAAATGGCATCCTAGGGTGCATTAGAAAGGGTGTGGTTAGTAGGGCAAGAGAGGTTCTCCTCCCCCTCTACTCTGCCTTGGTGAGGCTGCATCTGGAATATTGTGTCCAGTTCTGGGCCCCTCAGTTCAAGAAGGACAGGGAATTGCTTGAAAGAGTCCAGCGCAGAGCCACAAAGATGATGAAGGGAGTGGAACACCTCCCTTATGAGGAGAGGCTGAGGGAGCTGGGTCTCTTTAGCTTGGAGGAGACTGAGGGGTGACCTCATCAGTGTTTACAAATATGTAAAGGGTGGGTGTCAGGATGATGGAGCTAGGCTTTTGTCAGTGATATCCAGTGGTAGGACAAGGGGCAATGGGTGTAAACTGGAGCATAGGAGGTTCCATGTGAACATCAGGAAGAACTTCTTTACTGTAAGTGACAGAACACTGGAAGAGGTTGCCCAGGGAGGTTGTGGAGTCTCCTACATTGGAGATATTCAAGGCCCGCCTGGACAAGTTCCTGTGTGATGTACTCTAGGTTTCCCTGCTCTTGCAGGGGGGTTGGACTAGATGATCTTTCGAGGTCCCTTCCAACCCTTGGGATTCTGTGATTCCAGAAGGGACAGGCTGCAAGGCCAGCATAACCCAGTGTCCCCAGGGAGCCTGCAGTGGAAAGCACACAAGGACCAACATTGTCAGATGTCTGGATGTACTCCAGACATTTCATCCCTGGGGAAGACTGAAATTGGAATTGGGAACCTGGAATTGGGAGGGGTGTTTTATCCCAGAATGGTTCCCAGGCTGGATTATGCCTGTCCTGCCACAGTACAGGGCCAGCCCTGTGCTGCCAGGAAGGCAGAACTGCCCTTCTAGCATCAATACCAGGTTGAAGTCAGTCAGTCAGCCTCTCCCCATCCTGTCTGTCCATCTGACTGTCCTTTTTGCACTAGGACTGCACATTGAGGGGTTTAGATATCCTTACTGAGCCCAGCTCTGTGCTACTTTTGGAACATTCTGAGCTTTGGAACATCTCTGTTGGCTCCAGCACTGAGGCACCCCATGGGATGCCAAAGATGCACAGGTCAGTGCCCAGCTCAGTGTCCAGGGCTGCTGATGGGCCTCTGCTGTCATTCCCTGTCCTCAGCAGGGAAATGGTCTCTGGGCTTGAGCAAGTCCCTGAGTGCTTCTATGTCACCTCGAGGAGGTTTAGCTTCAATGCCTCTAATAGTGTTTGTTTTCCTTCCCTTGGGGTGATTTGACAGAAGAGGGTTAATAATGGGCCCAGCAATGGGGTCTGGGCAAAAGTTCCATCACTGGCCTGGGTTTAAATCCCAACCACAGTAGCTCCAGAACAAGGTGCCAGCAGCTCCACTTCCTGGGGCCAGGAGGTGCCCACAGAGCTCCAGGCATAACTCACAGCTCCACACTTTCCTTCTTCCAGAGTACACAGTGGTTCCCAGAGAGGTGTGGGAAGATCAACGCACCGTGCCCCTCTGTTCCCACCAGGAGCCATCTCCAGGCACCCATAGCCATGTCTAAGGATGATGTGGGCTGCAAGTTGACCTCAGTCTACAAGCACAAGGAGAGGAAGCCAAAAAAGCCTCACTATATCCCGAGGCCATGGGGCAAGCCATACAACTACAAATGCTTCCAGTGCCCCTTCACCTGCATGGAGAAGTCCCACCTCTACAACCACATGAAATACAGCCTGTGCAAGAACTCCCTCTCTCTCCTCATCGAGTCTGACTGGCCCTACAAGAAGGGCAACCTGCTGCACCCAGAGCTGCGGCTGCTGCACGCAGCAGAGACCTCCCGCCTGCATGGGGATGAGCAGGAGACCTGCAACTCCTCAGCCACATCAGGAGGGTCGGTGAGGACCAAGCAGAACATCAGGGACAGCCACGAGGACAAGCCAATGACAGGGGTGGACATCCTGCCTGCTGGTGAGGGGGCTGGTGAAGAAGGTGGCCATTTCCAAGAGGAGGAGGAGGATGTTGCTGGCCTCTTGAGGGAGATTGATGCAGGAGAGAAGGAGAAGATGGCAGAGGCGGGTTGCCAAGGTGACCCAACTGAACCAGAAGTGAATACTTTGGTCTTGGGTTTCAAGAACAAGAGGGACAAGCCTTGCAAAGAGGTGGAGCCCGACTTCATCATCACAGATGTCTTCTCCCTCAAGAACCATGTCATGAAAAGCAGGGAAATGGCCTCCCCAGACCTAGATGCTAAGCCAAAGCATTGCAAAGTGCCAAAGAAATGCCTGACTAGCAGCGGGATCCTCATGGAGCAGTGGAAACTGGTGGCAAATGGGCAAAGGAGGAACACACCTGAGGTCTCCTCACCTTGTACTGACAGCAACATCATCCCATGCTACCCCCCTCCAGCCTACAGCGACTACCACGAACCTCAGGGCCTCAACCTCTCACTGCTGGGTATTAACTACCCATTAAACCCCAGTCTCTTCTCCTACCTGAGCCCCACCATGGCCAACAGTACTACAACACACCAACACTTGGCTCAGCTGCCCTTTCTGGCCTCCACAGCCCAGCTGATGCACCCACATGCTTCCCACTTCCAGCCTCTGCAGAGCCCTGAGCGCTCAGCCTTCCTTCCCCGCTTCTACTACCCCTTGCTCTTTGAGCACACCTTTGGCTCCACTGAAAGCAAGATGCCCTCCAGCAAGCCAGAGGCCCAGCAGCTGATGGGCTCTGTCATGCCCACACCACCCCAAGCCAAACCTCCCAGTGAGCCAACCAAACCAGGGCTGCTGAAGGTCCCAGTTCTGAAGACAGGTTTTCCTTGGTCCAAAGGTGTCAGAGAGGAGCCAGCCTCTGAGCTCAGCCACCCTGCCGTGCTGGGGCAGGAGGAAGAGGAGAAATGGTTGTGCCAGGAGAAGGAGAGCAACCCTGCACTGGGCCTCAGCAGCCTCCGCAAAAAGCCATCTGCTGACATCTACCAAAACATGATGGGAATAAAGGATGGTGCTTTTGCCCCCAGCAGCGTTCGGAAGACAGAGCTACCAGTGGTGACCTGTCTGGAGAACAACAGCCCTCCAGGCAACTCCCTGAAGAGGAAGTTCTCTGCCAGTGGGCTGGATTTGATAGGACCCGAAAGGCTGATGCCTGGAAAACTCGGCTACCAGAGCAGGTAAGGTGCCTGTGATCTCTCTGAGTCCTCCTCACATCTTCATACCCTATCATATTACTGATTCACCAACTTGGCTCTAAACCATGAGAGGAGTCTCCAAGGGCTGAGCACACTCCAGGCTGGTGGGTCCATACCACACCTGAGCAGGGCTTTCTGCCCTTCAGGAATGAAGGATCTGGGTGATGCCACCACTTGCTGTCCTTCACTGTCCCCTGTTTCATATGGAGCCAGCAGTGGTGTGGTGTCAGTGTGCTGTGGACCTGTGCTCTCCAGGCACCAGGGAACCTCCTCTTGGGTTTCCACCTATCCCAGGGTTGCTGGAACAGTCATTGCCTATTTTTAAACACAAGCTTTTGCATTCCTTTGATTTGCCTTCTGGTTCCAGAGCCCAGAGGGAGAGTCACATTTCCAAACATCTCCTTTTACCTGGGGCTAGAAATGTGCACAGCTCCTTTGAACAGTTTCAGATCCTCTCCTGGTTGTGCACGTCCAGCTGTGGCTCCAAGAAAATGTCACTGTAAAACCTTTTGGGTTGGCTCCTGGCACCTGGAAGAGCTTTCTTAGGAGAAGCTCTCAGTGTTTTTTTTATCTCCACCTGCCTCTTCCCTGCTCTCAGGCTGGCTGGAGACATCCTCTCCAATTGAGCTTTCAGGACTGTAGGGTGGTCATTTCCATCACTGTTCTCCAGTGGCTCAAAAAGACAGCGAACCCAGGACTGGCCAGCTGAAGCTGGGGTCACTTCTCACCACCATCTCCCCAGGCTGGTCTCTCCCTTTGTTGCTGGGTGTCATGAAATAGCCTATGTCAGGGTCTGTGGGAAGTTCCTGGGAGAACAATGCCAGGAGCAGGTCCAGTCAGGGCTCTGCATGCCCAGACCAAAGCCCTTCCTGGAAGGGCCTCAGCAGTGTTGGAGCCCTGGCTGAACCCTGCACATAGGCCCAAGGATTTTCCTATCTCTTTCCCTACTGACTGTATCCATTTCCTCTCTGCAGTGCTTCAAGGGACAACCCAGGCCACATCCCCAAAGCCCTGAACCACTGGCACATGGAGGTCTTTGCAGGCCAACCTGAGGAACTAGAGAGGGCCAACAACACTGAAGTTCTCCCCTCTGTGAGTGATGGCCTGGACCATGGCTCCTGCAAGCAGAGCAGACCACAAGAGACTTCTGACACCATGACAGACTCTGAAGCCACAAACGTGCTTATAGGGGAGCTGTCCAAAACCTTAGAGGAGTATCAAGAGGTGGAGAAGAAACTCTCTGATCTGGCGAAGGAGGACACCCCTGGGCAAAAGGAGCTGAGGGACCAGCTGGTCAAAATCCGAAGGGAGCTCTACCACATCCACGAGGCACTGGAGAAAGCCACCAAACCCCATGAGGGACCTTTGGACCTCTCGGTGAAGAGATCTTCAGAGGGTCTGGAGAAGGTCCAGCAGGCCAAGAAGGAGCCCTGCAACATGAGCTTGGGAAGTGAGAAGCTCCACATCAAAGACCAAGGGGCCCTCAAATGTACAGCCCCCGGGGAGGCTGGAGACGGGGGAGAGCTGCCAAAGTGCCTCCTTGAGGCTGAGAACAAAACCATCGACCTGCTGATCAAGATGAGCCGCTCCGAGAGCCTGCGGGCATCCTCCTCGGAAGCACACCTGGGTGCTGTCATCAAAGCTGAGGTCCTGCCCCTCACCATGCCCCTGGAGCTCCGGAGCGTGATGGAGCCCTACTACAGCCGTACCACCAAGTGCGAGGCTGACTCCAGTGTCCTGCTGTGCTCCGATGGCAGGTCTAGCACCAGCCAGGGCCCTCAGCTCCCGGTCCCCAGCGAGGACGTGCCGCTGGGCTGCCGGGCCATGCAGCACTCCCTGTCCTGCAGCCTTCCCAGCGAGACAGACACAGGCTGTGTCCACAGCCCTTTGCATGCTGACCCCTAAGTCAACCTCACTCGAAAGCCCCTGGATCTCATTGACCACCTCATGCTTCACCTTCCCAGTCTCCCACCTCTCCACTCTCCCTCTCCCCCATGAATAAAAGCTTAACCACTGCCTGGCTGGGGACATGTTGCGTGGGGTCCCAGCCAGCTCCCCGAGCTGACCCCACAAGGTGTAAAAAGCCAGTCCCTGTCCTACCCCACTGTTAAGGGCAGTGCTGCTGGGCTCTGCATGCTCCACAGCCTCAGGTCCCTGGTTCTGGATCTCCCTTGGAAAGGGAAGTCACCAGCAGGCAAAATAAGAAAGGCGCTGAAAGCACAGAGCTTCTAGCAGAAGGGTCATCCAGCCCTTTCATCAGAGACACTCAGGGAGTTCTGCAGCCCATCTGCCATGGGTAGATACCAGACAGGGTATATGGAAGGCCAACCTTCAATCCAGCTGTGGTTGTGCTGAAGCAGACTGTGGCTGTCACCTTATACAGAGGAAAGACACAATGGCTTCAACCCATGGAGGCTTGAGGGTCACAGCAGGGAGTTGGATGTGCAGCTGGACTGACCCAGAGGCCACGTACTTCTCACATTGTGGAGACAAGAACATTCTGCCAGCCACAATGACAAGATGACACAGAAGCCACTTTGCCACAGCTCCACACCTGGGTCTGAGCTCTCCTGTCACGTGTCGGGGGCCGCTGGGTCGTAGGGACTTTTCCTGTCCATCAGACCCCCAGTGTCTGGCTTCTTCTTTTGCCTTTCCACAGAAGGGAACTTCCCTGCCTCTGCCCCAATGGCCTTTCCCATGCAGACATGATGCATGTTCCTCACAAAGGCCCCAGTCCTGCAGACCTCCCATGAGCTCTTGCCCACTTGTCCTAATCCCCAAGTGATGACACATGGGACAGCAAAATGGGTGAGATGATGCTGCCATGAACCTCACAGCTCAAGGGACAAAGACCCTAAAGTCATCTGTGAAGGGACAAAGCTAGACCAATGCTGAGTGGCCACCCCTCAGCTAGAGCACTGGAGAGCAATCACCCGGGGCAGATGCCTGCTCCTTGTAGGATCCATTGGTGTCCCAAAAGGCCACCTTCTCCCTATGCTCACTGCAGACTCTTGCCTCCAATGGGCAAACTGGTACCCACCACAGGACAGTGAGACCTCCCATCCCCTGCCACCCTGCTGAGCAGCATCTGCTCTGGCTCAGGATGTCCCCATGCTTGGGCCAGCATTTCTTGGGCTCCCTCCCACTGTGGCAGGTATAATGTGCTTGCCTCAGCTTGGAAAACCTGGGCATACTCCCTTCTCCCATCCACTCTCCTGTTCAGGAGGTGGTGGGGTCTCCTGTTAGCACCAGAGGCCTTTACTGACTTGACATGGTGGCAATGAGAAGAGCCAGGATGGGGACAGGAGGGCAGGACAAAGAGGACAAAACAAGCAAAGCCACAAATAAGGGATCTACACAGCATAGCAAGGGAGCTTTAGACACTGGCTTTTCTCTGGGCATGAAGTGGAGAATCCTACTTTGGATGTCTCAGAAGGCAAACCCACATATCAGACCTAGGACCCACAAGTACTTTGATGGACCCAGGCACAGAAGAGCCAGCTCTTCTCATGTGATTGCTCTCTGGCCAAAGCTTCCACCTCATCAGAAGGGTTTATTTCTCACTCAAGGACTTTTCTTAGGGCACACAGGGAGATGGTGCTGGGCCTTTCTTTCTGGGTTTGAACAGTGCTGTCATCTTTGGAAGGTGTAAGACCATCAGCAGAGCAGCCCCCACCACACCAAGCACCTTGCTCACATCACCCACTCCCAACAGCCTGCCAGTCTCTGCAGCCTCTTTTGCCACCCTGTAGCCCCCCATCACCCTGTGCCCCCCTGTCACCCTGTGCCCTCCTGTCACCCTGTGCCCCCCTGTCACCCACCCCTCTGTAGCTCACTTGCTCATACAGCTGCTGTCTCCCATGCCAGCACATCCCTATTCCTGTATCTCAGGGCTCCCTGCTCTCCCCACACCACCTTCTTTGTGCATCTTTCATGCCAGGACCATCATCCAGAACACAGAAAAGCACCCACAGGCACAGCAAAAAAGCTGGAGCCCCATTTTCCCATGACATCCTTCCTTGCCCACCCAGCCTTTACCTCCTCTGAGGAACAACCAGATGTGTAGGTCCCTCACGCGCCCAGGAACCCCATCTTATCCCAGCCCCAAGCGTCACACTGTTTTTCTTAGCAGATCCCCATCTGAACGCGGGAACCTCAAAAGGTCCAAGGCACCAGAGGAGTAGCTGAACTCTGACCAGCAGCCCTGGGCTTCAGCAGTGTCCGAACCACTAGGCAGTGCTGCCTTTCACCCCTCTTAGATGAGATGTTGCCTGCACAAGAGCCACCTCTCCCTCCCCAGCCCTTGACTCCATCCTGCCACCCTGAGCTGGGATGCTGCCCTGCGCCGTGGTGCCCATAGCTGAGAGCTGGGCACCCTTCCCATGAGTGGAGCCAGCACCAGCATCCCGCATCCCTCTCCATGTCACTCCTGGAAGCCGGCGGGTGAGCGGAAGGTGGGGGCTGATCACACAGTATTTATTGTTCACAGTTTTACGAATGTACAAAACAAAAACCAAACCATTAAAGAGAAAAACCTCCAAGCGGGGGTTGCTGCTGTCTGCTCTTTTCTGCTATCTGGGGAGCTCTGCCTGCTCTGGTGCGTACTGCAGCAGTCCCATAAAGCCAAGAGTATCCTAGTTCCTCCTGCAGAATCCCTGCATACACACACAACCTTTTCCTTTGGAAAGAAGCATCCAACTCCATGGAGCTGCAGCACCTGGGTCCTGCTGGAGGGAAGAACAGAGAGGAAGGTGTGAGGTCAAGTCCCACATCCCCTGTGCCACCCTGCCACCTGCCTGTGCATCCTGTCCCTGGGGTGCTGGTGACACCTCCTCTCTGCCCTGCCATGGACTGCCAAGGGCAGTCCCCAGCCCAGGGGACTCCTGCCTGTGGGCCACTGGGATGGGACCTTCAGGAGGTGACTGAGCTTGTGGCCCCATTCCAGCTGAAAAGATGTAAGCATTTACCTTTGCATTTAAATAATGGATGGGAGTTGAACTACCGGGGTGGCTTATCCAGCCTGCAATCTGCACCCGCAGGGCCCTCAGCCCACTCCAGTGCAGGGCCCATTACACGGCTATTTGGTCACCCTAAAGGCATCTGATATCGAGCCATTACCTGCTCTTTATGGCATGCCCACCTGATAGACATCTTTCTTGGCCATGGTTGACCAAAGTCACCCTATTTGCATGTGTCATCATCCATCCGTCCCACCAGCCCCCCCCAGCTTCCCTGCCAAGCCAAGACCCTTCCCATTGGCAGCTGGAGGATCCAGCCAAGTCCCTGCTCTGATGGGGTCAGCAGCCCCCCTTCTCCCAGGCTGGGGGAATGTGGGGTGACAGCAGATCCCCAGCACAGCTCCTGGTCAATGGAGCTGCACAACTTTTATGGGTTTCTAACCCCAGGTGGGTACAGCTGCTCCTGCTCAAGCATTCCTTGTCCTCCGGGTTCAGGAGCAAAGGAACGCTCAGGGATTGGGAGGGGGGCAAGTTTCCTACTAAACAAACCCTCAGGGAAGGCTTATCTTGGGTAAGGCAGTGGAAGGAACAATTTCAAGGTTCCTTGTTGCTCTCCCTGTCCCCTTGGCACAAGGACATGGCCCCAGGGAAGCTGAAAGCAGAGGACACTGAGGGTGGGTTTGCTGTTTTCCAGCCACATTGGTGTGGCTGTGAGCTTAGCTCCATGTACTGCTGGGGTCAACAGAAAGGGGAGACAGCACAGGGACTGCCCAGGCACCCCGGAACACAGGAATGGGGCCACAGATTGTGGTGAAGGATGTCACGTCAGGCTGCTTCTCATGAGCAGGGCAGCCCCAAGCATGAGGTAGGAGCATCCCAGAAACCCCATAAAAATGCTGTGTCCCCCAGAATCCCTGGTTTGGTGGCAAAAGGCCAGCAGCAAGTTTGGGGGGTGCATCCTGTGCTGAAACAGGACAGTTGCTGCAGAGCCACAGCCCCTGGGCTGCCTCCACTGCACCCCAGCCAGGCAGGGGAAACCAGGGTCCCAAGGGATGGAACTGCAAACACCCTTGATTTGCCCACAAGTAAAAGATGGGGTAGACCCAATCCCATGTTCAGGGGAAAAGGGTGCTGCTGTGCACTGGCAGGGTGCTCACTATAGCACCATGAAATGGGGCACATCTGATGCCAGGTCAAGTTAACCCCTTCCACACACCAGTCTGGCTGGGGGATATCCAAGTGACATGGGACCACATGGATTTGGAAGCTGTAGCTGATATCATAGAATCAACCAGGTTGGAAAAGACCTTTAAGGTCATCAAGTCCAACTGTTCCCACAGCACTGGCAAGGCCATCACTAAACCATGTCACTGAGGGCCTCATCTACACCGTTTGTTGAACACTTTCAGGATCGGCAGCCTCTTCCAACACCTGACAAGCCTTTTGGTGAAGGAATTGTCCCTAATATCCACTGTAAACCTCCCCTGGTACAGCTTGAAGCAGTTTCCTCCTGTCCTAAATGACTTGGGGAATGCAAGTGCTGATGTGCCCTGTCTGTGTGTCTTATTTATCCATGTCAGTGCATCCTCAAGCCACCTGTGGCAGGGCCAGGGACCCAGGCACTCACTCGTAACAAGGAGCGACCATGTGGAACCAGCTGGGGACCAGAAGTGGTTCCTTCCCAGCACAACCAGTTTTCTCTTACCCCAACGTGGGTAAGCCAGAGCTGGGAGCAGTGGAAAGTTACCGAAGTTGGGCTAAAGGGCCAAGGTCGGCCAGGAGATTCCTGAGCCGACATGTGAAGCTGCAAAGAGAACTTGGAGCAGAGTTGCCCTGTCTCGGGCATGAGAAAGGCAATGAACTGGCTTTGCAGCATGCTCTTTAACTGCAAGCCGAGGGCAGGCAGAGGTACCAGGCTGGAGCTGGGAAGACAAAATGGGAATTGCCCCCAAAGGGTCCCCATCATCCCAGGGAGCACACAGGATGGCAGCTCCAGAGCTGCTCAGGCAGTGTTGTGTCCTCCATATATTCTCCATCCACTCATGGTGTGCAGCCAGAGTGAGTGAGCATGGAAGAGCAGCAACCCCATCTCTTAAGCTTTGAGTGAGGAAAACAGAGTACAAAACCCTACACAATTTCTTTGCTGTGCTTTCCTTCTCTCTGTTTTTGCAATTGGAGGTTTCCTTTCCCTGCTCTTGGATGCATCCAAATGGATTGTTTCCCTGTGTATTTGCCCTGGGCAGAACCATTCTGGCTTTGGAATTGGATCAAAGACCCACAGAGGGAAGCACTGAGGGTTTAAGTACTTAAAAGAGCTGGGGCTGGTGAGAACAGAGCTCTGGCTCTCATGAAAGTTGATGCTCCCCCAAGGCAGACAAGCGGAGCAGGGAGAAGGTTTCCCTCAGGCACCACAGGCTGAGGATGCTGTTTGCTGAGTCCTGCCTGGAGGGTGGGTGCAAGTGGGCTGCACTTGCTAGTGCCAAGGCAGTGTGGGAGGCACCAGGGCTGGGAGCTCCCCACTGCTGCACCCTTCGGTGCAGGGGAAGATGCTGAGGGGCAACAGTCTGGGAGGGAAGGAGATGTTCCTGAAAGGCAGAAGCTGCCTGAAGAGCCAGGAGCACTGCAAACCCAGGTATGGTACCTGGGCAGACCTGGTTTCCCCATCCCAGGCAGTGGCCACTGCAAAGCCAAAACATCCTCATCATTGTCCTGGATCTAGAGCTGCAGAGGCCTAAACCCCCAGAGCCACTGTTATTTTCTCCCTTATTTCAGGTGTGAAATACCCAAGGATGTCAACAGTTTGTGGTTTGGGTGAGAAAGGGGAGCAGAAAAGGCAGCTGCTTTCTTAGTAGGGCCCACCAGCACAGCAGCCTGCAAAATTCCTCACCAAGATCTGGAGCAACCCTTCCTGGGGCACAAAGATCTGCTCCAGTAATATCCATTACTGGATAATACCCCCCTGATGGGGTTCAGCTGTGCCCTTGGACCTCCAGAACACTCCCCACCAGGCTCAGCATGAGGCTGTGTTTGCAGAAAGCTGCTTTTCATCTCCCATGTCCTATATGGCCTCGTGATGTTCTCCTGTGCCAGTACATGTGGACACTTCACTTTCCTTCCCAGAATCAGTGTCGAGAGGCTGCAGGAGCCAGGCCAGGGTGGGATGGAGGGAGCCAGCTGGTGGGACCACTGCCATGGCCCTGGGGACAGGCTGGTGCCTGGGGCTGGTGGGGAGAGGGGTGGCAATGGGGACACTGCCACCAGGGCTGGCTGAGGCTCACCCATGGCGCTGCTCCAGGCAGGAAAGTGGCTCCATGCCAGCGCTCTGCTGTGCTTCACAGCTTTTAGACCTTTCAGTCCTGCTCAACAGGGAGCTTGATGTCTCAAAGAGGATTAACTTCCCAATCCTCTTGTGAGCCTTGTGGGAGTGGGAAGCTGTGGAGGAGGAACCAAGCAAGGAAGAAGCCGAGGTGTCAGCTCAGCCTTTATCAAACCTTATAAAACCTCCATAGAATCACAGAATCCCAGGCTGGTTTGGGTTGGAAGGAACCTTACAGCTCATCCAGCTCCAACCCCTTCCACGGGCAGGGACACCTTCCACTAGACCAGGTTGCTCCAAGCCTTGTCCAGCCTGGCCTTGGGATTAGCTCCATGGGCTAGCTAACTGGCAGCAAGGGTTCTGGGGTGCCCATGACCCCCTACAGGACAGTGTCAGGGCAGTTCTGGGGACAAGAGTAGTTAAAACTTTCCTTCCTGAGGGGATTTCTGTGATGGCTGAAAAGGAGCTGAATTCCTGCTCTCACTTGTCATGTAACTGGGTTTAGGAAGCCCCAGTCCCAGTCCCACCCTGCACCTGGGGATCAGGCTCCGAAAGCACTGTTCCCCAGTGTCCCCTCAAGCCCTGTGTGTCCCCAGCTGGGCAGTGCTGACACTTTGGGGACAGTGGGGGAGTGCAGCTGGAATGAGGGATCAGCTTGGGCTGGAGATCATGTTTCTGTGGATGGCTGAGCTGAGGATCCTCTGGCTTCCACCAACAGCTCGCACAGTCCTGGGACACTGCTTCCTGTCCCACAGACAGACAGACATACACATACATACACACAGACACGCACAGGCACACACAAGCACAGGCACACACAAACACAGACACACACACAGAATTCGTTGCAATTTGGTAATTATTGACAATCATCTCCCCGTTGTTCGGACAGACGGAGCCGCCTGGTGTCTGCTCAAAGACATGACAAGCCTGTAGCCAGCCAGACGGACACACGACAGTCGGACACCAGACAGCCAGGCACCCCACAGCTGGACACCCAACAGTCGGACACCCAGCGGCTGGACACCCTCCTGCCACCCTGCTTCATCCCCATGGCCACCCACTTCTGCTCCCAGCAAACAGAGCCCTCGGCAAAATCTCCCCATGATGACAGTGATCCAGAGCCCTGGAGTACTCCAGCATCCAGCCTGGACCTGAGCTACAGGAGGGTTTCACACTATGACCGCTAACACTCCACTGACCACTGTGGCCATCTGTGTCCCCCTGACCCGCTCTCCAGCCATGGAGGTGTGCTCTAGACAGAGAAATATTCCCCATGAATGGGTCTGGGTTGTTTCCCACAAGTCTGTGATTTGGTAGCAATGGCATCAGCTTGTCCCATGGGATGTCCCACTGGCTGCCTACACACATGCACAGTGCCAGGCAGGTGCTGTGTCTGTCTCAGCAGAGACACAGATAGAGCCCTGTAGACCCTCAAGCAAGAGCTGCTGTCCCTGGGCCAGGGGAAGAAAAGCCATGAGGGGAGAAGTTCACCACTACTGCTATGAGTAACATGCTCCAGGAAAGCCTGAACTGGACTCAAATGCTTTTCCCTGTAGTTCATCTCCATACCCTCATCCCTGAACCCTGCAGCTCCCCACGCTGGCGTGGGCATGGGCTGTGCCTGGGCCATGCCATGACACAGGCATTTCCTGAGGACCAGGGATGGCTTTCAAACAGGTTGTGACAGAGCCACGGTCCTGGAAAGGTGAACAGGAGCCCCAGGGCCAGGCTGTGTTTATTTATCCTTGTGATGGAGCACACAACAGTGAAACAAAAGGTCAGAGCCTGTTGCCCTGGGAGATGGTTTTTGAAGCTGCCTCCATCCTGCTGGGGCTGGGGTGGAGCGCCGGGTGCTTGTCAGTCAAAGTAATTTTGTCAGCTTGGCCGGTAATGGGTCTGGAGCAGCCTCCCAGAGCTATGAGCTTTGGGGATACACTGATTTACAACCAGGAGCACCCTAAACACACCGAGAGAGGAGCACCCAGCCCTGGGGCTTTGGAGGCAGATCCCAACCCTGCAGACAGCCAGACCCCAACTCACTTCCTTCATCCAAAGGACCAGGCACATATAGCCCCTCCAAGCACCCCAATAGGTGGGCAGTGTCTGATCCAAACTTCATTTACATTTGGACCATCTGAGTAACAAACAGAGGCAAACTTCTTCATGCCTTGGCCAGGTTTAAGGTGTTGGTTTGAGCTTGCTGTGAGCAAGGATGCATTGAGCACTGTCAGCAGGCACTGCTAGGGAGGGAGGGCAGGATCCCACCAGCCCCAGGCAGGCTGGTCCTGGATGACTTTGCTTTTAGTTCTCACCCTCTTTCTTTGAGCTGAACTGATAAACACCACCATCAACTCCAAACATGGCCTTGCCCAGCTTGGGAGCCAGGGTTGAGCAGTGTGGAGATGAAGAGAAAGCTGTGCCCAGAAGCCCAGCTGATCTGCCTCTTCTAGAGCTTCTCCATTGCTGGCCCTCAAAGCTTCACATGGCAAAAAGCACCAGACTCCTTTTTGCAAGTGGGGAGACTGAGGCATGCAACCAGGCTGGCAGCACACAGGGAGGCAGCCAAGAAGCAGTAAGACAAGGCAGGAGCCCTGAATCAAGGTGTAAGTATCCCTGTCCCACACCAAGAGTGCTTCACACTAAGGGTAAGGTGCAGCAAATCAGCCCCTTTGCCTCTATGTAAAAGCCCCAACTCTCCCTGCAGATGGGCACCTGGGGGCTTCTCCTCCCTGTGGCAGGAGCAGGTAGGTGGGAGATGGATGGATCCTGGGGGAAAGGCACTTTCTTTCTGGGCATGAGCCCAGCAGGGAATAAAACCTGCACAGATCAGCCCCTGTCTCACTGCTTCTGGTTGTTAGCACAAGGAGCTTTTGTGTTTACCCAGACTCAAGGGCAATCGTCCGTCACTAACAACACAATATCCCTCAGCCTTGAGCCCAACGGGGAGCAGGACGGAGCTGGTGGGAGAACAGGCAGCACCCAGGACATCAGGACAGAGAGGTACAGACCTGTTGAGCTGGGCTGATGGTCATGCAGGTGGCCATTGGCCTGAGCTGTGCTGGGGACAGCATCAAGGCCTTCTTTCTGGGCTTAGACCCATGAATTTGGGGTCAGGTTTAGCTCAGGACACACCATCACAGGACTGAGGGCAGCTTTGGGTGCCCTGAGCTCAGGAAGCAGAAGGTGGACACTCCTCCTGGCTGGCATGTTAGCTCCCTTGTGGTGACTCAGTTTCCCTATCTGTAAAATCCAGTGTCTTGCATTTTGAACTCTGTCCAGCAGTCATGGGGGTGGTGGAGGGCTCCAGTTCTGGTGACACAGAGCACAACCACTTTGGGGAAGAAGGGAGAAAAGCTGTTCCCTGGCCCTGAAAGCAGCAGAAATTGGATTTCCTCTTCAGTCACACTGATCCCCATCATCACATATTTGTGTTTGATAGCTCTGCAAGTATTCAGGGGATGGTTTTTAGCAGTGGTGACAATTTGCACCCAGTATGCCTCAGCCTAGCTTCCTTCGGCTGAGGCTTGGGAAGCATTACTTTTGCAGGCAGTGCAGAGCTCATGATACTAGGCAATTGTGGGACACAGGGTGATAAAGGCGCAACGGTGGCAAACAACTCAGAACAGCCAAGTGTGTCCCTTATGATATTAATTATTATCACATTTAAAGCAAAGATAACTTCTGCCTCTCCAGGAACTTTAAAGAGGCCACATTTCTGTTAATATTTCTCTTACCAGCTTCAGCCAGTCCTGGAAAGCACACAGCAGAGCCAGGCTATCATCTCTACATTCTAGAGGACATTCCTTATGGCTTTAAAACAGAGGGAGAGTGGGCAAAAGAGAAATTGTGATTCTCAAGGTGGCTCTCATGTCTGAAAACACTGCGTAGGTTGACTGTGTCCTTCAGAGCAGCATCTCTCTTCTTCTTCCTGACAGGTTGTTGGCTTTTTCAGGAATAAGTTTGTTTGGATGGGGAGGGTCTGCCCTTACAAAGGCACATGCTGGGCAAGTGTCACATCTGACCCAGGTAGGGTGGAGGCATCCTCATTGTCTAAAGTGCTAGCATGGACAGGACATTGTTTGGAGAGACAGGGCTTACAGGGTTAAGAAGTGTTAAAGACCTGAGAGAAGCCACTAATCTCAGGAACTGGAGAGGTGGGGATCCCATCCAGTGTGCTCACACAGGGCTCTCCTTTACACATAAATTCTCCAGCCAGATCTAGCACCAGCCAAGCTGTCCTTGAAGCCAATGGACCTTTTTGGCTGTCTTTCAGCTGCGGATCCAGCTTGCTGGCTCTTTGTCAGTTTTGTGCCATGGTCCCTGTTCGTCTTTATATCCTGAGCACGTCATTAGCTATTATGGCTAGAATCTGGTCTCTGTCGCATCAGAGTGAATCCAGCCTAGCACCAACATCTTGACCTTGGGAAGACAGCAAGCACCTGAGCTCAGAGCATATCCCCAGAGATGGCAGCAGGCAGGACAGTAACGGTACTGCTGCTTTCCCCAAACAGGGACAAGGGATTTGTCATGGATGACACTCTGGAGACCAGCCAGCAAAAGGAGAAGCTTCTGAAAACCATCTACACCCTGCAGCTAAAGTCAAGCACCACACTGCAGGCAGCCAGCCCGCTGCTGAGCAACCAGATTGGCATGGGCATGGTGACACAGCACCATGTCCACCAGCTGGTGGATAAGGCCAAAAGCCTGTGTGGAGATCTGGACAACATTAAGAACCTCCTCCACTATTACCAGGATAACCTGGTTCGGCAGATCCCCAACCCTACTGGCAGTCGCTATGGGGGAGTATGTGGAATCCACTGCTCCTTGGATGGCTCCATCTACGTAACAGCTGAGAGTGCTCCCTGGGTCCATGTCCTCAGCAGCACAGGCCAAACACTGCAGTCCCTGCCTTGCCAACAAATGGGGAAGGAAAGTGGCACTTTCTTGCCAGAAGATGTGACTGTGACTCAGACAGGAAGGGTGGCTGTGGCTGACATGATGAATGGAGCCATCCGAGTCTTCAAACCTCGCACCAGCCACTCCAAGGGGGAATGGATAAAGATCAGAAAGGTTGGCTCCCCCAGAGGTATTGCAGTAGACTCCATGGGCAGGATCTTGGTAGCAGACTATGCACAAGGCCAAGTCCACAGCTTTAGTCTGGACCATGCCTTCAAGATGCTCGACATCCATTTGGTGTCCAATCTGCAGGGACCTCGTTATATCAGTCCAGCACCCGGTGGAGGATTTGTGGTCAGTGAGGAGTGTGGAGATGTCAAGGTCTTCACCAGCAGCTGCAAGCTCCTCTTCTCCCTCAGCAGCAAATACAGACACCGGTTTGGTAACCCAGCTGGGGTCTGCGTTGATGTGGCTGGCAGCATCCTAGTGGCAGATGAGCAGCTCCGGACAGTCCACTTGTTCCCAGAACATGGAGCTCCTGTCTGCCTGGTGTCCACAAGGCTGCGGAAGCCGGCTGGTGTGGCTTGCTCCTCCTCTGGTCACCTCCTCGTGGCAGACACAGGGGAGAACTGTATCAAAGTCTTTAAGTACTGTGTGAGGCCCCTGTACAGGCCCACCAACCCTGGGGCAGCATGTGGTGACCCCATCCTAACACCCAGGTGCTGAGCTTTAGATCTGCTGCTGGGCAGTGAGTGAGTGGGTCCACTGCTTCCACAGCCGGGCATTATGCCTGTTCTTACAGAATCATAGAATGGTTTGGGTTGGAAGGTGTCCACGACAGAACCATGACAGAAGGGACCTTTAAAGCTCATCTAGTCCAACCCCTGCAACAAGTAAGGACATCTCAACTAGACCAGGTTGCCCAGAGCAATATCCAGCCTGGCCTTCAATGTCTCCACGGATAGTGCATCTACTTGACTGCCTTATCGCCCTCCAGCTTCTCCAGGTGGCAGAAGCAAGGACTAGACTGGCTGATTTTCTTGGACCCACCAGCATAGCTCAAGGAGGACTTGATCAGGACTCATAATTGGCCAGGCGTTGGTGCTTTGGCAAACTTGTTAGCACCGTGCCTTTTTGCAAAGCTAATATAACTGTTTCTCTTCCCTGCACACTGGTTTTATATGGCCATAATTCCACCTTCCTGATGCCAGAGTATGAGTGGAGGGGTAAGGTCAGGCTGGAGTTGACACCCATGGTCTCTCAGGCACACCCAGGTTTTCAGCAGACTTCAGGAGAAAGGTAACATGAAGGTAACTCATTCTGTGTTGCGTTCCTGACCTCTACAGGGAAGCAACCACTACTACATGGAGTAAATGGGATTTGGGCATGAAGGATTGCTCACACCCATCCAGGTCCTGGGGCTGAGCCTGCCCTGGGGTCCTGTTCTGCCCCTGAAGGAGGGCTCAGGGAACCTTTATCAGCAGGGGCCAGGGACACTCGGACAGGGTGTGGTGATGGAGGGAAGGGAGTTTTCCTTGTCCCTTCTCCAGCCTTGACATGCACATGGTGCTGTACAACACCATGGCCTTTACCTGTGTCTGAAACCAGGGTCCAGTCACCACCATGAATCCCACGAAGGATGCTTTTTCCTGCCTGTCCCTGGAACAAAAGAACACATTATCTGGTGCTAAGGACAATGGACACCCTGTGGTGCCCTCCCAGACCTTCCTCCTGCAGGGAGAGCCCAGCAGCAGGGAGGGTGTCTCTGGTTTGCAGAACAGGGATAAGCCTGTCCCATCAGATGCTGAGGCGCTGGCACAGGGTGCCCAGAGAAGCTGTGGCTGCCCCATCCCTGGCAGTGTTCAAGGCCAGGTTGGATGGGGCTTGGAGCAACCTGGTCTGGTGGAAGGTGTCCCTGTCTGTGGCAGGGGTTGGAACTGGATGACCTGTAAGGTCCCTTCCAACCCAAACCAGTCTGGGATTCTGTGATCCCCTCCCTTCAGGTGAGCTCCGAGAAGACCCATCCTCCCCTGCCTTATTTCCAGTTCTGTGGCACCCAACAAGAAAAACCCCAAAACCTTTTCTCTAGCCTGCCCCGTTGGGTCTGCATCCCCCATCTCCGCACCCCCTCCCCCTTTCCATGCAGGACCCCCTGAAATTGCCCAGCATCCCCCTGAGCTGCTGCCACCCTCCTGGTCCCCTCTCACCAGCACCCATGGGTGAGTTCCTAGCCTTCGGCGACTGGGTCACAGTGGGGTCCTGTGAAGAAGGGCGAGCCCCTGGCCTTTGGGGATGGGGGACTACGGGGTTCCACAAGGAAGGCGAGTCCCCAGCCTCTGGGGATCAGAGACGATGGGGTCCCATGAGGGATGGCAAGTCCCCAGGCTTGGGGAGCGGGGTACAACAGGGTCCCGCGAGGGAAGGGGAGCCCATGCGGCGCCCAGGCCGGGGTGACGACGCGTCTGCCCTATGGCCGGGCGCTCCTTATCGGCCGGCGGCACCGCAGGAAGGCGTGAGGAGAGCTGCGGTGCTCGGCGCTGCCGGGTGAGCCGGGCCACAGCCGCGCCGGGTGCCTGCAAACCCGGGGGAAACGGCAACGAGGTGGGGACCGAGGCACCGGCACGGGGCGGAACGCGACAACCCGGGCCCCGGCGCCGGCCGGCCCCGCCGCGGTGCACAGCCCGCTCCCGGAAACGGCGCGCGCGGCGGAGCGGGCGGTAGGCGCGGGGCCGGAGCGGGCAATGGGGCTCTACCGGCCCGGGGCTCCTTCCGCCGAGGCTGGTGCGGGCCGGGCGGGGTCCCGCTGGCCTCGGGGCAGCCCAGGGCTGGGGGGTGGGGGTTCAGCCTGCCCTAGGCTGGGAGGAGGGTGTGGGGGGCGGCACGGCGGTGCTGTTGTCTGTCAGCTCAGCCTGCACTGAGAGCGCGGGTGAAACCCGCAGAAAGGGGGATGAGCCCGAAACTGGTGGGGCTCGTGGGCATACAGCCCTGCTCCTGCAGGCAGCCGAGGCCAGCTTGCTGCTGCCTTCGGTATTTCCTGGCCTGGTGGCCTGAACCCTGTGGAAGACCTCAGGATGCTTGATGATCTTCAAGGTCTTTTCCATCCTAGTTGTTTCTGTGATTCTGTGCCCAGTCATGGGTCAGCCAAGGAGCCAGCACCCCCTGGCATGGTGACAGTGGCAGAGCAGCCTGTGTGGGGAGAACAGGGCACATCCAGCTGTTTGTCTTTGCTTCTCTGCCTAAAATTCTGAGGTGAATCAGTCCTGGGTCCTTAAGTTGTTTGTTCATAAACCAGCAAATTAAATGCCCCATCCCTGGCAGTGTTCAGGGCCAGGTTGGATGGGGCTTGGAGCAACCTGGTCGGGCGGAAGGTGTCCCTGCCCATTGCAGGGGGTTGGAACTGGATGAGCTTTAAGGAACCTTCCCACCCAAACCTGTCTGGGATTCTTTGATAAATGCATTTTAGGTGGTATCCATTGCTGGTTTTGCTGTGCCCATGATTGTTGCATTGATGCTCTGTGGCATCTTGGGAAAAGGTAGGGGTTTCCAGCAGAAGTGGGCAGATCTGTAAGACTTTTGGCACCTTATGAGCAGGGACTAAGCACATTGGTGTAGGATATTGTGTCCCTGCCCGTGGTAGGGGTTGGAACTGGGTGATCTTCAAGATCCAACCCAAATCAGTCTGTGATTCTATGATATTTCTTTTAAAAGCATCAGTGTAATAGTTGACTGTGGTGACATTTAAAATGTCAACTTTGAATTTCAAACAGTCTGTTGAAATAGATAAGGTATCACGACCAGCTGTGGATTTGGGAATACCAGCCTTGCCACCTGAGCTCCCCTGTTACTGCCTTATGCCACATTAACATATGAATATTTGATCAGCTGGTTTACAACTATCAAGGTGTTTAGTGCAGCTTGAAAATTATATCAAGATCCTTCTCTTCTGCCCGTAATGTCCACAGCAGCCAAAGGACAGATGATGTGCTTGGGTATTATTTAACCTGAGCCATAGCCAAAGTAGCATATAACTAAATTAATTTAAAAGGTTGGGGAAGGTGGAGGAATTAAAACTCACAAACTAGACAAGATAAGGATGAGAAGTTTGTCCTTGGTGAGAAGTTTTCCCAGATATCTGTGGCTATCTATAAAACAAAAACCTCAGTGAAAAATAAATGTTTGAATCGAGTCAGTTGATAATTCTTCTCTGATATGTCCTATGGATGGACAAACCTTTAAGAAGGTCAGCTGTGTAGAGACATGGGAAGTTTCTTGTAGTAACAATCTCAAGTTGTGACATCTCTTGAGAAAAAAGAAGCATAAAAAATCAACTGTCCAATATTACTGGTCATAGGTTCGATAATTAAAATAAGAACACTGAAAAACTCATTCAAGAACTTATTTCCCTAATTTTTCCCTAGGCTCTTTAAAATACTGAGCTCAATTTCAGTTTCTGGAATATTTGGTTATTGGTAAACTCTACTTGTAAGGTTTTGGTACTGAGATACAGCTAGAATGTTATCATTCTAGCTGAACATACTATTTTAAATAATTTCTGAGCATATGTGTGCATGAACATGTCACATTTCACCTTTCAGAGCCCCTGTATTCATATAATTTATTTCTTTTTTCCTGAGAGTGTGTCTGTGGGTCTTAGCGGAAAAGAACAGAAATCCTTCACTCTGGGGATGGTGAATGGCCTGGTCTAGTGGAAGGTGTCCCTGCCTGTGGCAGGGGGTTGGAACTGAATGAGCTGTAAGGTCCCTTCCAGTGCAAACCAGTCTGGGATTCTATGAAAAGGGAAAATTCAATCCCAGAAAAAATCCAAACTACTGCTACTCACAGATACAGCTACTGTGGTGCTTTTCCTTGTGAGGAGTGAGCTGTGTACCAAGGAAGCTTCACCTTGCTGCCTGGAGCAGCTGACAACCCATCCGTGAGCAGACCTTTTCTACTGCTTGGCAGGACTGTGGGGCTAGGAGCAGGTTCATCACTCTCCTTTGCTACTTCCCCATCACCTCCTCCACATGGAGCAAATTGCCAGGTGCTGAGATTTACTGGATCAATTGTCCTGTATTAAAAAGAGAAACCCAAACCCACCAGAGGCCTTCACGTTATGCATCCTCTTTGTGTGGTGTAAATACCCTCTGTGCTGCTCTTTCCAATTGACTGATCCCTTGCAGAGGAGCCAGCCTCGGGGCCTGCAGAGTTTTCGCAGCTCTAACAAAGCTCTGAAGGACGGGAAAGGACAACGGGCATTGGAGTCGGACTGTTCTGCGCCAGTGCTCTCCTTACAGCGATTATATTCCTGTTTGAAACCTCCACCTTATTTAAAGAGACATTGTCAACTACCTCAAAGCTCCTTTTTCTAAATCTTATAAAGCCATTGAGATGTGTTTTAATGACACAAAGGAAAACATTGTAGATAAAGAACACTGATAAAGCAGAGATTCTTCTCCTTTTTCAGGGTCTTGTATCTAATGAACTAAAAGAACTACATAAACTTCAATCAGTTAATCACTATAGTCCCTTTTGACAAAATTATTTCTGTTTCCAGATGAGGGAAGTGAGATGAGTGATCTGCCCAAGGTTGTTCAGTGAGTATGTGGCGGAGTGCACAGGAGGCTCTGAAATTATCTGGCTTTATAGCATAACCCAGTATTTGATTGTCAGTCATAGGAGGAAAGACTCCTGAGGCATCATGGTGCACTACAATGTAGTCCCTGCTCTAGGAAGTGCCCAAACACATGCAGTGTCAGATCCAAGATTTGAGCCTGGATGGGTTCCTGATCTTGGCTGCTCTGATGGGCTGTGCTTGTCAGTGTACAGTGATGGACTGCTCCAGAACTCAGGGAAGGGCTTTGCTGAGAAACTCCAGGCTCACCACCCCTCACTTCAAAGACCGCAGATTATCAGGAACTTCCTAGATGCTTCTCTGACATGTGTCTGTTGGCTGTCAGTAGTGTCATTGTGCAGGTGGCTGGACTTAGTGTTTTAGAACTTGGTTGCTCCCCTGAGTCCTCTGGTCAGCTCCCATTTTCCTTGTATTTAATCACCATTCTCAAGCTTTATGTCTGTGTTTCTTGGCAGGTGTCCCATTCATCCTGCATCACTGCCATGGTACTTAAGGTCTTCTTCCCGTCATGCTGCTCCTCAGCAGAAAGTGGCATCTTGGTCGGCCGCTGGCTCTCGGAGCAGAGCTCTGCTGTCATCCTTGCCGTGGTGCATTTCCCTTTCATTCCTTTCCAGGTGAAGCAGTATCTCAGTGAAGTCCAACAGGTGACTAAAATCAGTGTTTCTGTGCTTGGCTCCTGGAGCAACAGCAAGCAGGAGAAAGAAGAGAATCTCAGTAAGTTCTTGGAAGACCTTGGGACAATATTCTCCCATGAGCCATGGATTCAGATAAGCAAAGAGGGAGACAGCAAATTCTGGAGCTGTTCTACTTTTCAGAAGCACTCTAACAACCCTAAGGAGGAAGAAGTCATCTTAATATACTATGACCAGCGCAAAGTCATGCTTTCCCATCTGCATCCACCTTTGGACACAGCTACCTCCACTGACTGTGAGACAGATGATGCTTCAAAGCTCTCTGCTATCTTCCACACAGTTGCAAAGAGTAAGATACTCTTCATGACAGACAGATACGATGACGGGCCCATCAAGCTGACCCACTGGCAGTCAGATGGCGCTGAAGCCAGTATCATTGTGGAGCTGATGAAGCAGGCCTCTGTGCCTGCATGCATGCTGCTGACATTCCTGCTTTCACTTGTCTCTGGGATCTGCAGGAGCAGGTAAGTGGTACAGCTTACGTTTTTCATGGAAACGTGATTTGTGTTTAGGCTTTCGCAGGGTTCCTATTCAACTCTAGTGAGAAACACAGTTGGTACTAAATTGTTCTGTTGGACACAGGCTGCCACAGAATTGCTACTAAATGTTAAATAATAGACTGGTTTGGGTTGGAAGGGACCTTAAAGCTCCTCCAGTTCCAACCCCCTGCCACGGACAGGGACACCTTCCACTAGACCAGGTTGCTCCAAGCCCCATCCAACCTGGCCTTGATCACTGCCAGGGATGGGGCAGCCACAGCTTCTCTGGGCACCCTGTGCCAGCGCCTCAGCACCCTCACAGGGAAGAGCTTCTGCCTAAGAGCTCATCTCAGTCTCCTCTCTGGCAGTGAGAAGCCCTTCTCCTCAGAGCTGCTCGATCCACTGCAATCCAGTCTCCCCGAGACTGTATTTGTGTTTGGAATTGCCCCAACCCAGGGACAGGACCTTGCACTTGGCCTTGTCTGGGGAGGCTTCCTCAAATGTGGTAGAGCTCTTCGAGGAGCTGTGAGGCTTTCTGGAGAGGCACTGATCTTCTCCCCTTTTGCAGCAGGGGTAGCTGAGCCCCACTTTAGTTTCATTGCAGCTGAAACCTTGGTTTTCCAGCTATTCCATGGATGACAGAATGACACGGGGATCTCCTCAATGGCTTGACAACAAACAGGGCGTAGGGAGTCACAGCTGTCAACCCTCCACTGCTGTGAAACATCAGCAAATAGTGTGTTTAAATCCATCATCTCTGTGACACAAAGTGGTGCTGCAACCTCAGTGCCTTAGAGCAGGTTACAGGGAACCCTGGTCTCCAAGAATCCTTGGTGAAATCCCATTGTCACAGCCATGAAACTGAACAGGAAGCTTCAGATATAATGTGTGCCAAGTGCTTGCACTTAAGAGGAATTCTGTTCAGATTTTAAGTGGAGAAGCCCTTCATTATAAAGATCAGCCTGCCTAGAGAGGTTGTGCCAGAGAGTGGAGTTGAGGTTCCAAGCTGCGAGAGGTCATTTTGGATATGAAGTTTGGATAACAACAACTACTGTGTTCGTGGATAAATCTTCTCAAGTACAACCTAAGGGTATGGAAATGGAATCTTTTAGCAGGTTTCCGGTTGTATGGTACTGTCATAAAAAATTTACAGTGAAACTCTTCATAAGCAAAGATTTTCTGACCAATTGGGTTACGCATTTAGGGACACAAAGGGAAACCTGCCCATTTTTGGTTTACTGCATTGGAAGAGATCTGGGGTCAAACCCAAACCTGATCAGGAACCACTGGATCCTGGGACTGTTCTGTAGACACTGACTGTGCTCTAATGGTTGTTAGTAGTAAGTAAGTCAGAACTTTGGGGGGAGCTCTGAAGGTTCTTTTTCTGGCTGTCTGTGGGCTGTGGTTGACTACCAACAAACGGGATGATCCTTTTGTGCATAGCCACTTAGTCTCGAGGTCAGATTTGCCCACCTCAATCAGTGCTGGGACTCAAGCCAGGCTTAGAGTGAGGTTAAGCCTGAACCTCACAGGTCTCCAGAAGGCCACAGTCTGAGTGCTTCTTGGAAGCTCGAGCTCAGTCTGGCAGTTTAGGCACAGATAGCTGCTACCTAGTTTATTGGGAGCTATTCTGACTTCAGAATATGTTGACACTTACCTTACAGGTATTTTAAAACATCAGTCTTGGAGAAACAGAGATTAGCACCTGGCTTTATGCCTCCTGCTTGACCTTTTCAAGTAATTTAATGTAATTTGGTTCAATTTAGCATGTGATGTGGGGTACAACCTCCTTTGTGCCAACAAATACAAGGCAGAGGGTGTTTGAGATGTTACGTTCAAGAGTCTTTCCAATCCCCTTCTCCCTGTGCTGGAACAGGACATCCTGTAAAATTAAGTTCTACCAAATTTTTGCTTCTGGTCACAGATCTTTCTTTCCCAGGTTTCTGTGATATTAAGGGATACTAATCTTTGAAAAGCTAAAGAAAGAGATGAGTGATGTCCTCTCCCACTGCAGAGGCTTGGGGCTTTTTGGATATGCCACTGTTGAGTATTTGCGCTGGGGAAGCAGGGCAGCAGCTTCTCAGAAGCAAGCAATCCATCCAAGCTGATCCATTGCTCCCAAGTCCTGTACATCTCAAAGTAAGGCATTTCTCCAGCACCACCTTGTGCTAAGGGGTGGCCACTGCAAGGCTCTCTTCAGAGGGACTCCTGTGCAGGATTTCCATTACTGCTGCAGGTCTCTAGTGTGCTGTTGGGGACATCACGATGATTTAGTATTGAGGCAATAAACTCTGTGTGCTCATTGTAAAAAAAAGCCCATTTACAAACACCCTAGTCTCCAGTTCCTCATCTGGAAAGCAGGCACTGCTCCTTGCAGGAGCAGAAAGACAGCCAGGGGTTGTAATCAATGGAGGTTTTATATGTGCATGTGATCCAGATTTGGAAAGATTGCTTTTCATCTGATAGCTGAAAAACCCACTCTCACTCTTGGAATACAAAGTGAATTGGAAAATCAAGATTTACTCCTGCAGGCTCTGTTAATTTATTGCTAAAATTCCATATATCTGGAAATACTCCAAATATCTTCTGCTGCCTAAATAATGCACCAATACGGTGTCACTGTTTTGGACTTGGTTGGTTGGTTGTTTGGGTTTCATATGGTTGGTTTTCCATTGTACTTCTGAAAGTATGTAGTCATACAAGCTATTCTATATTCTGCATGGTAAACAAGTGGGAGAATTTCTGGCAGCACACTGTCAGTGTGCACAGGGGGAAGAGACCATGCAAGAAACATTTTTGGCTTTCTTCCTCAGTACTCCTAGAGATGAGAGCTACTGTAGCACATCTTGCAACTGTTATGTTGAGCTTTTTGCAGTATGTTTGTATATTTGGGTTATTTTATGTATATTTACATATATATATTGGGGTTGTTCAGCCTGGAGCAGAGAAGGCTCTGGGAACACCTTAGAGTAGTTGCCAGTGCCTAAAGGGCCTATAAGAAAGCTGGAGAGGGGCTTTGGACAAGGGCCTGTAGGGACAGGACAAGGGGGAATGGCTTTAACCTGACAGAGGGGAGACTGAGATGAGTTCTTAGGCAGAAGTTCTTCCCTGTGAGGGTGCTGAGGTGCTGGCACAGGGTGCCCAGAGAAGCTGTGGCTGCCCCATCCCTGGCAGTGTTCAAGGCCAGGTTGGACGGTGCTTGGAGCAACCTGGTCTGGTGGAAGGTGTCCCTGCCTGTGGCAGGGGGTTGGAACTGGAGGAGCTTTAAGGTCCCTTCCAACCCAAACCATTCTGGGATTCTGTGATTATTCTGTATTTATTTAAATAAGTACATATATGTGTTTACTTTCCAAAGAAAGTGCATAAGTGGAATAGAGGTTGTATTTTTGATATTAAGTGAGAAGAAAAGTCGGTCACAGTACACATGGGCACAGACCTCTGCTGTGTGTGTGGGCCTGTCCAGTTCCATTCAGGAGCTGTGTTCACCCTTGGCAGGCTGCAGTATGTGTACATGTCACTGGGTGCTGCTGGGTGTGAGGCTGCTTTGGAAATCATTCTCCCTTGCACAATACATTCCTTGGGCAGAAGAGAGCAGCAGCCTCCACATTGCTGGGAGAGGGTGGGGAGGCTCTCAGCCCAGTGAGTGTCTAGCATAGGGCCCCAGAGCCGTTGCTTTCTACTTGAACTGAGGTGGTCTGGCAGCTGCTGGTTTGAGCAGTCATGTTTCACCTTCAGCCATCTGGAAATAACCTCCCAGGTAGAGCATTTCTCCTTTCCCCTTCTTTGCATTTCAAGTGCAATTCTTTGCTCTAGCAAAGATTTGCCACACCAGAATCTGTAACCACTGGGCTAGAACATAATAGGAAGAGAAGACTCATCTGCACTCATGTCTTGGTGGATCTGCTACCCCAGGTCTGTGAGATCAGTGGCCAGTGCCATCCTCCCTGTGCCTTCCTCCCCCGCTCTGCACTCCTTCCTCCGCCACTTTAGATACCACCTCCTGACAGGCAGCTGAAGAGCAGTGCATTCATTTGTCTCTAAGGTGGGAGGCTGTAATGAAGAGCTGAGTAACTGGGAGGCCTCAAATTAAGCAGAATGATTCAGAGCACACTGCATGTATTTCAGAACCAATGTGTCTGGAACCTGAATGGGGAGGGCAAAGGGGGCACTTCAGCACTCTGGTTGGTTTTATGCTGACAAGCGTTGCATGAAGGACAGTTGAAAGGGCTCAGGAGTATGTGGGGAGGAAGGGGTAGCAACTCCAGTTTAGAATGAGCCAAACCCTTGTGATTTGTGTATAAATGTATAAAGAGCAGCCGGAGCCCCAGTCTGCCCATCTTAAGTCTTGCCCTGGCCAATCCTGAAGGTACTGTGCTGCTGGCCACCAGGCTGGTCCTCCAGGTGAAATCTGGGGAAGGCATGCACCCTTTGCTAGGGCATCACTCATGATCCAAACAGCTGCACAATTCCAAAGGAAAGCAGGATACGAGGAATAATTTTAGAATTCGGAATGAATGTAAACTGCATTTGGAACATACCAAAGTAGTAAGAGAGGTGAAGAAAGTGACTAAAAGTGAGCAGAGATTCCCGGACCCTTAACAAGAAACAGTGGAACACTGTGAAAATAGTGAAACAACCACTGGGTATAGGAAAGAAGTGATACAAATTACATCCCCATCCATATTTATTCCCCATAAACAACATGGTGCTTTGTGTTGCTGTTCCACTGCTGTGCTTTCTTACCTGGCTGGATACAGAGGTGTCATTACACAAATCACCATCATTCCTTTCTTTCTAGGTTGTGTGGTAATAAAAGTAACTCCCCAACATAATTGAGCGTCACTTATTACTTTTCTTCTGAGTCATAATAAGAGAACCATGTGAATGTTTCCTCCCCTACAAGCCTAATGTGGATGTTAACTTTGAAACCTAATTAAATGCTAAATGTTATGTTAGATACATAATGCTGGTCACCTCTAGGAAGGCAGTGGAGAGAAGGTTTAAGTGAAGACCCTGAGAAAGGAGTTTGGAAGTAATAAAGGATCAAGTGGAAAAAAGATAAAAGAGGGGGAAAAAGAAACTGCAGGAGGAACACAGCCTTTGTTACACCAAGCTCACACCAGATTGGGGGTTGTGCAGCAGTTATGCTGTGTTGTTGGGTGGTTGTGCTGTACACACAACTGCCTTGACTCCAGTCTCCTGGAGACTCAGAGTAGTGTGCAATCCCAGGGTTGTATCCAAAGCAGAGGGTGGAATCAGGATTGCCTTGTGGCTTCCTTGGAAGAGCAAGGCATGTGGGTTTACAGAATGGTAATGAGAGGCTGGGCTGTCTGTGTTAGATGCCTTGGTCTGGAAAGAATTAACTGCCTTAATCCTGTTAACTTTTAAGAAAGCAGTTAACATCTGATACTCTGTAATGATAATGTGATGACACTGTCTCTGGTTGCACAACCTTAACTTCACACTGCATGTATTGCATGGAATTTGCATGCTGGCCAGTCTGCTGTGTGTCAACAGCAAGCACATTCCCATGCTGTTTCTGCAGGGTGCTCAAGTTTTGGCCTTTGTCTTTCTTGTGGAGCAAACTCTCAACTTGTGAGCAGCTGGGACATCGCCTCCAGCACCTTCAGGTCATCAGCAGTAACAAGAAGGCTCAAACCCAGACTCAACTCATGAGGTATGGAGTACATAGAAAGCCATGCACATCTTTGCTCTAGCCCTGTCCCCTCCGGGGAGCCCAAAGCATGGATCCTGTGCCCACAGAGCACTACAGAGTCTTCACTGCACCAGGTCATGCTACCTTCCTTGCTCTAGTCCCTGCTAGTTTCAGATCTTTACACTCTGTTTACATTAGTTATACCAGATATATGCCTTTTTCCCTAGCCTGGGAAAGGCAACTAGGATATTGCCCACAGAAAGCTTATTCTGCACCACGTGTGTAGTGTTTTCCTATGGGTACTCCCACAGGTTCAGTGCTTTCATGTGTGCTGCTGTTAACTAAAAACTGCAATCAATATTCAGTGGCACTTCCCATAAGATTAGGAAGGTTTAAATGCTGGCCAATTCCACCGGCTCTTTTGGGGAATTTTTCTTGCAGTAACTGCAGAGCAGAGACTCCAACCACAGTAGCAAAGTCAGTGTAACAGAAAAAGCAAACACAGCATAGCAAGTGGAACAGGGAGAGGCAGAGATCTGAGGCAGATACTGAATGCCCTACAGCCATTACACAGTGAGGCTTGTTCTGTGGGGTTCTCTGATCCTGCAGTAATAGACTCCCAGGGAACACTTAAAATAGCTCAGCATATTTGAAGGCCAAAAGTAACTGTGATTGTTTAGGCTGATTTCCTGAATAACTCACGTAATGGAATGCATTCAGAACCTCTTAGCAGCAAAGGGGCAGCTCAGGAACCCTCCTGGGTACATGCATGTACCCAGAAACACTATTTATTACATGAACTAGTCATTCCACTAAAGTATACCTATTGGAAAGCCACTGGATCTCCATGTGGATACTCCCAAGTGCTGGGTGCCCTAGTATTGGTAAATCCTCCCCATGTGTATGTATATACACACTTTGTGTGACATTCTTTTTTTTAGCTTCAATCCCACTCTTTGATCCCCTTACGAAGAAAGGGTTTGTGGCAGACCCTGAGTGGCTCCGTGCTTAGCCACTGAAGTAGCAGCACACCACTGAAAGTCAAAAGATCTCTATACTGTGCCCCTTCAGTGAATTGTCCTGGTGTCCCTGGGATGTTAAAGATGCTGTGTAAGTGAACCCAATGATTGTCACTGAAGCAAGAAACACTTCCTTTTTCTCTAACACCCTTTCTCTTTATCCTGCATGCAGGAAAGCCAATATCTTTGTGTCTCTGCTGATTGATGTGTCTCTGGGGATACTGCTGATGTCCTGGCTGTATAGAAAGAACAGAATTGGTCACCTTGCTGACACCCTCATCCCTGTGGCTGATGTAAGTCTGGTGAAAGCCATTTCTCTTTGACCTGCTGTGGGTACCGATCAGGTCTTGCTGCCTGGGGTAGGGGTCAGGAGGCAATGCCTCAACCCCAAGAGTTTCAGAGAGAGTCCTGTCTGAAGTCATGCAAATTATATCTCCTCAAGAGCAGTGATATCTTCAAATCAAGCCTGCTGGGGCTGCTGAAAAGAAACACAGCCCTGCTTTGCATGTGCAGTGAATAGTAATTAGATGTTTAACCAGGGCTGCTCCAGCTCCTAAAATAACAATTAGGGCTTGGCCAGAGATCTGCAGCTGTAGGTTGGATGCTTATTGAGCCAGAACACTTTTATTCTGCAGTCAACAGGAAGTGTCCTCAAGTTGTTCCTATATGGGGTGTTGGAGGGTGGAAAAAAGCTGTAACCTGGGTTGAATCTGATAAACTGCTGAAAAGTCAGACTTGATAGCACTGTAGCAGTGCTCATGGAAAGGAATTTTATGGGGAAATCCAAAGGCATGAGCTAGTTGGGGTACAAACACATGAAACCCTGTCTCAGAGTTCTGGTGTGCAGATGATGAAGTAGGAAAACTTGCTGTGTTCTGTGATTTTCTCAACCATAACTCCTCTTGCCCACTAAGATCTCTCCACATCAGAATAAGTTAATGAAGAACAAGTCTGACTCACACTAGCCTGCTTTTCTGGTGGTTCTTTTTAGGTGCAGTACTCCAGTATATCTGTTTAGTGGCAGTACGGACCTTATAACGTACTTCAGACGCTATGCACCAGATCACTAATCTGAAGTCAGCTCCATTTTAAGAGCTTCTGTGTCTTGGGAATACATGTGCAGCCAGTGTTGAGTGCTGCTATGTTGCTGCACAACCTAATTCTTTCTCTGCCCACTTTCTTTTAATTTCTGGGAGCAAAAGTGGATCTTTCCATCGGTTCCTTCCTAGCAGCTGGAGAACGTTCTCTCTTTGTTCTTTCTCCAGTTTCTTAGCTGGGAGAGATTTTATTCTGAGTAGAGAATTGCAACAGCAATTTATTTTTCCTGCTTATGCTATATATTTTTTTGTTTGTTTTGGGAAGAGCTCACGTTTCCCTTGATGATGAGCTGCTTGTCTTAACCTTTTAATTGTACAAGCCATAGATAGGTCTGATAATTCTTGTTCATGCTGCGTTTTCATGAATGTGTATGTGTCCAGCTCAGCTGTGGGTTGTGATTATTGCTCCTTTTGTTATCTTTCATGGTCAGACTTCTAAGGATTGCATGCTTCAAGGATTGCTGCTATTCAGCAGCAGTGGTGTGGTAGAAAAGACCACAATTCTTGCAATACACTTACTCCTGTATTTGAGCTATACACTAAAAATATTTTTCTGAGTCTTATTATGAAGTCTTTTCCCTTACAGATATTTCAGCAGGAGAAGTTTAAGTTCTCTAGAGCTTTCCCTGTGGGATTACTGTAAGTGTCTAGCTCTCAGAAATCTGATTTCTTAACAAGTCCGTGAGGAAGTGGCTTTTGGCCACATTCCTGTTTGCACAGGTGTCTCCAGGAGGGGTTCCATCTGCCCACTGTCTCTGGCAGATGATGCTCTTCATGCTCAAGGTCTGTCCAATCCCAGCACCTCTCCTGGACAGGCTTCCTTGTGGGAGCTGCTTTTTCAGGTATTTAGCTCAACTGTCACTCAACTCACACATCATTGTGTCAGTTATTTTCACCATGTCTCCTGCACATGCAGACTTCATTCCGTTGCTATCTCCAGGAGCTGTTTACTTATTTTCCTGGAAGTGCTGACTCCTCCCTGGTTGTCGGTCAGTGCCTTTCTGCTACTCCAAGCTTATCAGTTGAGGCCACTTACAACTTTTCTAACTTTCCAACCTTACTTTTTTCCTTCAAGATTGTGGACATAAAATCATTTGGAGTCCTTTTACTGTCTTTAGTAGGCATTGATTTATATGCATTATGTGCAAACCTTAAAAAAATGCAGGTCTGAGTAATCCCAAAATATCCCAGTGATTTTAGCATGTTGTATGCAAGCCAGCACCGCTTCTTTTCCAGGATGACAGCAAAATCTCCTCCTAGCCATGCAGCAGTAGGTTTCCTCTTAGCTGCTGAGTGTCCATCTGGTACACATTATTCCCATCACTTGGGCTCTCTCAAGTGCTTATGTGTTGCCAAATCCAGTAAAACAGACATTCCTATGTGTGGAATGAGTTACTTTTCCATTCCTAATGCTCTTTCATATTCTGCTTTTGATACGTGCCCGAGATCTCATGGTGGCATTGACCTTACAGCTCTGTATCTGTTAGTAAATAGAACATTATGTATATTGTAAGATTATTATATATTATAAGGTTATGATACATAACCTTATTTTAACCTTATTTGCTTGATTGATTTTAGTATTGACAAACTAAGCGTTTATAATGTATAACCTCACTGGTTTGATTGATTTTAACATGGGCAGAATGGAATGGTAGCTGTGTGGGGACTGGATGCAGTGCTCATTTTTTTTCCTAGCAGACATTTCTCTGGAAGGAAGCAAATGCAGGTAGGTTATTTTGGCTCTCAACAACTGCCAGGGTCACAAGCTGAGCCTGCTGATGTGAGGATCAGGCTGTTCCCTACCCAGCATTCGTCATCTCCTGGTACAATGGTTCTCAAATCAGCACTTAACAATTGTTGCTGATGCACAAGACACCGTTGAATGCAGCTCCCACTTTCACAGCTTGATGACTTGTGCTGGGCTGACTGTAATAACAAGTCGCTTTTGTCAGTAAATGAGGCAGATGTGATTCAGAACCACCTAGGGAGTCACTGGCAAAGGGCTGTGTGCAGTAGGAAGGACTGAATTTGGGAGCAGGCTTTCAAATCCAAGAATGAAAAACATGTACCCGCACAACTCCTATCCTCCTCCTTCCTCACAATCCCACCAGGCTTCCCAATGGTTGTCCTTGGGTTCGCCTTCCACAAGACAGTCTTCCTCCAAACGTACCTGATTCATAGTGCTACATTTGTCTGTTTTCAAAAGAAATGCTTATTAAAAAAATACCCTTCTGGAGAGAGGCTTTGGACAAGGGCCTGTAGGGACAGGACAAGGGGGAATGGCTTTAACCTGACAGAGGGGAGACTGAGATGAGCTCTTAGGCAGAAGTTCTTCCCTGTGAGGGTGCTGAGGCCCTGGCACAGGGTGCCCAGAGAAGCTGTGGCTGCCCCATCCCTGTCAGTATTCAAGGCCAGGTTGGATGGGGCTTGGAGCAACCTGGTCTGGTGGAAGGTGTCCCTGCCTGTGGCAGGGGTTTGGAACTGGATTTGTTTCAAGGTTCCTTTGTTAGAATCGCAAGCCAGTCTGGGATTCTAGGATTCTGTGGTAAACCATCTTCTTTTCTTCCTTCATCACCTCTTTCATCCTTGCTGATGTCTCTTTCTTAAGCTGAATCTCTTTGAAACAGTTAAATATTTATCACAGATCCTGCCTCCAAGAGTATTACTGGACCTTAGAGGTAATTGGATGTAGTATGTTCCTATTCCCACCTGTATCCCACTTGCAGTGCTCTTTGTCCTTTTCCATCTATGTCCCAATCAGCATTAGACCCTCTGCATGTGGAGACTAGACAGAAGAGCATGACAGTAAAGAAATTATTTCCACAGTGTTCTCATCTGTTAGTTTAGTCTGCAGTTTGGTAATGTCCCTACATATTTTTATGAAATGCTTCCAGTTCACTGCATCTTATTTTTTGATACTGGCTTAATGTTCATGACTGCAGCAGGAGAACTGGGCTCCCAGTCACCTTTCCTGATTCTGATTGCTATTGATCAGTTCTAAAATATCTGGCAGGAAAACAGCCTGCAAGGTTATGCCTTTGGACTCTCTTTTGAAATGCTTTGCCCTGCTAAACAAGAGCAAGCCAGGGCACCTTCCCGAGCTGTGTCCTGTCAGGATTCAGTAGCACCTCTGGGACTGGCAGCTCCAGAAGTACTCAGTGCTGAAGCCCAGCCTTGCTGCTTTCAAGCATGTAAATATTTCATTAAAATCCCCAAATGCTTTTTCTAAGTTACCAGTCCAACATGTTAAATATTAAAACTAGTCTATTTATAAAGCAGCACAAGTGGGATTTTCAGAGGCTGAAGCTTTTACTCACAGTCCCTGTTCATGTGGGACAGTGGGAGAGGGCATTTCTCCCAGTATGTTCCCCAGCTGTTTGCTGGAGGTTCCCACTCTCAGCTACCTCAGTCACAGCCTGGTCAATGGACTTTACCACTGGTTTCAGCTTAGGTGAGTAGGTCAGGTGCAAACTACCAAGGAGCAGAGATACTACATCTTCTGCCCTGTGCACTGCAAGTGGGACCTCCAACAGAGGAGTGGGATGGAAAGAGGAAATCAATAAATACATCAGCCTGGATGAAATCACCAGAAATTGTGTCTAAGCCCACAGTGATTTGGGGAAGAGCTATTTTCATCCTCAAATGAGGGATGGAGGTTTATAAGGAAAATAAGGCCCCTTTCTCAGTTATTCAGAGGGGTTCTTCCTTACTAAGATGCCGTGGGTATCTCTCCATCAAGAGACAAGGCAGTAGTAGGTAAGAGCAGTGCTATATAGCATGGTTAATCTTGCTCATGACACAACAGGGTATTGAGAAAGTTTGTTTACGTATTAAGTACATTTGTATAATTGTGTTTTCTACCCCGCTGTAAACACATAGAGGTTATGATACAACAAAGGGGAATGGCTTTAACCTGACAGAGGGGAGATGGAGATGAGCTCTTAGGCAGAAGTTCTTCCCTGTGAGGGTGCTGAGGTGCTGGCGCAGGGTGCCCAGAGAAGCTGTGGCTGCCCCATCCCTGGCAGTGTTCAAGGCCAGGTTGGACTGGGCTTGGAGCAACCTGGTCTGGTGGCAGATGTCCCTGCCTGTTGCAGGGGTTTGGAACTGGATGAGCTTTAAGGTCCCTTCCAACCCAAACCAGTCTGGGATTCTATTTGTTTGTAAAAAAACACTTTTTTTTTGCCCAAGAGCGCACTGCCATCTTCCCACTCTTAAAATCCTGACAGCCTGACCCACAGGTTACCTGCTCAGTTCTGACTTTTCAGCTGACTCTCTAAAGAACTTAATTTGTGCACCAGCATTTGCTATCTACTTCAAGAACTCTCATTACGCCAAGAAATCCTACTGGCCACGTACCAGCAATGGCTATAAACTAACACTAGGCTCATGTTCCCAGCACTGAGACCATTTAAGCAGTTCAGCTTCCTCTCTGCTGTTACGTTTGGATTCAGTAAGCAAGCAATAAAGGTGTGTTCCTGATTTACCTAGTTGTCTGTAAAGTAGTTGTTTGGCCTTTTATTCCCATTGGCTTGAAGGGTGTAGTAAGAACTCTTTGGGGGGCAGCATGTGCAGTGCACTGGACATGTTCAGTGCAGCAGCAATCTTTCATCTTAGTGCATTCCTTCCATGTGTTTGTAGCATGTAGCTGAAGAGCTCCAGGACCTGCTTCAGTGGCTAATGGGAGCTCCAGCTGGACTGAAAATGAACCGAGCTTTGGATCAGGTTTTGGGACGCTTCTTCCTTTACCACATTCATCTTTGGATAAGTAAGTGTGGTTGTTTAACTTTTCAGCCTCTCTTTTCATCTCTTCCCTCCCGAGTGTTTAATGTTTGCCTAGAGGTGGATAATGAATCAAAATGCACTACTGCAAGTACAGACTTGCCTATAAGTCTTCCTGCTGTGAAAACTCAAGCCAAGGTTGGATTCCCACACAAGGAAGTCATGCATATTAAGTAAAGTGCTTATATTGATGCTTTGCAAGAAGTGCACCTCACAACGGAGCTTGCTTCTCTGTGCCATTAGTGGTGAGTGTCCAAGGGAAGGCTTTCAGTCTTATTTAGACTTTTGTGGTCTCTGCCATGTAAGAGGCAGCCAAGAGGACCGGGATGAGAAGTGTGCTCCCAGGATGCACACACCAAAGTTTGTGCTGCCTTCAGCTTAGTGCAGTTTTCTTATTTCAAGTCCCTCCTTGAAATAACACACCCCTGTTCTCCTTGATAAGCCTCTTGATGAAGGAGTACATTATGATGGGCATGTAATTCTTAGTTATTTTACTGATTTACAGTGCTCATCAGTCAAGCATGGTCTTGTTTCTATGACTTTGCTCCACTTCAGTGATGAAAGAGGCTGTGCCTCCGCTCTGATTTACTTGACAAAAGCCATATGGGGTGCCTTGTGTGGGAACAGCAAAAGGAGAGGGATGGTTGCAGGGAAGGTTGATGTGTGCAGTTAAAAATGTAATTAGGAACCTGAACACAAATCTAGTAAAGTAAATCACATGGGGAGCAAGGTGACTCTCTTTGTTTAGCTCTTTTCAAGCTAAACATGTTCTCTCCTTCCTTACACAGCTGCTCCCCTGGACATGAACCTGGGGTGAAAGAGAGTTTTTTTTGGCCCTCCTGAACAGAAGATGGACCTACAATAAATATGGGGATGGGCTTTGTAGAAGGGCATGTAGTGACAGGACAAGGAGGAATGGCTTTAACCTGGCAGAGGGGAGACTGAGATGAGCTCTTAGGCAGAAATTCTTCCCTGTGAGGGTGCTGAGGCACTGGCATGGGTTGCCCAGAGAAGCTGTGGCTATGATCTAAAGGAGTTTGCCAGTTTTACTTCCACATTTTCATAGCTATGATTGCTGGAGCAATGCTCTAGGGTGGGTGGTAAAAAGTCTTTTGAGAATGTTAACAGGAAGTTATCTCAGTCGAATACTGACACTCTGCAATGTTCACTAGGCTACATACACCTGATGTCCCCATTCATTGAGATGATCCTCTGGTATGTGGGTCTGTCAGCTTGTCTGGGCCTGACCGTGGCTCTCTGCATCCTCTCTGACATCATTGCACTTCTGACCTTCCACATCTACTGCTTCTATGTCTATGGAGCCAGGTGAGGTGTTCTCTTGGATGTGTCATGGGCTTGTTTGAAGAGAAGTGCCACTGAAGGACCTGCTTGAGTGAGTCCAGAGGAAGCCATGGAAATACTTCCAACCCAAACCAATCTGTGGTTCTGTGAACACTTAGGCCATGTCTTTAATTTGTGGAGCATTCACTCCTGGTGCAGTTCTCTTGAATTTAGAGTTTAACCAGCAATTAATTTATTGCATTGTTTTATGCATGTAGAAATGTGGCCATAGCTGTACAAGCAACCTTTCAGTTCTTCTGTGTTTAAATATTTATTTGCTGTGGTAGTGACCTGGAAAAATGAAACTACGTGCCAGGCAGAGGACGTGAAAGCAGTTCACCCGTCCCTTTGAGGCAACCTTATAGCAGTTGCATCCTGCTCAGTAGTTTCCAGGGGAGCTGGAGGAGAGGAGGAGCAAAGGGGAAGCCTTGTGCTTCTGGAGAAGCCCCAAAGTCTGCCCCTGCCTTGCTTCAGAGGCTCTTGTCTGCATCATGGAGCAGAGATGGCAGGTTTGGTGTCATTGTCTGCTGCTAATTGTACAGAGAGTGGAAATAGGGAAAGCATTTTCTCAGCTGATTGCTTTTCCCTTGTGAGCAGCAGGGAGCCAGTCCACCCACCTCGGCTGGTTGTTAAAGTGCAGAGCAGCTGTCTGTTATCTTGTACCAACCTGCCCATGCTGTGCCTGGTGCCCACTATGGGGAGCCAGGAGTGGACAGCAGTCACCCACACCAACACAGCCTCCACAACACTTTGTGTTCCTGAAGCTGCCAGAAGAATTTGCTGTTTCAGATGCTGATGAAGCCTGAAATCCCCTTCTGAAACAAAGCACATAGTGAAAGGAGAGCAGGCATGTGTGAGCAGGCAGCCAGGGGAGGTGGGGCAGGAGCTAAGGCAGGAAAACTGCTTGTTGTCATGTCAGAGTGAGTGGGGAGAGTGTGGTCTTAGTCAGAGCCGTGGGGCAGATGTGTACCAGCAACCTGGATATGTCCTGTGCACCCTCCCACCTGGGGATTAGTGCACAGAGCAGTACCTGCCAGGCTGAGGGCACCCTGCCAGTTCCTTGAAGCAGTTGGTGTTCCTCAAACCAGATTCTTCTCTTGGATAAGACTCCTTGCCTCTGCTTTCACAATGGTGCCTTGAAATCTGAGCAGCTTCTGTGCATTAACTAACCAGGTTAACCAGTGTGGCTCTAATAGCTCAGGCTTTCTCAGGCTCTGTTCTGCCCCACGGATTCACAAAATCAGACAGGTTGGAAAAGACCTTTAAGATCATCAGTCTCCCCTCTGTCAGGTTAAAACCATTCTCCCTTGTCCTGTCCCTACAGGCCCTCGACCAAAGCCCCTCTCCAGGTTTCTTGTACCCCCATTAGGTACTGGGAGCTGCTCTAAGGTCTGCTGAGCCTTCTCTTCCACAGGCTGAACAAGCCAAGTTCTCAGCCAGTCTCCAGAGCAGAGGCACTCCACTGGGCATTGGGTGCAGTGATAAGAGCTGGTTTGTGTGGAAGCTCAGTAGCTCTCAGCATTGGTGCTCAGCATCTTCTCTTTGCTCAGGCTCTACTGCCTGAAGATTTACGGCCTGTCATCGCTCTGGCGCTTGTTCCGTGGGAGGAAGTGGAACGTCCTTCGGCAGCGGGTGGATTCCTGCTCCTACGACTTGGACCAGGTAGTGCTGCAGCACCATGGGCTCGCTGCAGGATGCTGCCCATGGGCAGTACAATCCTATCCTACCTCAGGTAATGGTGAGACAGGAGCCACAGGTGGCTTTGCGATGCCCACAAGTACTTTGCATCTGTGGATCTTCATAGCATCCAGACTGGTTTGGGTGGGAAGGGACCTTAAAGCTCATCCAGTTCCAACCCCCTGCCATGGGCAGGGACACCTTCCACCAGACCAGGTTGCTCCAAGCACCGTCCAACCTGGCCTTGAACACTGCCAGGGATGGGGCAGCCACAGCTTCTCTGGGCACCCTGTGCCAGCGCCTCAGCACCCTCACAGGGAAGAGCTTCTGCCTAAGAGCTCATCTCAGTCTCCCCTCTGTCAGGTTAAAGCCATTCCCCCTTGTCCTGTCCCTACAGGCCCTTGTCCAAAGCACCTCTCCAGGTTTCCTGGAGCCCCTTTAGGCACTGGAAGCTGCTCCAAGATCTCCCCTTAAGGAACCTTTCCTTCTCCAGGCTGAACAAGCTCAGCTCTCTCAGCCTGGCTCCACAGGAGAGGTGCTCCAGTCTTTGCAGTATCTCCGAGGCCTCCTCTGGGCTCACTCCAACAGCTCCATGTTCCTCTTGTGTGGTTGTCCCAGAGCTGAACACAGAGCTTCAACCAGATGCTTGTGCTCTGCAGCAAGCCCTGCACTGCTCTGCCTGTTCAGGGGGCCTAATTCTAGCAAGTGTTGAGCACCTTCAGGCACCCTGGTGAGCTGTGGTGCTGCAGATGCTCACAGCTTGGGAGCAGGGGATGGTTTCTTTGGAGGGAGCAGTGTACAAGTGTAGCCCAGCAGTGTTGCCACAGTAACAGACGTGCCAGAGTGTCTGTTCAAAGGCCCCATTCCATTCACGTTGTGCTGGAGCTGGGCCCACACATTCTCACTTGAGCAGCAGAGGCAGGATTCTGCCAAATGCTGTGAGCTGTGCTTAATTTCTGAAATGCCAAGTAAGAGTTCAGAAAAGCCTCTACTGCTCCATGCCAGCAGTTGCAAACATCACTAAAATAATACTGTAATATTTGGTAACTTCCAGGGCCAGAGCTCTTGCTCTATTCAACCTTCTCACACCACAGTGGAGGAGCTGGGTTTTTGTCTCTTTGGTGATGAAAAGCCAAACTGTGCCAGGAACACAGTTTGCGTCAGTGCTTGGTCCCTGTTTTATTTGAAGAGAATTGGTTTGGTACTTCAGGCTTCATCCTGCTGCTCTGGAGGCCAGTAGGAATGATGTTGTTGTCCTGGCTGGGAAGAGACATTCAAAGCAGACCTTAAAAGACTTTTGGAAATGTTAATAAACTGTAGTGGAGTGACAGAGGAAGGAGGAACAACTGCTGGGAAGGGAATGAATTGGGTTGTGATCTATTTTTGGTTACGTGTGTGAAGCCTGGATGTTCATCCACCTCTGTGACATGGCTGTCTAGGTTATTTTCTTTCCTAATATACCATGAGCGTGATCTGTTTGTTTGCAGTGCCCTGTGTTCCTGTGGTCTCTGTTCTGGAAGAGGTGACTGAAAACTGAAGAGTCAGATTCCTATTTGTCATAAATCTGAATTTCTTCTAGCTGGAATTAGCTAGACTTATGCCAAATGGGCTGTCCCAGAGTAAAAATAACTCTTTCTGTGGGCAGTGGAACTCATGACACCTGTTTTCCTAGGGATTTTTCTCCTTCATCTTCAAAATGCTGCTTCCCCCATCCCAGTAGCTCCAGCTTTTTTCTCTCTCCCAGTATCCATCATTGAAAGAGGCAGAACTCCTGCTGCTGACAGTATTTAGCAACCAAATTTTGTCAGCTTTTCACCAGATATTAAAATAAGGAGGAACAAAAATATGTTTCAGTTCCCCACAAAATACCCTACCAAATTTCTACTTCTTTGTACCCTTACACACTTGGCTGGTAAAAACTAAGCAATGGCTCTGAAGCTCACGGGATAGGGAGTAGACAAATTTAAGTCTTGTTTCTTAAGGAAGCTGGCCTGAAATAGGAAACCTTGAGTATTGTGTGTAAAGGAAAAAATCAGGATCCAGCTTATTTATCTTTCCAAATATACTCCTATAATAGCAAGCCTTCTAAAAAGGCCCAGTGAGAGAAGTAGTACTGAAAATATTCTCCTCCCAGAGGAGGGCCACAAGGATGATCAGGGGGCTGGAGCACCTCCCATATGAAGACAGGCTGAGAAAGTTGGGGCTGTTCAGCCTGGATAAGAGAAGGCTGCGTGGAGACCTCATAGCAGCCTTGCACTATCTGAAGGGGGCCTATAGGGATGCTGGAGAGGGGCTCTTCATTAGGGACTGTAGTGATAGGACAAGAGGTAATGGGTTCAAACTAAAACAGGGGAAGTTTAGATTGGATATAAGGAAGAAATTCTTTACTATAAGGGTGGTGAGGTACTGAATGGGTTGGCCAAGGAAGTTGTGAATGCTCCATCCCTGGTGGTGTTCAAGACCAGGCTGGACAGAGCCTTGGGTGACATGGTTTAGTATGAGGTGTCCCTACTCATGGCAGCGGGGTTGGAACTGGATGATCTTAAGTTCCTTTCCAACCCTAACTATTCTATGATTCTGTGATTCTAAGGTAACAGCGTTATTCACATAGGGAGGAAAAAAACTTGTGAAGGAGCCTTGCAAACTTTCCTTACCTCAGTTTCCTATTCATCTATTTCTCTTTTATGTTATTTTGCCATTGCTCTCTAATAATTGTGTTTCTTTTTTTTCCCTAGTTATTTATTGGCACTTTGCTGTTCACGATCCTGCTGTTCCTCCTGCCTACAACTGCACTCTATTATTTGGTGTTTACCCTGGTAAGATTTAACCCTTGAAACCAATCATATGCTGTCTTCTGAGATCTTGAAATAAGGGTTTCCTTGTCATTTATTGTCATCCACAAAGAGGATATAAATTTGTCTGGGTGTCCCAGGAAGGCTTCTCACACAGCCCATGTGGGCCAAGCAAGTGGAATTCACAACAAATCCTGGTCAGTGGGACAAGCTGTTCTTTCACTTGGAAATAATTGATCCATCCCATGTCTGGGGTGATGGCCTATCTAGTTTGATCCAGAACTTTCTTTTTTTTCAGGGAATTAAGTGGCTCTGTTAAATGCTTTCAGACAGGCTTTGCTCAGAGGGTTGGGCTTCTTTAGTTTTCTTGTCTTCCCCCAGTATGACCGCTCCTCTCTGAGGCCTGCCTAGAGCAAAATTTTCCACAGACAGTGGCCATCACATGATTTCAAAGCCCTTTTTTGAGCCCTCTCTTTTCAGATGAGCTTGGCAGCAAAAGTAAATGCAGTCTGACAAAAGGAGTTGCTTTACTCAGGGGACAGAACACACTGAGCAGGAAGCTAATTTCTGGCTGCAGTGCTCTTGCTTAGATGCTCTACATGGGATTTCTTCAGGCAGAAATAAGCTGCTTCAGTTCAGTGTTGGAGAGAAAATTTACATTCACTGGCACACAGTGATGGAGGTGACTAGTAATGGAAGCCTAAATTCTCCCTTTCAGACTATGACCATTGGAAGCGGATTAGCTCTCATGTTCTTGCAAGTCACAGCCTCTACAGCCATAAGAGCTTTGTTCCAGTTAAACACTTCAGCTAAGTTTGTCAAGGAACCTTGTGCAGGGTCTGGCTGCCCAGCACTTCCAGACATCTGACCCACACTGGGAGGCTTTTGCTTACCACAGGACATTTATCTTAGCATTCAACAATGTCAAACTGCACATCAGCTTGTTAATTTCATAGAATCGTAGAATGGTTTGGGTGGGAAGGGAACTTAAAACTCCTCCAGTTCCACCCCCCTGCCACAGGCAGGGACACCTTCCACCAGACCAGGTTGCTCCAAGCCCCATCCAGCTCGGCCTTGAATGCTGCCAGGAATGGGGCAGCCACAGCTTCTCTGGGCACCCTGTGCCAGCGCCTCAGCACCCTCACAGGGAAGAACTTCTGCCTTATATCTAATCTAAACTTCCCCTGTTTGTTTAAATCCATTACCCCTTGTCCTATTGCTATAGTCCCTGATGAAGAGTCCCTCTCCAGCATCTAGTTTGCAACTGCTTCATCTCCTGTTTGTCCCAGAATTTCTTACTAAACTATTTCTCTGCAGCTCCGTTTGCTGGTGGTGATTGTGCAAGGCCTCATACACTTGCTGGTGGACCTGATTGACTCTCTGCCTCTTTATTCAATCCTCCTTCGGCTCTGCAGATCCTACAGACTTGCAGGTAAGTCCTTAAGCACTGCACATGCAGAACTTCAAGGGTTTTATATTATTCACTTTATTTTGATGCAGTGGATCAAAGTATTGAAGCAGTGGGTAGCTTCTGAATAGAAAGATGCAGGAAGGGCAGGAAAGAACCTAAGGATCAAGTCATAGAATCACAGATTGGTTTGGATTGGAAGGGACCTTAAAGCTCATCCAGTTGCAACCCCCTGCCATGGGCAGGGACGCCTTCCACTAGATCAGTCATGCAATTATCCATACTGTTGACAACTCCTGTGAGGAGCACGATGAGGACAGTGGCAAGAAATGTGATGCTGAAGCAGAATTTGGAGTACCTTTACAAAGCCTGTGGCAGCCAAAAGTGACATCCAAACAAGCACAATATAAATGAGTTCATCTTTTAATTCCAGTTCTAGAGTAGTGGGTCAGGTTGAAGTTCTGAGGTTAAACATGCTGTTTATCTTGGGGTTTGGGCTCTGAAACACGACAAATTACAAAACCACTTGGAAAATCTGCTGTTTCAGTGGGCTGAATCTACAGTGGCTGTGAATCAGTGGAACAGCAGCACCGTGCTGGCTTGACTAACAGAAGTCCTGAGCTGCAGGGTTTGGATTAACTTCAGAGCTCTTTACAGATTTCAGATAATTGTTCTCTTTTTGGTTCTAATCTGTCACTGTTTTGAAACCAGGAATTTTTTTTCCACTTTTGGTAAACATCAACCATGGTTGCCACCAGAGTAAATGGTCCTTTTTGAATGGGTTTAACAGGTTAATCTAGTGAAATTCAAGCATTATGTTATTATTTTACATCCATTTAAAGAGCATGAAACAAGAATTTAAAATTTGAGAGCTTGATCATCACTAAATACAGACTAGTCAGAGAAGTGCCAGGCTTGATTTTCGGGATGGAATAGCTGAGCCATGTTACTAGTTCTGTTGCTTTTCCATGTGTGCCTTCAGCAGGTTCCTATGAATTTCCTGGCAGAAACTTCTTAACCCTTCAGAGCTGTCTTGGAGAAAAGGAAATGCTGCTGAAGACAAATGTCTCATTAAACAGCAAGTTGTAGGGTAGAAGGAAGTCTTGTTGCCACTGAGAGATGTAAGGCTATATATTCCCATCAGTCTTAGATCAGCCAGCTACCTACTGCAGGGTAGTAAGCCTCCAGCCAGACAAAGGATTGTCTTCTCAGTTGAGTTTGTTGCCTGACTTACTTTCTTTGTTGGCTCCTCAAACCTTTGAAAAGAGAACACTGCAGGAGGAGGAGGCATCTCTGGGAATGTCTGCAGCCTGTGTTCCTGCCCCAGAAACATGGCATTGCCCTGGTAACAGATGGAGCAGTTGAATCACATTCAAAGGACTTTAGAGAGTGCACATCACTTGATGTACTCACTGCCTAGGTTTTGCCTCCCTGTTCAGACTCAGAACTTGGATCAGTCATGCTGTGGAATATGTTATGGCAGCTGATTTTATAGGCACTGTTAAGATGGTTCTGCTGACATGAATGGATAGTTTTTCACAGCAGCAAGGGGTTACTGCAGTGTTTAAGTTCAACTCAGTTCAGTCATGGCATGTGACCTCCAAGTTTTTTGAGTCAGTTTTTGAATTGACAGAATTACACTGCTGAAGCCTGGGCCGGGACAGGTGAATGATCAATCCATATGCCAGAAACAAAATCCATGCTTTCTTTCCACACATGCAATGTGAAATACTTTGGACCTTAAAAAGCCTTTTGCACGTATGTCAAAGGTGATGTCCTCTCTGCGAGAATTCTGAGCTGCACAGCTCAAGGGATGGCACCCTGGTTGGGATGGGTACACGGTGATGTTGATTCATAGTGTGAAGTAAGGTGTAGCAGTAAGGTTCAGGGCTTTCAAACTCTGCCCACACTCAAGTTACCAACATGCTGTTTGATCACAAAGAGGTCAGTTCGTTTTCTCTGTGCTTCTCTTTCCCAATATTCACATCACAGATTTGGGGGCCAGTTTTGTCATAGTTTTGTAGGACCTGTCCTGGTGGTGTCTCCATGATTACTGGAGTCCAAAAAACCAGTGAGCTTGCTTTAGTGCACTGGCACATGAAACAAAGCAAGTGGGTTCATGTGCTGACCTCTCCTGTGTACAGAAGAAGCAGAACCCTGAGCTCTAGAGCTGGATGGCAATCCTCTTCTTAGAGGGATCTGCAGTAGACTGAGCTTTCCTGCTCTTTCTGTGCAGACTCCTGAGCTTTGTAGTAATCTACAGGTTGTTCTAAACTGAATTTGTAGCCTTTTTGTGCGTGTATTTTTTTAGAAGTTCAAGACTCTTGAACAATTAAATAATCTAAGAGATTGTTGGCTTGCAGCTCTAGAAGGGAAGTGTGTGGCCTTGACAGAAGCGAGGTTTTCTGCTCTGATGGACCTGAAACTTCAGTGTCCACTTGTCACTGTCTCTCTGTGACATACTGCCTGCCTGAAGAGTAGTTGCCGGAATGGGTTAGACACTTCCTCTTAGCCAAAACTCAATTAATCACCTTCAATGTTTTTTATCATCCAGCACATTTGCTTATTGAGACCCAGGGTACTCAAACATCTTTCTGAAGCCGCTGTGGAAGCCCGTGTTTCAATATGGTGCTGCAGAATGCAGATAAATTCTTCCTCTCTTATACAGAAAACACTTTATGATGTGGGGAGAGGGTTTAAACCAGATCTCTCTGCTAGACAAGAGCATTCTTTCCCAGGAGTAAACTGTATGGTTTTAATTAATTCAAAGCTTGAAGAAAATTATAAGAAGTTTGGGCTTTGAATATGGAAGAGTTACATAGATGCTATAGCAATGGGCCTCGCACAGAGCTTTGTTTCTATGTGTACTCCTGAGCTACTGTTTGATCTGGTCCTGATCACTTCATTGCTCTTGCCTCATCATCTTATCTGTAGAAAGGAATAATAGGGGCACATTGGCTGGTTCAGGTTTGCAGAAGATGGATAGGTTTTACTTCTGTGAAGGAATTTGAGACTTTGCAAAGCAAAATGCCTCTCTAGTCCTTGTTGTTGCCTTTGTTGGAAACACTGTATTAAATGTTCATGTGCTCTATATCACTGCTGGAATCCAAAGCTTTCCCATTTATCTTTACAGTGTTGGTAATGTAGCAAATCCAAGAGGAAATATAAATGTGATGTTGATGGGGTTGTTAGCATGTTAAAAACATCTGAATGCTGGGATTAATAGTGATTGCTTTGAGCTGTTTTTAATGCCTCTAGGCCATTCTTTTTCTCCCTCCATCTGAAGAGGGAGAGATTTGCACATGTGCTGTTTCCACATGAGCACAAGTTCAAGGTGAGTTCTCTGCCTTCTGTTTATGTGGAGTCCCCATTCGTATAGGAGTTCGGGAAAAGAGAAAGGTTTTTCCAGTCCATTTGTCATCATTAGGCCTGGCTGGCTGATTTCTAGGCTTTGTTCTAGCTTAAGGACTGTGTTTTCAAGCTGCTTTTAATGGAGAAACACAGAATTTGTCTTGCTTAAAACCACTGTAAAAAGTATCTCTGCTTCCTGCTGAAAATTGCATAAGGGTTCACAAATCAAGAGAGGCTGAAGGCTCCATTTCTAGAAAATTAGTGCTCAGCCAGCAGAGCTGAGCAGCAAATTACATGATCTTTCCTCCAAGCATGGATTTGGTTTCCTTGTTTTGTTTCATTTCAGCTGGTGTGAAGTTCAGAGTCCTTGAGCAGCAGGATGGAAAACCTCTTCGCCTCCTTATGCAGGTAAGCCACGTGTTCCCTTATGCTTCTCAGACCATCCCCAAGGTCCTTCTCCCTTCTGTAGCAGTTCTGATCTGACCCCACTGAAAGGCCCCACTTAAATATTTCAGCTGTAAAATGCTGAAACAAGGGAAATACATTTCACATTGCAATGACTGGCTGCTGCTTTCTGTTCTTTCTAATACCCTGCTTGAGACCTTAATTTCTAGAGTCCTGCATGGTGTGAAAGGAGATGTAGAAGAGAGACATGGTACTCTGTTACTGCTGGAATTAAGACTTCTTGTACTTATCACCTTCCTTCCTGGCTCTGTGCAGTTTCATCTTAATAATTGCCGAACACTGAGAGAAGCAAAACGCAGCAGCTAAGCCATGCAGAATGAAGGACCAGTAAAAGGTCTTCCCCTCCAGATGTGCTTAAAGGCCTTAGCTGCTCCATGATGCTGGCAGGATGAGTGCCTGGGTGAGACAAGAGAGGAAAGGGCCTCCTGTTGTTTTCCATAGCTGCTCTGGTAAGGAGCATGGGAAAAGCTTACCTGTGCTTTTGTAACCTCCCATTTCCATGCTCTATCACCAGAGATGCTAAAGGAAAGTGATGTGATGGCAGCAGTGAAATTCTCATTGTGAGGTTCCATTTCCTGACTTTGCACAATACCACAGGGTCTCTGTTCTTGCTCTTTGCATCCCAGGAGGAGAGCCTGCAAGAGGTGTATAGAATTTATGGCTGGGGTGTGTGTAGGAAGGAACTGTTCCCAGTTCTTTTTCTTTCTCCATCCCCAGTCCAGCCCCATTTCAGCAGAGGTCAGATTAGCATGGAAGAAGCACACCAGCTAGCAGCAATTCAAAAGGGAATTCCTTCAACAGATGTCTTCTAGGGCAGAACAAGCATTTTCCAAGCATGTTGTCTTGCCAGTTCCTGTCTTTGGGTAGGGTAGTGGTATGAGAACCAAAATCTGCCATCCTCCATGGCCAAAAGACTCCAGAAAAAGGAAACCAGACACCAAAGATGAGGCACTGGAGCTGCTGAGCAGAGAATTTGGCATCTGTGTGTTTGTGAAATAAGGTGGGTAGCTTCTCCAGAGGAGAAAGATCACGGATTAGAGAGCAGAGCCAGTGAGTCATAGGAACATGATGAATTTTCCTTGGACCACTGCAGAAAGATCCATTTGCTATCTAGAATATAGCATAAGTCATCATCTTAAGAGGTAAAGTGCTTTAGTTTACGTCTCTCTAGGCCTTCTGTTCAAATAATAATGAGCAGAGAGTCAGTAAAGGCACTTTATTCTCTCTTTGTGCTGGTGAAAATGAAAAATGGGTTTGTGTCAGAAACTCTGCTGAACTTTCTCATGGGTCTTTTGAGAGGACAATTTAAAGAGCCTGTTTTTAAGTGATAAGCTAAAATTCTTATTTCTGGTACATGATGATGTTCCTCTCTAGAAGTTTTGCAGTGGCTTTGTCCCCTGCCCATATGGTGGCTCTCTGGAGCCATGCTTGATGGCAGGAAGGCTGTTTGCATGGAACTGTTTACTCACACTTGCAAAGCCCTGTAGCAACAGGTGAGGGATGAAATGGCAGGTGATAAGGTGCACTGGAAGCTGCGGACCCAACCCTGCATGCAGGCGGTTCAGGACATTGGTCACTCAACATTGACCCAGGAGATGACAGCCTTGTTCGGAAACATCCTGAATGACCAAGCAGCATTTTTTCCAACCGGATTTGCCTATCCCACATTTCCCTTTTAGTCATCATTGCGCTTGTAGTAAGTGTGGGTAAAGCCCTTCCCAAATCTTTGTTTGTGAAGCCAAGCCATCAATGCCCCCAAGGATTCAAGCTATAGGTGACTGATACAATCACAACTGTCCTTTGGGTGCTGGTAATGGATTAGAAATCATTAATGCTGGTTTTGAGGCAGAGGATGATATTTCCTTTCCAAGTGCTCCTTCATTTTCTCCAGGAAGTCTTCCATAGCTCAGTAGTGTTTAAAATAATTTATTTTGGTGTGCAAGAAGAAGAACGCCTGTCAGTGTGTCTTAAGTGAACTGGTAGCCCAGTGAGAAGACATGACGACTTTGATTCATCTGTAGTACCTTTTGCTAGATTCTTTGGCAGTTGCTTTGAAAGTGAAGGAGGAAGGACAAAGGGAACAGCTCCACTGTAGAACAAAGGTTGTCTATTATATCAGGGTTTTATTATAGCTTTGGACTATAGAATTGGCATAAAATAAATTGATATTGCCACTTGGCTAACAAATGGCTGTTTTTTGTGGTGCCTGTTTGTTTGCATTTATAATGGCGGATGCAGACATACACATTGTGCTGGATATAAAACCATCTCTTGTTACTTTTCCATTGGCAACAGTATCACCACTCTGCCTTGGGGTGGTTTTCAAGGAGAAATGTTGTGTCCAAACCTTCCAGGCCAGGTAACTGATAGTTAAAAGAACACATGCTTCGTATCTCCCTTGTAGAGCAGCAGTTCCTGTCCTCCCTCAGCATGTTTGTACTTAAAACATCCTGGTTTGCCTACAGCTGAGAAAACAGGCAGAAATAGTTACTCAGATTTTACTGTTGTTTGGTTTAGAGACAAGTTTCTTTGGTCTTTTTCTATTTTTTCTATTCTTATTTTCTGGTGCTACCTCTCTATGACCACAATGCATGAGGTCAATTGCAGTCAATGCAGAATGTCCCACAATGACATCCATAATGTTCTAATGATGTCTTTGCTTCATTGCCTTTTCCCAGAGCTCTGCCTTTGCAGGCTCTCTGAGTTCATCCCCCTGCTCCATGAGCACCAGATAGCTGGAGCAAGCTGGTGGACAGGCAAACCCTCAGAAAACTGATTGCTCTTCAGTGGACAGAAGAAATACTCAGCTATTGCCAAAGTAGTGACTGTCTGCCTGGATTTTGCTGTCTCTCTTTCCTTTTTGTGGCTGGATTTTCTACTGTGAATTATAGACTTCTTTCACACAGCTGCTTGGTTGAGTCCAGCATAGCTGGGCGCTTTCACTAGAGGAGGATATCCTTCGATTTCTCCTCCCTGTCCAAGCTTCCTCTAGCGTTGTAAGTCTCACTTTAGCATCTCTCATGGGCTCTTTTCTGTAACCCACCATTTTTGTGTAATCTGTTTACTTTTTTGGAGACAGTCTATTGCTGTGCATCCTTTTCATGCATCAGATGTTGGCCAGACTGGCTTAATCCTCTGGACTACCCTTAAGTGCTTCACTGGAGTGTTTTCTCACATCTGATGTGCTTCTGTCTCCCCTTGTCTAGGTAACACATCTGCCTGCTTACCCCAGCTTCTGAAGGTCAATACAGCAACTTTGTGATGATAATCAGAGGCCATGGGGGGTTGTAGGCAGAGACTCCAGACATGGTCATTCTTGGGATGGTGGTTGACATCAAATTTAAGATTAACTCAGTCAAGGAGCCTTAAAGTGGCATTTCATGGTATGGATCCTGTGTGCTTGGACTCCATTCCATGGGGAGGATATATGGTGATACCAGGGGTAACTTAAAGCATAGCTGTGGGCTGAGGGCACATTGAAGCAGTAGGTTTGTAAGAGCTATGGCTTAACTGGCATCTTCTGGAGGAGTTCCTAAGAGTTGTGGTGCACCCCAGTGGAGTGTTGCTGCTGGTGGTGAGAGGTCTCCATCCCTCCACCTTCTGCAACCTCCTAACTCAAAAAGTGCCAGTTCTGCTCCCTCCTGTAATGAGCATCACTCCCAGATCCTGCTGCTGCTCATGCCTGCTTCTCTGCTGGAAAATTATTCCAACAATACTCCTTTGCCAAGCTTTATTTGTTCATGTTTCAGGACGCTGTACAGGGCTATACAGCTTTAGCTAGACAGAGAGGGATTCTTACACTTTGTGAGTAGCAGTATTGATGTTTCAAGAGGCCACTGCTACACAAAAGTTACACTTGCCCTGATCAGCTGCCTGTGTATCTTACTACAACACATTCTCACTGCCGTTATCCCTCTTCCTTCTCCTTGCAGATCAACCCTCTGTCATATGGCAGCGTGGTACAGACATACAGGCTGCCAACCTACAGCTGTTACCCCAAGGATTCCTGGACCTCTCTCTGCAAGAAGCTGTTCCTTGGAGAGCTCATCTACCCTTGGAAACACAAAGGAGAGAAGCAGGACTAAAGACAGCAAAAGAGCTTGAGAGACATGGTCAGACAAAGAAATTGAATCTTAATGCTTTTGGACCAAAGGCATCTCAGAGCCAGCAGCTGCTACATCCCCTTAATTAGACTTTGGTAACCTGGAGGGGCTAAATTTTTAAAGTCAGGTATTTTTAGATGTTATTTTTCAACTTTCCTTTTCCCCTACAGTGTGTTCATGTCATATGGTAATGAAGCAAAAGGTTAAACCCATCATGGAACCAGCATTTGTTGTCATCAAGGGGGGTGATGATGTGTGTATCCTTCCATGTAAGCTCTCATGGCCATATTGAAACAGCTGGTTGTGTGGTTCAAAGCCACAACTCCGAAGTGCATTCTGCCTAAAGGGATTTTGGACCATGTTATACTCCAGCCTTCAAGCTCACTGATCAAACCCGAGATGGAGGATCAGCTTGTAGAGTCACACACTGAAAACTGCACAGCAGCATTGTCTGGATTCATGGTTATATATTCTTTTTTGTTTTGTGTGGGCTTGAATTCACCCCGTCTGCAACACCAGGGGAGGTGTCAAGCATAGAAACAGCAGTGCTGGAGGCTCAGAAACAGATTCCTGTGTGTTTGTGCATGTACAGTCTCATCTACTTTTATTCAAAAGCAAATAGTGGTTTGGGGTGAGCCAAATCCGGAGCTGTCACCAGAACTGAAGAGCAGAACACACAGCCTCAGCCCCCAGGCTGTCCAGGCTTTATATGGTAGTGAGCTGTGGTATCTGGGAGCTCTGGGCTCTGGCAGGTTGCAATGTAAGGCAAACACAACTTTGTTGGGCCCAGCTCTGGCTGGTGGGTCTGCTGGAGCAGCAGTACAACCAGCTCAGGGAAGTATGTGCTGTCCTTACAGGGTCAGAACATCCCCTGCTTCTCAGCTGAAAGCGTTGCCCTGTGGTACCTCATCTTTTTCACTCTGAAGTCAAGGAGCTTTTAAAGTTATCTCAGATATGAGGCATTTAAAGGTAGTTCCTTCCCTGAAACTACAGACACATTTCTCTTAGGAGAGTTTTCTGGCTTTGGATACTGTCTGTCTCCACAAGGCAGCTGGGCTCAGCTTTCCCTTGTCCTCGTCTTGTTGTGTGCCCATTCTGAGGGGAATCTTCTATTCCCTGTCCTGGGAGAGTGTGAGGTCCCACTGCATACATTATTGTGTAGACAGTTCCATACAGTCATTACCCAAAAGTAGACTTTCACAGGTCTGCAGCTCCTCTTGCCCAAGCTGAAACAGCAGTGTGGTATTGCTGTACCTGCTGCTGCTTTGCACACCAACATGGCTGCATTAACTGGCAGGTGAGAGGGGTGCTGGATCCTTCCCCCTTTCCTCTGGCTGCCCAAGGAGCCAAGGACAGAGAAGGATGCACTGTGGCTGCAGTGCTCAGCCCCACAGGGTGACCTGTGCATTCCTGTGTGAGTGGGTAGAGGAGGGCAAGGAGCCACAGCAAGGTGCCCTGGGCTTTAGGAATCTCCAGTCAGCACTTCCACTGGCAGGATAAGAGTTTCCTGCCCCAGCCCCATGCCTCATCCATGTACTTGAAGCTGTCACAGAGGGGAAAGCGTGTGGCCCAGCCGATTTTAGACATCCCTGGGCAGATATATTTGGTTTGTTTATAGCTTCTTAAAGCCTGTCATGGTATGGCCACTGCCTCTTCAAACTAGCTTGATAAGGAGAGAATGAAGCTCTGTAGACAGGTGTTTGGTCCAGACATTGGTTAGCAGGCAAACACAGGAGCTGCAAAGATCTTAGAGTTTTCTTAAGGACATCATGAAGGAAGCAGTATTACCTGGGCACTGCTACCCAAAGAGGATCCTAGAATCCCAGACTGGTTTGGGTTGGAAGGGATGTTTAAGCTCATTCAGTTCCAAGCCCCTGCCACGGGCAGGACACATTCCACTAGACCAGGTTGCTCCAAGCCCCATCCAACCTGGCCTTGAACACTGCCAGGGATGGGGCAGCCACAACTTCTCTGGACAACCTGTGCCAGCGCCTCAGCACCTTCTGCCTCAGATCTCAGTCTCCCCTCCTGTTACCCTAGTCCAGGAAAGAAGGGCACACCACTGAAAACAGCCAGGGTGGCAGAAGCTCCTTCCACCCTCCCCATCTGCCACTGCAGGCTCTGATGGGACATCCCTGGCTGCATAAACTGGAGAGATCTTTGTCCTTAGTGATCAAGTGCTTAAAACTCCTGTACAAATACAGTATCTTCTCTTGGAATATCAATATCCAAGTTTTTCTCTCCACTCCAGGTGTGAATACCTCCAGGTTGTGATCCATTTAGTGGAGGAATGGGCTGAATAAACAATTCTCTCTGGAGCTTAAGTCAGAGCTATGGAGACCAATCCTTTCCTGACCCTCAGCAGAGCAGATTTACACTTTACCTCCCTCTCATGTTTCCTCTGGAGATACTACATGACATTCCTACTGCTTCCTCCCACACCTGTGTAGTTGGATTTGTGAACTGCTGTGAGAAACACAGTCTTGTGAAAATAATGTTTCTAATATCCTGGCTTTGAAACTCTTATTGTGAGACTGGACCCCTCACAATCATGGCTGTCCTTTGGGATCGAGTGACCTGAAAGCCTTGGGGACAGCACAGAGCCATGAGAACCAGCAAATGTGACCTTCCTATTGGGAACCTGCCAAACGTATTTAGACATTCTGGTGTTTGGTCTATTTACTAAGGGCTTACTCTGGGGATGGTGAAATATCAAGCTGAGGAAAAGCTCCTCCTCAAACCCGAGAGCCTGAACCTTCTGCCACACCTTGAGTAGCCCAGGTGAGACATGACAGCCCCTGTGTCATGCAGAACTGGTGCCTGAGCTGTCTCACTGCTGCTTGTACTGTTTTCTCCTTGTCAGTGATGGTATCCGAGCCTGTGAGTTTCTTCTGCTGGACATTTGCCATGTCTCTCCTCTTCCTTTCCAGTCTCTGCTATGGAATAGTCTTCCCCCACCCTTTTCCGATTGTGCACAGAGACATTACGATGACTTAGCAGACATCCTGCTCAGGAACATTTGAACTTATGTCATCTCTCTAATTAGAAGTTGGGATCAGTATCATCTTCCACAGTCGCACGGACTGGCCTTTCCTCAGGGAAGAGGCTGATAATAAGGTGATGGCTCTAATTTATCCTCAGATCCATATTATCCATATCAGTCCTTGGATGAGAAGTAGCTAAAGCTTTCAGCTCTTCTCTGGTTCCTACCACACACCCCGTGTGGCAGACAAGCAGCCTTTGCCAAACATCGTTCAGAGGCTGATCTTGCAGACCCTTTTTAATACTGCATTTCCTTATTATTATTCCTTCCACTTGCTGGTTCCCAGTGCTGGCACAGCCTGAAATGCCTCTTCACACAGGCACAGGGCTTGGGAAGGAAAACGTGATTCACTGCATACAAAACTCCATCCTAGAGAGAAATTCTGCCTTGAGAAGCACTTTCCTAAGCAGAACAGCATGTGACAAAGCTGGAGGGAAATCCCAGTAATTACACTGCACTGAAGACTCTGGTTGTGGTCTGGGGAGTTTTCCCTGATCCTGCAGCTGCACTGTGCCTTGTTCTACTGGTACATGTGACTGCACCATCAGGCCCACAGAAGGTGTGTTGCATGTGTGTATAGTCCATCCATATGCTGACTTACACTCTCAAAGAGTGTAAGGCAAGAAAGTCTCTTGCTTTGTCATCATGCACATGACTGAGTTGCTGGCCTACTGCCCTGATCATGCTGCCATAACACTATCTTCTTGCTTAACTCAAGCTCTTAGTGATTTAGTCCTTGTGCTTAGGCCTGCTGATTACACCATCACAGAATCACAGACTGATGGAGGCTGGAAGGGCTCTCTCAAGACTGTCTGATCCAACCCCCCACACTCAAGCAGGGCCACTGAAAGAGTCATGTCCATGGGCTTTTGGGAATCTCCAAAGATGGAGACTCTATCCCTGGACAACCTGGGCCAGTGCTTGAACACCTTCACAGTAGCAAAGTGTCCCCTGCTTTTCAAACAGAATTGAGAATCACATCAAGTAGATGGACCAAGCTGAGCTCCAGACTCATCCCATCTGGATTTGCAGCTGCTGCAAGGCTTAGGGCACCACACAAAGGTAGATGTGCATGCTGCCAGCTCAGGGATTTCTGCTCCACATTCCCCAGAGTGTTCCCCCATGCTCAATGCAGGCAGTATCTGTGCTACTAGCTCCAGACAAGCTGTCAAAGAGCAGGTCAGATGTCTGACTCAGTGAGCAGGCAGCCCTTGTCAACTGCAGAGGGCTTGGATACCCCCAAAAGGCAAAGGGACACATGAACAGCCCCTGGATAGGGTTGCTCAGAGCATAGACAGCACATAATTGAAGGTCTTCAAATCAGAGATCTGAGTTACAGCATCTCCTAGCTTACCATATCACAAGGACAGAAAAGAGGCAATGGGCATGAACTGAAACACGTCAACCACACCTGGAGCAGCTCTGCTCTGGAGCCAGGCTGAGAGAGCTGGGCTTGTTCAGCCTGGACAAGAGAAGGCTCCTTAAGGGGAGACCTTAGAGCAGCTCCAGTGCCTAAAGGGGCTACAAGAAAGCAGGAGAGGGGCTTTGGACAAGGGCCTGTAGGGACAGGACAAGGGGGAATGGCTTTAACCTGACAGAGGGGAGACTGAGATGAGCTCTTAGGCAGAAGTTCTTCCCTGTGAGGGTGCTGAGGTGCTGGCACAGATTGCGCAGAGGAGCTGCTCCTACCTGCAGCATTCTACCATCAGCTCCTGGAACAACCCCAGTCTCTTTTTTACGCTGCTCCTCTCTCATGATGCTTCCCATCAGTGTGGGCTCTGGTTTTCACCATCAGACCGAAGCAGTGAGAAATAACTTGAATGAGCCATAAACCAGGGCTCTGGGGTTGGCAAGTGGCAGGATTAAGAACTAGAGGCTAAGAAAAGAGAAGCAACATGAATGAGATTCCTGCTCATCCTCCTTGCACCACCCGCTTCCCACCACTTTGGATCCAATGGTGGACAGCAATGAGAGAAATAGATTTTCTCTCCTGAGCAATCCAGGTACACACAGGTCCCCCCTTTCCACTTCCCTTGCTCTGTGAGAGTTTCTCCGCAGGCTTTAGACTCCAAGCTCCTGCCCCAGGGAGTGTGCCTGGGAATGGCAGCAGCTCAGACGGAGTCAACAGGACATCTGCTATTTCATTCTGCCTTTATCTGCTATTTCAATTTGCTTTTTTCTGCTATTTCCTCTTACCCGGGTCAGCTGGGCTCCTTGAGATGCAGGATGGGATGACAGGGAGGGCTGTGCTCAGTCCCTGCCATGCGGACAAACCAAACTGGGCAGCACTGAGCATGGATCCCCTTACCTGTGGGGATACAAACACCTCATGAAAACCAGAGGAGTTCACACCTTGAGGCCCCGAGGCAGCAGATGAGCCCTCAGGCGACAGGAGAGGAGATGGAGCACCAAAGTGGCTCAGATCATCACCCCCAGCCTTGCTAGATGCAGCTCACTGTAGTGCAGGAGGGTCCCTTGTCCCCAGAGCCAGAGATGGCAGGGTCCTGACACCCCATGGGGTGCTCAGAGCTTGTGTCTCAGCTGGCTGAGGACTGATGCATTCATCACTGCCTGGTCCCCAGCACTGCACATTGCCAATCTGTCACCTGGAGGGTGGCGGGACCCTTGGCTGCCTGAGCAGTGTGGTGTGGCCAGTCGGGCTTTTCTGGCTGCCATTGCCTGGGCTTGGTCCATGCCACTTCAGCCCATTTTAGATTCCCCTTTGCCAGCCCCACTTTTGGGGGAATTTTGGCAGGGTCAGTGATGGAAGCTATCCATGAGCCCAAGGACTGTTGACAGAGTGATCCCCAAGGGAGGACAGTGGATGAGCCATGCAGGAAAAGATGCGTTTGGAAGGCAGTTAGTTTTCGAAAAGCAAGAACTCTCATTGCTTCTGAACTTGAAGAAGAGCAGGGGCCAGGGAGCACAGCAGGAGGATGAGACAGGCGGGATGTGGAGACATCAGGCAAGACACTTGGATTCCCTCCAGTCCTGGGTGCCGCCCAATCCTGGATGCCTTCCCCACATCTGGATGCCCCCACAGATTTCCGCTCCCCCACCCTCAAATGCCCACCCATCTGTATGACCCCCATTCCCGGATCCCCCTCCAGTCCCGGATGTCCCCTACACCTGAGCCCCCCCTCCCCGGTACCTCCCATACGGCACCGTCCCCCACCACCCCCGAGCCCTCCAGACTCGCTGTGCCCTGCTGTGCCCTCCTGCCCCCTCCGCCCCGGCAGCCCCGCGCAAGGTACGCCGGGACTTGTAGTCTGCAGCGCCACCGCCCATCCCTCTGCCGGCCCCGCCACGCAGCCCCGCCCCTCAAGGCGGGACCGGCTTTGACGGACGAGCGGCTGAGCCTATACAAGTGGCGGTCGCCGGGTGGGAGGTTGGGTTTGTGTCGTGTCTGCTCCGGCCCGAGCGGGTGCTGCGCGCTGGAGGCTGTGGTGAGGTGGTGGTGGTGGTGCGGCCCGGTTCGGCCGTGAGGTGGGTCCATCGCTCAGTCCGTTGGTCGGTCAGTCAGGCCGGTCGGGCGGCGGCGGCGGGGCGGTCTCGGGCCGTGGGGCCTGGCGGGGCGGTGGCTCATTGTGCGGGCGGGAGCGGGGGCTTTGTCAGCGGCGGGGGCGCTGAGGAGCTGCGGGGCCGGCTGCTCCCTCCTCCTCCTCTTCTTCTTCTTCCTCCTGCTCCTCCCGCCGCAGGTCCCCAGCTCGGCCCTCGGCGGAAGATGCGCGGCGAGCGGCGCCGGCTGTGAGCGGCAGCGGGGGGAGAGGCCCCGGCGGCGTCCCCCGTTCCCTCAGCCCGGCGGGAGGCGGAGGATGCGGATCGGGCCTCCCTGCCGATGAGAGGGAGGATGGGCACCCAGGGCAGCCCGGTGAAGAGCTACGATTACCTCCTCAAGTTCCTGCTGGTGGGGGACAGCGACGTGGGCAAGGGGGAGATCCTGGAGAGCTTGCAGGACGGCGCCTCCGAGTCCCCCTATGCCTACAGCAACGGTAACGGGGAGCGGGGGATGGGGGCGGCCGCAGCGTTGTGGCCCGAACGGTTGTTTTGCTTTTCCCTTTGTTGGTTTGTTATTACCTGGAAGCAGAGTTTGGTTTCTCAGGGCTTAGGCAGCGAGGAGGCCACGACTGTTCCTTAAAATCCTAAAGATCCACAGGAGAATTTGGCGAGAGAGGGGACAGTGTCTAATGGACAGTGTCTAATGTCCCCTGGATGTGGGGATCCCGCAGCACAGCTGGACCCTCTCTAAGGCCTGAGCACTCTCATGCATAGCAGAGCTGAGTCCCCGGGGGTGAACGCAAGGACTGAGCTGTACTGGAGGAAGCAGGGTCTGTAACAAAAGAACGTGGGCCGTTTCCAGGCCAGAGCTGCTCTCGCTTGGAAGCTGGCTCTGTTTGGTCCGCCTCCTGCAAACATCAAGGTTCCTAATGGAGCCCATGACAGACCATTAACTACAGTGTCACAAGACCATAATTAAGAGCCAAGGAGCGGCGCTGTGCTATTTCCTGCATCCTCTCACCGCAGTTAAAGCATGACACGGCCTGGTAGGGTGCAGGTCCTGAGGTAGTTTTCAATCTGTCATCCTTTCCTCTTCTGCTTCCGTGCAAAATAGCATCCCAAAGGGCTTGACAGCACTGATCCAGTTTAGACCCTGCATTATTACTGTATCAACCTTGGGGCTGGAGCAGGTGGTGCTTAGTTTTGCTTGTAAGCAGGAATCTGAGGGCATTGGGTGCTTCTTGGTGTGCTGCATTGAAGCTGGCTGAATTTAGAGTGCAAAGGAGTGTGTGGCTTGGCTCTTGGCTGTGTGCTCGCTCCTCAGAGCTACTACCAGCTTTATAGGAGCTGATGCAAGTGAGCACCTGCTCCAGTGAGGTTTACAGGGAGGTGGTGACTCAGAATTCAAGCTGCTTGTGAAATGAGAACAGCAGATTCTGGAACTGGCAGGTTGTGGTATCATTCATCTCCTTGGGTGTCTGGCTGAGCTGGTGTGGTTTGCCTTCGAGGAGATGCTTGTTGCTTTAAAAGCTTCCCTGAAGAGAGTTTGTGTCTCTGAAGAACCTGCCTCATCTGGGAGCTGTAGAACTGCTCCCTGTGGTTAGCATTTAACCATGCAGAAGGGGATAGAGAGTGTAAAGGTGTTGTTTGGAGTGCTAAAGTTGGAATTGTCTTCTGATATAAATGGTATTACCCTGCTGTTTTGAAGCAGGGTAATAAGTAGGATTGCAAAAGGAGTGTGTGATGGGTTTTTTGCTAGATACATAAATCCAGGCAGCGGTGACTTTTACCAGTATTATAACAGCTTTGTTTCTGCATCTGCTACTTTATAGCAGCAGAACACCATCTTCTTTCTGGAAGAAAAAGTCTCAATGAACAGATATTTTCAGAGCCTTCCCTCATGTTCTGTGGGCAATTGAACCCGTCCCTAATCAAGAGAACTGGATCACACACTGTTTTTTCACAGTGATACATGCTCTGATATTCTCTGCTTCTGTTGTTTCCGTAAAACTGCACACCTTTTGGATGATCAGATGGAGTACCTTTGAAATCTGAGTGAATCTGCCAGTGCTGCTATTCCTGACAGCCTTGGCAATCAAACTCCCTGCCTGGCGCAGTTGGGATGTGTGTACTGACATGCAGCATGCTTCCACTCTGCCCTGACAGGTACCATCCCCTGACATGAGGACACTTGGATTTTGTGAACAGCTAGTGCCTGGCCTCCTTTCTTACATGTGCTGTCCCAAAGCTACAATGGTGGGATGTAATGTAGACGCTCTTTCTGTAAATTCTTTACTTGTACGTCGTCCTCTTCCTCATCCCCTCCCAGACCCCACATCCCAATTTGAAACAAGGGTTACATCTTCTACTGCATATTTGATCTGTCCAGAAGACAGAACTGGCCATTATCAGGGTGAAATGGGGTATGCTTTGGGTTGATCTTGGGCTTGGGACATCTCCTGTCAAGCTCAGATCTCTGATGGGCAGGGCTAAAGCTGTTGTACCTTCTCTGTCTTGTTAGTCTGCTGCTTTTACTGTGTTGGCCACTTACACTGTTTTGACACAGGTTATTGAAGTGCAGTGTGAAATGGATTGTCCCTTCAGCTCTGGGCAGGAATACCTTTAAAAGTGAAGCTCTGTAAATGAAGCTGTGTTTTTGCTGCTGCTCTTCTGCTGCCCACCTGGCCTCTAGAAAAGTGTTAGTAGAATTCTTCTCTTCTCCCTGGTTTTCTGAGTGTTGGAACAAGGGTAACCAAGAGACAAGAAAGCCTCTTTTCACGCTTTCCATCAGGGCTGCTTCCGTGAGCTATAAGCAGCCGCAGCCTCTGCTTGCTTGTGTCCAGTATCTGAAAGCCTTGGATACAGTATGAGCTGTGTCTGTCTTCAAGCATTGTAGTTGCTTCTGTCCATCCTCACTCAGGATCCCTGAGTAGAAGCATCACTTCTCAGCACAGCCTTCCAGCTTGGCACCTTGTTCTAAATCCGGCACATCTTAAATTAGACACCAGAGTTCCTATTGTGTATAAAACCATAGCAGTGTCCTTTATTTAACTGCTGTTAGAAATAAATCTGGTTCATGTAAGTGTGGGTGGTTGTTACTGCCTGGATGCCAATGGCCTCTACAGGAAGAGGTGTGAGTGATGCCTGTAACTATTGCTGCCCCTGAGCTGCAAGGGCACTGGATGCGTAACTTCTGCATTTTTGAGGAGGAATTTGAGGTCCAGTGTTTCCTACTAGTTCATGCTGAAGTTGCCAAATATATCAGTCTCCAGGTGCATCAGACCAAGTCTGTTCCCTGTGAAGGGCAAGTAGTGTTGTTTGTGCCCCTTGCCTGCATAGTGTCACCTCCCACCCCAGGAGTTGCATTAGACGTTGCTTTTTTTGTGGCCATCCACAAAAGGTCCTGCATTAAGCCTCAGTACTTGCATATTGGTGAAAACATGTTCTTTTGGGAGAACATGAAAGTTCTTCTGGACTCCCAGTGTTGTCCTTCTTCCCAGCTTTCCCCCCACTCCCCAAATCTGTGGTTGTGGAGACTGGGTGCCATTCTTGGAGTACCGCTGCTGCCCTTGATAGTTGAAGGACCTCACCCTGGAACCAAAATTCCTGCAGTTCCCCTGAATGCAGGGGGAATCCTCTCCACTGGGCGTTTGCTCCCTCACCCAAGGTACAGGCTCTGGCCCCTGTGCTGTGAGCCACAGTATTACAGCTGTCTAAAGCAAACCTGTGTGCCTTGAGCCACACATATGAGTCAACTACACAGATCACTTCTCACTTTGGTGCTTAAATTGCCTGCTTGGGGTTTGTCCTTATCCTTCCCCGAGCACTGAAGCAGGACAGGAGTGTCTTGGGGTGGTTTTGGACATTGAGATGTGGTGGAGCTGCGTGTGAAAGTAGGGGTGGTGTATATTCTTCAAAAGGCAAACAAGGCTTTCCCTCACCTGAAGGGCCTGTGGCTTTGTCACTCCTGTGTTATACATCCACTCTGGAATATCTAGTTATTCCTGTGCTGAAATGTTCTTGCCTGGCTGGTTTGTTGTCTTGCTGGGGCCACATCAGCACAGGGTGAGTCAGGAGAGGCTCCTTGTGGTGCCCCACGTGCACCAGGGACAAGGCCAGGGCTGGTCTCACCATGCAGACATGAATGTGATGCCCTCCATTCTCACATGATGGAGGGCTCTTTCTGCAGTAGCCTTCCCCCTCACCTGCTGCTGTTCCCATAGGAAAGGGGAAATGTGTCGTAGGGAAAGAGTAGAGCATGTTTCTGAGCAGATGGCTTTGATTAAAAGGGAGATGGATTCTTTTTTTTGTTTTTCCCTGTCCTCAGCTTGTATTGAGAAAGTGATGTGGATGAAGCATTCTGCCTGCACTCTGATAGCCTTTCAAAGAGGGTGTGAAAGCTAAAGCAAAAGCATTGTCCTGCAGCAGGTTTGGTGCTGTGACCAGCCCTAATGCAGTGACCCTGGTGCCTTATCTCGACTCCATCCCTCAGCCTTTATTTGAGCACCATCCTTAGGTGTTCTGTTATCTCACTGCTATCCAAATGAAAATGTTAGGAAAAAGGCAACTGGATGCTCATTTGCAACAGTTACCAATAGGTTTTATGGTCCAGATATGAACTGGGTCTTCCCCAGAAGCTTGTCTTCTGTAGCTGAAAGTGGGAGGAATTCAGCTTTCAGTGGGAGGAATTTCAGGCAGAAGGGTGAGCCGGACATGGCTCAGTGTCTGGGTAGGGAGAAGATTCTGGGGCAGTGTGGCTCTGTGCTCCTTTCCCTGGGTAGGAGAACAAGGAGAGACAGTGTTAATGAAGATAAGCTGAAGACACTGCACAGTGCATGGAGGTGCTCGGGACCCTCCCAGCCAGTGCTCTTTGCCTGGGGACCTCATGACTGCTGTTTAATTACCAGGTTTTTATTTGAGTGACCCACATCTTTGGCTCTCTCTTCCCTCTAGTTGTTTTTGTGCAGCTGTGTAAATCTGTAGGTCCCCAAGCTGTCCCTTCCGGGTCTTTCTTTACAGCAGCTACTCTCTGGGTATGTCCTGTAATGCTCTCAGTCCGCAGTGCATATCCAGAAACATCACCTGTAAAACTGCTCTGCTTTGCTTTGTTACAGTCTTCAAGTTAGTTACTGGCCAACCTGGAGATCATGTGTACCACAGCAAAGGCAGACAGAGATGGATGGTGTATGAGGGGATGCTTCTCCAAGCTTCAAGTTTCCTGGACTGACCAGGGAAGCTGGTCTCTTGCTTCTCATCCGCAGCCCCGGTGCTTGCTGCCTGTTTATCTGGAGGTGCTACTACACTGCTGCTAACTGCTTTTCGCAAGCCTTAACAAAGTATGTGGCTGAGCAGGTCAGCTTTAAAGCTCTGCAGCTTTGTAAAGACAGGACCTCTCTCAATCCCTGGCAGCATCTAACCTCCCCTTCTTGAGCATGCAAAAAACAGTTGCAGGGTGCACCCATATACAGTAAAACCTCAGGCAGGGCCAGCACTGATGTGGTGGTACCTTCTGGGATTGGATACATGAGCTACAGATTCTGAGCACAGGTTTAGGATTGTAGCTGAGCGCTCATCCTGGCATTGCTGCAGTATCAGGGCTCTCTTTGGCATCAGTGGGGAGGGAACCATTGATCCTGCTGCTGCTTTGCTTTGCTGCAGCCTCCTGTCCTCTCCTGGCCATGTGGCAGCCTAAGCAGCATTGTCCCTGATGGGGATAGACACTCACCATCCAGCTGGGCTGGGATTTGGGATGCTGTATGCAGTGGAAGCTGCTGTTTGTTTTGTGGCATGACTATTAATTGGAATAATGTTTTGTTTTGAGGGTTTAGTGCCCTGATGCAGGGGGATGGAGGCAATGTGTTACAAGTGCAGCCTTGCCGTCACATCCATGTGGTGGCTGTCAGATTCATCTGTGGGAAATGCTCTAGCTGCACCATGCTGCTGGTGGGCTGCTAGAAATCTCTTTTGATGGCTTGCAGTGTGGAGAGTGGTTGTTGCAGCCATTCCCCATCTGCCAGCACTGGCATCAGTGTCCTTCAGGGATATTCACTTCCCTGGCATCAGGGATGCAAACCTGATCTCCTCAGAGCAGCCTTTGGCTCAGAACCAACACCAGCATCTCTGATTTCTCCATTGCTTACTACATATCCCTTGTGTGAAAAATATTCACAAACATAGGATGTTGAACCTCCATCTCTGCTTGATGTGGGACTAATGAGCCATGGCTTAGACTTAAAACAACCCCCAAATCAAAGCAAACCAACCAGCCAAGTCCCCATCAAAACAAGCACCAGCCCTGAGCTCAGTGCCCAGCAGGTTTCAATGTCTCCAGCACTCTCTCAAGTCAGGATTAAGGCTGCAGAGCACCACAGGTTGTTGTGCACACAGGATTGTTGTGGGGTTTGTGTGTGTTTCTAAAGCTGGGGACTCATCCTGCAAGGTTCTCGATGACATGGGGCAACTCTTGCCACCTCTAACCCTCTGTATAAAAGCTTTGCTGTTACATGGCTGTTGATGAGTTTCTGTGTGCACAGAAGTGATGTGATCTGAGCACTACCAATCTGATAGGGGTAGAGTGTTCTTAGTAACTGGGATTAGAAGTTTGTCTGTGTATTTACTTTAAAGAAGCAAGTGGGTTTTGCTGTGCCCAGAGCCCATGGTGGCACTGTGCTCTCCTCTTGCTTGCAGGGGGGTTTGTGTTTGGCTGTTTCAGTCTATAAGCTGCGCACGAAAGCGCATGATGCCCCATCTCCTTCAGCTTTTGTTTCCAGCTGTTCCTGTTTTCCAGCCTCCCTCTCTTGCAGGAGCAGAGCATCTTCCTGATGCATTCAAAAATAGCTGTGGTTTTGGAGCTGAGGTTTACACCCTTCCTTTCTCAAGTCTCATTTTTTTTCCCTTTGTCCCTCACCTTCCTCTGGCAGCCCAGGCTCAGCTTGGAAGGAGCAGCCATACAAGCATTATGTCATACTGGTTTCTATTTGATTGCAGAGAGAGAGGAGGAGAAGGAAGGAAGCTCCCATGTGAAAATCTTTAGCTCCCTTTTAGCAAAACACTTTGCTGTGAGTTGGGACTCACCTGAAAGATGTAGAGGGTGTGGCTTAGGGCAAGGGCTCCATTAAAGAGATCTGTTTGCTTCTGCAGAAGCTGTAGTAATAGTAAGGTTGCAACATCAGCTCCAAGATTGTTTCTTCCTATAGAGCCTCTGTTTGCTCATAGTGTTTTTACATAGTCAGAGCTTTTTAGATTGTCTTCCTCTTTTCTATGTCCTCTTTGTCTCATTTCCATCACCTCACTGGGAAGCCAGCCAATATTTATCATTTTAAACCTTTGACAACTGTTCTCCTCTGAATACAGCCCCTGAAGTGATTGATGTCCTGTGTGTGCTGTGCTGTGCTGCAGCCATTACATTATCAGCATCAAATCTGGACAAAAATCCTCAAGTGATTCAAACAAAATAGTTGCTGTTTAAACCATTAGAGGTTAGGGAAGAGGCAGGCAGAAGGGAACACTGAAAGGCTGCACATAACTGGCAGCTTAATAGAACTGGAGAATCAGGGCATGGTTTCAGTTGGAAGGGATCTTAAAGCTCATCCAGTTCCAAGCCTCTGCCATGGACCGGGACACCTTCCCCCAGACCAGGTTGCTCCAAGCCCCGTCCAACCTGGCCTTGAGCACTGCCAGGGATGGGGCAGCCACAGCTTCTCTGGGCACCCTCACAGGGAAGAACTTCTGCCTAAGATCTAAGAGAGGTGCTGTGCATCTCTGGTATATTCTCTCTCCTTTTTTTTTTTCTACTTTTTCTTTAGTGATGCCTTTATAACTTATTTCCCAGCCCAGTTTCTGAGCTCCAGGGCCTTTTTGGGGGTTTTATCAGATCGCTTTCCTTTCTTTGCAGGTGATTGCTCTCTGCGCACACGCACACACATAGGCCTGTACACAAAAACTACCCTCTGTTCTGTTTCCTTCTGTGCCGGTTATAACAGCATGGGCTATAGTCCCTTTGGTCTGCGGTTCTGGGGGCTGAGTGGACAACAGACCTACTAGATGAAAACCTCAACCAACTAAAACACTATATTGTCTGACCTGTTACTTAAATCTTCCATTGTCCCAAGAGCTGTTATTTTTCTTATCTTCTCAAACTGCTTAAGTAATTGATGATAAAATCCTTAAGGACACAGTGTGCAAGTCTCTCTGCTGCAGCACAAGGAGGTGAAATGCAGCAGGGTTGATCTTACCTGACCCCAGAGCTGTATCTGTGCTGCTTGCAGCAGTCTAATCCCAGCTCATGTTCTCTGTTAGTGGGTGGACAATCCAGCGCTTGGTGAATTCTGCTTCACAATGATAGGAAGAGCCGACATCAAAGGATCAAAAAGTGATGTCGCTATGAACGCTTGGCCGCCACAAGCCAGTTATCCCTGTGGTAACTTTTCTGACACCTCCTGCTTAAAACCCAAACAGACAGAAGGATCTTGAGACAGGTTAGTTTTACCCAACTGATGATGTGTTGTTGCAATAGTAATCCTGCTCAGTACAAGAGGAACCGCAGGTTCAGACCCCTGGTGCACATGCTTGGCTGAGGAGCCACTGGTGCGAGGCTCCCATCTGCAGGCTTATGACTGAACCCCTCCAAGTCAGAATCCTACCTAGACATAGTGATACCGCAGCACCGCCGGTGCCTCGGTGGGCTCGTGTTAGTGGTCACTTGAGATTGACCCAGGAAATGACATTCTTGCTCAGAACATAGGAGAAGGAAAACTCCTATCTTCAAACCCAGGCTGATGGAGCTCGTCTAGCCTTGTATGGTCTGCCATCTAAGAGAAGGACACTCTCACCAAACCTACGACCTGCAGACTTTGCTGTCACCATCCTAGCTCATTAGGCCTGGCAGTTAAACCTCAGGTGTAAAGGATGGGGCCAGTTCTGCGCAAGCTGCACCTCACCTAAAAACTCCTCTGCGCAGGCTGGAAGGGCTTGCTCTCGCTGGTCGATATGGACAGGTGAGGATCAGTTGGTAGGTGACCCGGTGCATGGGAAGCTGCAGATCCAACCTTGCATGCGGGCGGACCAGCACATGGGTAGCTCGAGATTTCTCAGGAGATGACATTCCTGGTCGGACACTCCCTGATTGCCTGAGCACCCTTTTCAAACCAGATTTGCATATCCCACATGCCCTTGGTCACCATGCTTCTAGTAAGTGTGGTTAAAGCCCTTCCCGAATCTTCACTCACAAAGCCAAGCCATCAATCTGTGCTGCTGCTACGCTAGCAAACGTGTTTGCTGAGAAATGTCCCCTTACTTTGACACAACCTGGTGTTCTTGTAGACGTCATCTGTATTACAAGGTTAAAATTCAGTGCTTTTGTCCTATTTTAAAGATTATTAATGCTGCCTTCCTCCTGGTATCAGCAACAGTTGTGCTTCAGGGTAGCTGGGGTGAGATCTTTGCACTGCAACAGATCTAGGGCAGGAGGAGGAGAGGAATTAAGCTACCTTTATAACTACCTGAAAGGAGGATGGAGCCAGGAGGTGGCTGGTCTCTTCTCTCAAGGAATAAGTGACGGGACAAGAGGCAATAGCCTCAAGCTGCATCATGGGAGGTTTAGACTGGATATTAGGAACAATTCCTTCCCCGAAGGGTGGTCAGGCATTGGAACAGGCTGCCCAGGGCAGTGGTGGAGTCACCATCCCTGAAAGTGTTCAGCAAACCGTGTAGATGAGGCCCTCAGTGACATGGTTTAGTGGTAGCCTTGGCAGTGCTGGGGAATGGTTGGACTTGACAATCTTAAAGGTCTTTTCCAACCTTCTTGATTCTATATGACATGGGAAGCTCCAATTTCATCTGGAGGTGAGTGGAGGGTTTCCAAACATGATTTTGGGCTGTTGTGAGCCAGCACGCTTCATGCAGCTGTGCTCGCTCTGCCAGCAGATCCTTTATGGGCAAGGAGGGACTGTTGAGTGGAGGCAGCACTATATTGTTGGTCAGGCCATGGAGATGTGGTGTTCTTACTGAAAACAGTACACCAAAATGGAAACCAGTGTTTAGCGTCATCCTGGTACTTCCAGTGTGGAGAGGTTTGTTTCAGACATGGGGCTTGTGGTCGGTGCAGTGAGACCAAATTCAAGAGCCAGTGAGATTCATGCTGAGTGGTGTCCCCGTAGGTTCTCCAGGAACTCTCAAAGTACCCATGCTGGTGGTGCTTAACCCATCTACACCCAGCTGAAGTGCTGCAGCCTTTGTTCAGAGTGTTTGGATGTCTGGAGGCAACTCCATCGTTTCTGGCCACTGTGTTCCAATGTCGCCCTTGAAATGGTAAAACCTGGAGATGCCAAGTGGCCTTGAGCAGTGGGTGTGGATGGCAGGAGGGGCAGAGGATGGGTGTCCCACTGATGGGAGACTGCTGCCATGTGTATCGTGAGCCTCTGCAGGATCCCAAGCTGATGTGCACCAGAGAAGGCTTCAGTGATGATGCGATGAAGATCTGATGCTCACAGAGCAATGTTCCACATGTATTAACCTGCACAGTGTTCAAAAGTGTAAATGTGGAGGATTGACAGCTGCAAGGCCAGGGTATTGATGGACATATAGGGACAGGCCAAGGAGAATGGCTTTAACCTGACAGAGGGGAGACTGAGATGAGCTCTTAGGCAGAAGCTCTTCCCTGTGAGGGTGCTGAGGGACTGGCACAGGGTACCCAGAGAAGCTGTGGCTGCCCCATCCCTGGCAGTGTTCAAGGCCAGGATGGACAGGGGTTGGAACCATCCAGGTGTCTCTGCCCATGGCAGGGGGGTGGTGCTTGAGGGACTTTAATGTCCCTTACAACCCAAACCACTCTTTGTCTGAAATATCATAGAATCACATACTTGGATTTTTTTTTCTTTTTTTTTTTTCAAGTGTTGCTTTATTTTTCTCTCTCCAAGTGTATGTCACTGTTTTTATGGTGATCCAGCAACAAAAATTGTTATGGTGCCCTCTGATTTTCCTCACAGGCTGTCTTTGTTTCTGCATGCAGCTGTATAGTTTTTATGGAGATCTGAACTGTGAAGTATGAAGAAACTCCTTTGTTTGTTCTCACTTGTGTGCATAAAATCATTCTTGATTTTCTTCTAAAGCACAAATCCACTTAACATCCCCCATTCTGTACTGACATTTGACTGTTTCTGTGGCTTCATGGGTGTCTGCTGAAATTGTTTGAGCTTTAGGAACAGATTTGATACTGGCTTTGAATGCTGTTGTCATCCTTAAATGGGTGCAGAACAGAGTTCCTCTGTGTGAGCACCATGTAGCTGCCGAAACGCTGCTAGGCTGTGGGGCAGGCAGTGGACAAGGGAATTCTGCAAATCTGGGATTCCTAAAGGTCTCTGAATAAGCGTTTTGCTTTTGGCTGGTTACAAAACCAAGCAAGCAATTTATTTGTCTGAGATCCCTACCTATGAGCCCTCAGTTCTGGATCAAGATGTCTTGGGAACAAGCTGATGCAAGAAGTTTTTTTGTGACAGGCTACCGGTCTAAATCAAAAGCATTTTCAATAAGGTGATTGTGAATAGCTTCATACATTCTACTTAGAGAATCCCACCCTGGTTTGTGTTGGAAGGGACATTAAAGCTCATCCAGTTCCAAGCATCTGCCATGGGCAGGGACTCACCACCCTTACAGAGAATAATCTTCTGCCTAAGAGCTCATCTCAATCCTCCCCTCTGTCAGGTTATAGCCATTCCCCCTTGTCCTGTCCCTACAGGCCCTTGTCCAAAGCCCCTCTCCAGGTTTCTTGGAGCCCCTTTAGGCACTGGAGCTGCTCTAAGGTCTCCCCTTAAGGAGCCTTCTCTTGTCCAGGCTGAACAAGCCCAGCTCTCTCAGCCTGGCTCCAGAGCAGAGCTGCTCCAGCCCTCACAGTATCTCCATGGCCTCCCTTGGACTTGCTCCAGCAGCTCCACATCCCTCTTGTGCTGTTGCCCCAGAGCTGGATCAGGACTGCAGGGAGGGTCTCCACAGAGTGCAGCAGAGGGGGAGAATCCCCTCCCTTGACCTGCTGCTCACGTAGGGTGCAAGTAGGTAGAGGAAAAGTTGGAGAATGTTTTTTTTTTTGAGAAAATCTACACGTTTTGGTAAGTTCACATCATGGAAAGGCATTTGTTCTCTCTGTGTCTACATCTGTCACTGGATGAAGAGCTTGGCAGCATGTTGGATGTATTGTGCAGAGCTTCCAAGTGCTGCAGCAGCTCCCTGGAGTTGGCAGGAGCTCTCATGATGTGCTTCATGTGGGGATGTAGGCTCCTGACTGTGTGCATGGGGCTGGACTACTCGCTTCAGACCAGCTCCAACTCATCTGCTGCACAGTTAAATAGCTGGAAGCTCCTCATTACCTCCCTTTGAGCTGAGCAGCATGAGCAGGTTTTGTGTTTGCTGCTGTGGGCAGGAGGTGATGAAGGCTTCAGCAGATAGCTTCTGTCTCCCCTGTCCCCCAGCCAGCACCCTGCAAGAGCAGCACTGGTGTCTTACGTGCCTGGTAAGAACCAAGACCTCCTGATCCTGTTCCCAAGGCTCAGTTACAGCACAGGACAGGAGTACAGTGGGAAAAACATGGGATTTCTGACCTTGAGTCCCAGCTCTGCAGGCAGGAGCGGGGGCTATTTTGCAGCAATGCTGCTTGGGAAACTTTCATCACCCTGAACAAAAAAGTGAAACTGCCAAGATAAACATTAACAGCAAAAGGCACAGTGCCAGGCTGAACCCACCTTTGTTTGAAAGCATGCGTTTTGTTGACCCTGTTGTAGATGGAGGTAACTTGTTGTTTGTCTATCTAAAGAGCAGGTAATTGAATGAATGATTCAAAGTGATGAGCTCATGTTTTGTTTGGAAGGGATTTTTCCTTAGCTTCCAGCTCTGAGCTAAATCACTGCTGTTCATGTGCTGCTGTCCACACTTTTTAAGGTCAGATGACTTCATCAGTCCCTGTGTAAGTAGCTTGAGTTTGCTTTTGTCATCAGCTGATGTTTGTGTGAGCATACTACATGTTTTCTGAGCTATTTAGTATCATTTACAGATGATGGAGAAAATAACTTCTAAGTTATATAGTAGGAGCTGCAGTGGGAGGTAGTGCTCTGATGGCATCTTCTACGTACAGATACCAGTGCCTGTATCTTAAATTAATCAATTTTTTTTTTTACAAGGACAATTTGACAATGGCCAGTAAGGACAGGCCAAGGGGGAATGGCTTTAACCTGACAGAGGGGAGACTGAGATGAGCTCTCAGGCAGCTCTTCCCTGTGAGGGTGCTGAGGCGCTGGCACAGGGTGCCCAGAGAAGTTGTGGCTGCCCCATCCCTGGCAGTGTTCAAGGCCAGGTTGGATGGGGCTTGGAGCAACCTGGTCTGGTGGAAGGTGTCCCTGCCCGTGGCAGGGGCTTGGAAGATTAAGGTCCCTTGCAACCCAAACCAGTCTGGGATTCTCTGAGTCTGTGTGACTTGGCTGGTTGTTGCTTCTTTCGCACTCAGCAGGGATGGCCTCATCCCCACTCACTTCTTTTTGGTGAAACTGTGACGCTCCAGCCCATTGGGCTCTCAGCTGTCACATGTGGGACAGTTCTGCTGCCCCATAGGAAACTACTGTCAGTTTTCTTCATTAACTTGCCCCTGTGACAGCACTGGCCAGGTTCAATTTGCCTCTGGTGCCACTGCTGGCCACCCTCCCTGTGTGCATCACACCCTGCAGTCACTCCAGCTTTCCAAAGCAGGTGTGCACACAGGGGCAACACTTTCCTTTTAAAACCCAGCCATGTGAGTCATGGCTGAGGAAGGTCAAGTTAACATCTGTGGCACCCGGGGACTTGGGGGAATCAGCACTCATCTTTGCACACTGCTTGCCTATTGCTGGCATTTGGGATAAATGAATTCCTGCACTTACAGCTTTAGGCTGAATTTACTAGAGCACAGAAGGGCTCCAGCTGGGGAGCTGGTTGTACAGGCAGAAGCAGTCACTGTGCTGGGTTGTGCACAGGTTAAGGAGCTGGGTTTTCTTCTTTTAGTCCAGCTGGAAAGTTTGCACAAGTCCTTTGGAGGGAGAGGGATGGACTTTGAGCAGCTCACATGTTACACACACACAAGCCACCTTGATAACACGCTTGCCTGCACATCCCCAGTGATGCATTGAGGGGCCATGGCAGGCTGGGGAGCCTGAGTGATGTCCAGGCAGGCTCTGCCACCCTGCGAGAGGGGCTCTGAGGAGGGAACACCCTGCCCCGATTTCTCCTGAGGCTGGCTGGTAAGGGACCACCAGGCAGGTGATAGGGCTCTCATCCATAGTTTACATTCTCCAAAACTGTCGCAGTTGGTTGCAGTGTTCCCGTTGGCATCCACAGCACTGTCTGAACTGCTTAGAAAGGTTTTCTATTAAATTTACCCATCTCTGCTCAGTCACAGCTCTTGCAGCCCTGCCGCTGAGAATCACAGAATCCCAGAATGGTTTGGGTTAGAAGAGACCTTGAAGCTCACCCAGATCCAGCCCCCTGCCACAATCAGGGACACCTTCCACTAAAGCAGGTTGCTCCAAGCCTGGGCTTGAACACTGCCAGGGATGGGGCAGCCACAGCTTCTCTGGGCAACCCATTCTAAGCTTCACTGGAGATTAATTCTTAATGTGTTCTTTTTGCAAAAGGGCAGAAACAAAATTACTTATAATCCATTGACCCACTCTAAAGTGTTTCATGGTATTTTTCTCCTTCTGTGGCAGTGAAAACGACCATTTGAGACCAGCTGCACACTGGATGGTTCTGGCTTCTAATTCTTCCTTCTGTGTTAACTAAGGATCGCCACAACACTTGGTTACAACTTCATCACAGTTTGTCTTTGAAGTCCACCATGCTGACTGGAAGATGTTCCCAGTTAGAAAAACTAGTTTGTTTGATACTTGCATGGTTTATAATCATAACTAACTGCACAGTTTAAAGGCAGGCTATTTGCTAGCTGCTCACAGAGCCCTGCATCACTTTCTCCTGAGGATCTCTTGAATGCAAGGCAGAGCACCTCCAGCTCCTCATAGCAGCTTAGCATTAGCATTGCATTCACTGTGAAAACTCAGCAAGTTAAAGATTTTATGTGTATTTTCTATTATTATATTTCATTCCAGCCTTGTGCTCTCCCTCTTCCAGCAGTTACTGGTCAATTTGGCAAACCTTTAAGAAGACCTTTTAGGAGTACCTTGTAAGAAGTTCTAGTCCTTTTTCTGGACCCAGCAGAGCTGATGATCGTTAGGAAATCAGAAGAGGCTGGAGGTTCTTTGGGGGAAAATCCAGCATTTTCAGTTAGATAGTTGTGCTATGGTGGCTTTGGTTGTACTAATGATAGTCACAAATGAAGGTCTGTCACTGCTGCAGTGGCAACAGATCAGGCACATCACTCATCAGCCCTTCTCTGAGGGCTCAAATGCCATTGATGTTACAAGAGTTGCAGCCACTCTGGCGTGATTGTGTCTATAGATAAAAGAACAAACTGCCAAAAAGCAGATAGGTAAATTGGCTTGAGTTATCTTATTTTCTTATTTATATAATGAATTAGTGAAGGATTGTCCTTGGCTCGTCACCATTGTACACCTCAAGTTGTGCCTGTTGACCTTATACATTGCTTTGCAAATGGGTTGGTTGACTTCTTTGGATTATAAATTACTGAAGCCCAGTTTAATTTATGTTTTTTATGAAGGCTGAGGTGGCTTATCCAGACCATGTCTGTGAGCTGGAGGAACTGCTGATATTTTGAACGAAGTTCAAATAACATGCATTGGGTTTTGTTGTGGGTGGACTAACAGAAAGTGAGGTGGTGGATTTTGAGCTCCCGCAAGCACAAAACTCAGTAAAGAAATGAGGTGGCAAAAGCATCTTTGGCCAGGCTGATTCACACGAACTGTAAATGGTTCTAAATGGTAAGTGGAGTATCTCTGGGCAGGACAGTGAGCTTGTCTTAAAACTCTAGCAGTGTTTCAGTCAGGAGTTGAAAGAGGCTTTTGCTTTGGGAAGAGATTTTTGAGCATCACCTGGCATCTCTTCTGCCCCATATTGGGAGTAAACTATGTTCTTCTAAAAGGCTCTGCAGCAGCAAACTGGAGGTGTTGCTGCTGCAGCCCAGCCTTCAAGGAAGGTTGCAGGAAAAACCTGCTTTTAATGTGGGGTGAGTCCCTTCATTCCTCTGTCGTGGTATGAGCCATAGTTTTACCTTTTGGTATCTGTGTAGGTGCAGTGAAGTGTTACATCATTAGAGCATCTCCAGAGGAGGACACTTGATCTTGTCCAATAACTCAGAATGTAGTATTGGCTGTAGCATCACACTGAGAGCTGGAAGCTCTCCAACCCAGATACTAGAAGGCTGAAGGAGGAAAAAAACCTCATAGTGCCCTTACTGCTGTAAGGTTTTGCTCAAATCAGCCTTTTTGAGGGGAGGTGGCCCTTCTGTCCCTGCCCAGGTATTAGGCCAGAGTATTCTGAGGCCTGGCAACTGCAAAGTTGTCTCCTTTTCTCTAGAACAAAGACCTACACAAAGCCAAGAAGCTCCCGTGCTTACAGTAGTAAATATTGATAGAGCCTTGTTAATTTGAGCTATTTAAAGCCATTTTGTTGAGATACTAATCTGTTTAAAGGGAGAGCCCATGAGTAGCATGAAGTATGTATCTCCCTTGGCTTTCTCCCTTTCCTAATGCCACTTGGCCTCCTCTGTTGTGTTTCTGTGCTGCTGCTCATGCAGCTGCAGTTTGGGGGCTAGGCAGAGCCACAAGATCCTGATAGGGAGGGAGACTGATAGCCTGATGCACAGTGGTGCTGAGTGCTGGAAGGAAATGGGCCTTTCTTTTGAAGCAGTTTTACTTTTCCTGGTCACATCAGGTGTAATGTTTGGGTGAAAGTTCTAACCAAGCTAAGGTTGGGTTTGGGGTTTTACACCTCACAATGATGCAAGTGTGATGTGCTCCCCGTGAGTAATTTGGAAGAAGTCGGAGTTTCCTATAACACATTCTCTGGATTCCCATGGGAAAATGGCTTGCTTGCTTAGTTAGGTTTGTAACTGGCAAAATAAATAAAGGTTTGGAATTCCATGGAGTGTTGCCCCGGAGTGTGAAACCTGGCTCTGCAGAGGGGAATCGGGTGTCTGACATCAGGCTCAGTGACAGCAGATCCCTTTGCAGAGCACCCTGTGCCAGGTCGAGACATGGGCTTGAGATGGCATCAGCTTGAGTAGGAGTCTAAAGCAGGGCTGGAAAACAAGCAGAGTTTTGCTGGAATGTTCTACCTGAGAGAACGGCCCAGGCTTGTTTTCCAGGCCTCATTCGTTTTGTTGCATCATGCTAGGAAAGAGATGGTTGATATAAAGTAAGCTTTCGGCTCACAGCCCAGAAAGCCAACCGTATCCTGGGCTGCATCAAAAGGAGCGTGACCAGCAGGTCGAAGGAGATGATCCTGCCCCTCTACTCTGCTCTCGTGAGACCTCACTTGGAGTATTGTGTGCAGTTCTGGTGTCCTCAACATAAAAAGGACATGGAACTGTTGGAACAAGTCCAGAGGAGGGCCACGAGGATGATCAGGGGACTGGAGCACCTCCTGTATGAAGACAGGCTGAGAAAGTTGGGGCTGTTCAGCCTGGAGAAGAGAAGGCTGCATGGAGACCTCATAGCAGCTCTTCCATGAAGGGGGCCTATAAGGGTGCTGGGCATGGACTCTTCACTAGGGACTGTAGTGACAGGACAAGGGGTAACAGGTTAAAACTTAAACAGGGCAAAGTTTAGATTGGATTTAAGGAGGAAGTTCTTTACTATTAGGGTGGTGAGGCACTGGAATGGGTTGCCCAGGGAGGTTGTGAATGCTCCATTCCTGGCAGTGTTCAAGGCCAGGTTGGATGAAGCCTTGAGTGACACGGTTTAATGTGAGGTGTCCCCGCCCATGGCAAGGTGGTTGGAACCAGATGATCTTAAGGTCCTTTCCAACCCTAACTATTATATGAGCCTATGATTAAGCCTGTTTGTTTTCCCTGCAGTGCTGCATGCCCCAGGGTCCAGGCAAGGCTGTGGATGTAGCTGCTGTTGACCACTGACTGCTTTATTGGTGCTGCCTGTGCCCCAAGAGCATCGCATGGGGTTTGTAGCAGCACATCTCTTCTGGGGGATCAAGGCACTTCCTGGCAGAGAATGAATGTCAGTCTCGCAATGAGCTGTGCTGCCAGCAAGCAGAGGTGCTGCTCAGGTGGGAGAAACCACAGAGGAAACTACAGATATGAAATGTTACAAACTTCCCTTTAATGGTATCTGGGCTGCTTGAAGTGAGGAGGCAGAGGCGCAGCCAGGGTGCAGCACAGCCAGGGCTCATTCTGCCAGCACTGTCATGCTGTGCAGTGGTGGCTTGTAGTGTCTGCTGTGGCCCTCTGTCCCCAGCCATGCACCTCCTGCTTCCTCCAGCTCACACACCTACTCTTGTGAACATAAACATCACTGTGAAGGACATTAAGGCCTTCTGCTGTGCCTCTTTATTTTCTCTGGGTGTCTTTGGAGTGAGGTGCAGTTGAGTAGGAGGTCAGAAAGTTTTTCTGCTGGTTGCTTGCATAGGTCATGGTGTATTGTCATGCCCAAGCAACAGATTTGCTCTGTATGTGGTGTAGTTTCAGATGGGCGTGGAAAAAACGAGCATTTAAAGCACTGCTATGGTGACTGAACTGTGTATTTGCGATGGGGAAGCACTGTTCCCAATGGGGTTATAGGTGCCATGCTCACTGCCCAGCCTAATGAAGGCATTTAAGAGATAGAAGCTAGCAGCATCTGCTTGAGCCCAGAACCCCCCATGTGCTGGGTTGCATCCCCAGAGCATGAGCAGCAGGTCGACGGAGGGCATTCCCCCCGTCCTCTGCGCTCTGGGAAGACCCCCCTGCAGTCCTGATCCAGCTCTGGAGCAACAGCACAAGTGGGATGTGGAGCTGTTGGAGAGAGTCCAGAGGAGGCCATGGAGATGCTGCGAGGGCTGGAGCAGCTCTGCTCTGGAGCCAGGCTGAGAGAGCTGGGCTTGTTCAGCCTGGACAAGAGAAGGCTCCTTAAGGGGAGACTTTAGAGCAGCTCAACTGCCTAAAGGGGCTCCAAGAAACCTGGAGAGGGGCTTTGGACAAGGGCCTGTGGGGACAGGACAAGCAGGAATGGCTTTAACCTGACAGAGGGGAGACTGAGATGAGCTCTTAGCAGAAGTTCTCCCCAGAGGGGGACAGTTTTGCCTGGAGGATAGTCTTGCATCTGAAACAGGGCAGTGGGCTCAGTTAGCTGCTTCCCTAGCAGCCTGTGCTGGGAAATGATCCTGGCTCTGGAACTGGAGGGGGAGATGTGTGAATGCTCCCTCCTGCTTGCAGTGCAGGCTTGCTCCCACTGCTGTTCCCCATCCCGGGGGATGAGGTAGGTTTATATCCTCCTGCAAATAAATACAGATCATTCATTTGTCTCTGGAGGAAGATAAAACATAAACTGTCTATTTTCTGTGCTAAAGCCCTAGAAATAGTTGGAAATTAAGGTAATTATCTTTATTGTCTTTTATAGCACCCTGTGAAGGCTAAAATCTAATTTGTGTTTCACTAACAGGAAGCTCCTGGTGATGACTCAGAAAAATCTGTTTGCTTTATTGACAAATGTGTATGTTTTGTTATCACGGCAGTATTCTCCTTCCAGGAACAGGGAAGTGCAGGTTGTAATGCAACTGTGGGTTTTCATTAAGGATTCAAACTTTTATATCAGTTGGCAAGAGGAAAAATTAGGGTTGATCTAATCAGAGTGGAGCAGCTCTGCTTTATTAAAGATGATTCTAAATGAGTTTATCCTTTAGTGGGTGTGCAGTGATGGTGCACATTGCTTTGTTTAAGCAACTGCAATGCTTTTGGAGGTTCTTAACTGGAGCTTGCAGAGAAGATGCTTTTCCTGGACTCTGGTGCTCTGTGGCCATTTCTGAGCCTAGATTTTAAGGAAGGAGATGAGAGGTTGCTCGCAGTTTGTAACAAACTCTTTGCTTAGCCAAAGATGTTGGGAACGCCTTGTGCAAAAGAGCTGCTTGTCAGCGCAGCTTCTGCTGTGGTTTGGAGGGTCTGGTGCTACTCTGGTACTGTGGCTCTATGAGAAGCCATTGTCCCATTGCCTTCTTAGCCATGATGAATGGGAATGCTTTCTGTGTTGATTGACTGTAAGATACCCAACCAAGAGCTGCTTGCAAGAACCTCTGCTCTGGAGAGCTGGGCTTGGCCTCTTTAGGCACTGGGAGCTGCTCTAAGGTCTCTCCAGAGCCTTCTCTTGGTTATAAGGAGACCTTAGAGCAGCTCCCAGTGCCTAAAGGGGCTACAGGAAAGCTGGAGAGGGGCTTTGGACAAGGGCCTGTAGGGACAGGACAAGGAGGAATGGCTTTAACCTGACTGAGGGGAGACTGAGATGAGCTCTTAGGCAGAAGCTCTTCCCTGTGAGGGTGCTGAGGCACTGGCACAGGGTGCCCAGAGAAGCTGTGGCTGCCCCATCCCTGGCAGTGTTCAAGGCCAGGTTGGATGGGGCTTGGAGCAACCTGGTCTGGTGGAAGGTGTCCCTGCCCGTGGCAGGGCCTTGGAACTGGATGAGCTTTGAGGTCCCTTCCAACACAAACCAGTCTGGGATTCTGTGAAGAAACAGCACGGGCTTAGTTCTCCCACCTCCCAGAATGTCCTTGGACTCTTTCAGGCAGTGATGTTTGTTGAGATGATGGCTCTGCAGACTAGTTTTGATGTTGTGCTTCTAAATTGTTGATTGGCTCACATAGCCTCCCTTCCCCCCAAAAAGAAAAAAACACCAAAGTCTGCAATTTAACACTGTCCCATTGGATACTGCTGCAGATCTCCTACAGCTCAAGTCCTGAGAGATTTTATCCAACAATGGAGAAGTAAGAAGTAATCTAAGGTTTAACTGTATTTTTAGGGAGGAGGGATAGAGCTCCAGAAGAGCAGTCTTCGTCTTGAAGCAGAGCTCTATTTCTGTCAAGTGTCTGTAGCCCTTCCCAAACACGCAATAGAGAAAGGGGGAGAAAACATCACTTTAAACATGGAATGATAGATCTGAATGGTCAGAGCAGATCTCTTTTCCATCTCTGAGGACCTACTCAGTGTTTGCTCAGCTTTTCATTGGTTTCCTTTCAGGAATTGACTACAAGACCACTACTATCTTGTTGGACGGCAGAAGGGTCAAGCTGGAACTCTGGTGAGTGTTTCTGAGCTGCTTTGGCTGCAAAGGCAGAGGCTATGGTGCTGCTATGGGATGCTGAACTGAGATGCAGAGAGCTCAGAACATCCCCAGGTGTGCAGTGAGGCTTGCTAGCTGCTCCCACCAGCGAGTTACATGAGCAAACAAGACCTCCTTCCATTAACAAGAGGACCACAAACTTCATGCTTTTCTTCGGGATAGTCCAATTTCAGTCTTTCTCCAACATGTTTCCATACAGCTCTCAATCATTAAGGGAATGGTGCTGTTTCAGAAGCAATGCTGGACTCTCTTGATATCCTAGGATAAAGAATTATAGACAAGAGAAGGATGAAAAACAACAGGTGAAACCCCTAGTTTCTCCACACCTGAATGTTTCTCAGTGACTTCAGTATTAAACTAAAGAGCAGTGACTAGACCTCACAGTTCATGTCAGAGCATGGCAAAGCCCTGGAGAGCAGGATTTACCAGAGTGACCTGACACTGGGATGGAAGTGGGAGGGTGCTGCACAGGAGAGGTAACACCCCTGCCTTATCTGTGGGCACCGGAGGGGGAGCTGGAGTCTTTCTGGCAGAGCACTCTCTGAGGTTTAACCTGCTGAGAAGCTGACACAGCAATCCTGGGGCTGGAAAAGGATGGGCAGCCTGCCCTATTGTGGGTTTCACCTGGCCTGCTAGGGAATGACACAGGCCCTAAACTGTGAAGTTAAATAGTCCTTTTACCAATATTTGTATCAAGTAACAGGAATACTAGTGATCTGTGTGAATCGTTCAGTAGGAATGAACACCATGGTCTCAGCCTCAGCTGAGAGAGGTGAGGCTGGGTATCGTATTATGGTTTAATTATATCCCTGCTCTCTGAAGCTGAATGGCCTCATTTTTCTTACAAAAGAACAGAAACAGCTAATTTATCTCTTCTAGCTTATATGTTTATGTGTGTCAATTAGATTCTTTTTCTCTCTCTTGTAAGATCACTGAACATAACTTTTTTTAACATTTCAGCCCCAAGTGTGTGGTTACTGCTTCCCTCTTGAAACCTTCTTTTTATACTGTTAATATAATCTTTCATCATTACTTTCCTTGTGCAACCCAACACTTGATTGTCAGGAAGAAGAAGATGTATCAACCTCCCAGTCTGTGCTTACCTAGAACCAATAATATGATCTCTGAAAGCTTTAGATCTGAAAGAATGACTGCCTTGAACTTGGTATCGGGGCCTTTTTCATATAGCTGATGTAGATTTGGAGCTGAGGGATTCATTAGGCTTTTTGGTGGCCATTAGTGGGGTTTTTTTTTTATATCTATTCCTGTCCGGTGAATAGATATGACAAACATCATGTGTCTTGGATTACCCTGATACATTTCAGTATACAGAGGTTAAATTGGTGTGCTGGGCCCTGGCTTACTGTCCAGATGTTCCTACAGGCACTGGGAGGTGGTGGTGTTGTAATCAGACTTATTTACCCTGTCAAGACCTGCGGTCAGGACAAAGGATAGTAACTGAATAGCCCTTTACAGTCACAGTGGGCTGGAAGTGTTGTTCCCTAGTCCTTTTCCAGAGCTCTGCAGGGTGTGAGTGACCAGATCTGTTGGAGAACTGGCTACAGATATACTTCCTTTAATTTTTTGTTATCACATGCTTCAAAAAATAAGTGAACTAGATACTGCAAGACAATTTAAACAGGAAAACCCCCACTTTAACCTGACAGAGGGGAGACTGAGATGAGCTCTTAAGCAGCAGTTCTTCCCTGTGAGGGTGCTGAGGCGCTGGCACAGGGTGCCCGGAGAAGCTGTGGCTGCCCCATCCCTGGCAGTGTTCAAGGCCAGGTTGGATGGGGCTTGGAGCAACCTGGTCTAGTGGAAGGTGTCCCTGCCTGTGGTAGGGGGTTGGAACTGAATGAGCTTTAAGGTTCCTTCCAACCCAAGCCAGTCTTGGATTCTATTAATTTCTCCTGTCTAGAGCAGTTATGTTAATTTTATACTAGGTTAGCTGTTCATCACAGCTAGGAGAGGCCTACAGTCTCACTCTGACTTTAAACTCCTATGGGCTGTAGGGAAATAGAGAAAACCCTTTGCCCAAGGGATCAGAATGACTTGTATCCTCATATATTAAAAGGTAGTGCTGAAACTCAGTTGTTTTGGTTTATACCTTCTCCATGGTATAAAGGACCTCTGGTATAGAGGTCCTCCATGGTATAGAGGACCTCTGGAGTGTGTCTGACAATAACCAAAGGTGGTGATGAGCCCACTGGTTCTTCCCCTAAAGCACCATGCAGAGCAGTTTGGGTACCATGTGTGTTCTACAGATTTGTCAAGATCAACACTGAGTTTTTTGTTTCTTTTTGTTCAGGTCCAACATGAGGTGTGCAGTTTGGGATTCGACTCTCCAGATTTCATAACTGTAATTT